>NC_064566.1:55889166-56210833 GCF_937001465.1 Orcinus orca | reverse complement strand
AAAACAGAGTCTTAGAAGTTGGCGAGGCTGGAAAGGACCCAAGAGATGCCACAGACCGGCCACGCCTCTTTACAGATGAGGATCCTGCAGGACAGAGAACAGAGATGTTGCAGGCAGCCTCACAGCCTAATTCACTGGTAGAACAGAACCTAGAACCCAGAAGCCCTGGCTGCCAGGCCTGTTCTGGGCCTTCTCCAAGTCCTCCCTTATTACTGGCCTTCTCACTACAGGAAGTGAGGAGGGCATCTGTATTTATGGCAACTCTTAGGTAAACTTACAAACCTCATAGACAGATACAGACATATCTTAAGTCCCCCATTTATTAACCAGATGATCTAGAGAAGTCATTTAACTTCCCTGAACTGTGAAATGGTTATAATAGGGCCTAATGCTCCTTTCATGGTGCCACTGTACAGATGAAGTCTCTGGCAGTGGCACTCAGTAAACGCCAGAGGATGAAGCACACAGTTGCCCATCAGGCCACCCCAGGGAATAGAGGTGCAGTAAGTGCTGCCCAAACTTCAAGCCATGTTTTTCTCCCAAGTGTCAGCCCAGCACCATCAGCCCTTCAGGAGCTGTTCCTGGGAGCCACCCATCCTACTCCATTGGGCCCCCTGCCTAGAGCACGGGTTTCAGTGAAAAGTAAGACAACCTCTCTCCTTACGAACCAATTAAGGAGCATCTTTCTACTACCACGTTAATTAAACATGAAGCAGATCATTGTCATTAGCTTATAGGAGCTGAAAAATCATTAATAGTTCTTTTCACACTAGTTTTGGGAGCATTTATTGTGATGAATCTTTTTTTTTTTTAACGTCTTTATTGGAGTATAATTGCTTTACAATGGTGTGTTAGTTTCTGCTTTATAACAAAGTGAATCAGTTATACACATACATATGTCCCCATCTCTCTTCCCTCTTGCATCTCCCTCCCTCCCATATTGTGATAAATCTTGATTTGAATGCAATTCATCCTCATTTTCATTTATCCCTAATACGAGGATAGAGGCAATTTTTTGACACATTGGAGGTTAGAAGGGTCTAGCAGCTATCTTCGGTATACCTGGGACTAAGTAACTATTTTGAATAGATGAATGAATTTTTTTAAAGAGTTAGGCAAATGGAGGAGTAAATGAGTGCAGCAGGTAGGTGAGTGGTTAGAGGCACAGGATTTGGAGTTATCATTCAAGCACTAATCTCTATCAGTGCCTTTCCATGCTGGCGTTCTGAGCCTGGGCAGGTTACTTCACTTCTCTGAGCTTCAGTTTCTCATGTGTCAGATGGGGATGCTAATCCTCATCATACAGTGTTACTGTGATAATCAGAGACAGTGTACATGAGGCGCTCAACATAGTAACTGACTCATACGGGCACTCAGGAAATGGCAGTTCCTGTCATCATCATCATCTTCAATTACCATCACATCATCATCACCACTATCTTCATTATAATCACCATCTCGATAGACTCAGCATCATTATCACCGTCATCTTCATCCATCATCATCACCGTCTTCTTCATTGTCTCCATCATCCTTATTTTTTACAAAGCTTTATAAACTTTGATCAAAGTTAATCTCTGTCCTTATTGGGAATATCAGTTTCAGAAAAACAAAGTGCTATCTTTTTTGTGTGTGCCTTTTAGAAACCTTTTCTTTTGAAATAATTGCATTTCTAGACAGGATCCTTTATTTTGCAGTCAGCAGAGTAATTGCTGCAGCCACTACTGCACTGAAAGGTTCCCAGGGCCGTGTGAATGGAGGAATGCATGAAAGTGAGGACCGCTCTCCCCCGGTCCTGGGACTGATTATCTCGTTTGCCTTTAATCACAAATCAGCACAAAGATCCTTTGCTGGGTCTGTTTACTGCGTAACTGAGCCCAGTGGCACATCCTTCGGAGGTCTGTGGATGAATAGCTGTAGAGAATAGCACCCTGGAGTCACGGAATGAGAAGCAGACTCACCTTGGGTTTGCATTTACCATTGGGGCTCTTTGATCCTCAGTTTTGTCATCTGCGAAATGGTATTTTTATAGCATCTTCCAAGTTTTTTGTGATGATTAAATGATATAAATTAATGTGGGCAAAAAGCAACGCAGTGCCTGGTGCAAAATAGGTGGTTGGGAAATGTCAGATGATTTGTTGGGAGCCCACAAGATGATTGGACCTCCCTAACATTTCACATTAGGACTCTAGCCCACCGTCTCTCCATCATTGTGGGTTTTCTCACCATAGTGCCCCTGCGTTTCTCTATAGATCTGCTTTCACGTAAGAATGATTGAGCCAAACCACAAATATCCCCCATCACCCTCCTGTTACACTCATTCCTCTTTTACTTTCTCAATCCAAAGACAAAAGGATTTTCTTCTGAAGATGATTTGGCCTTCAAAAGCCGAGGGATACATGGAGTCATGACATTCTAGAATGTCAGTACTGTAGAGATCTCCATGTATATGATGAATGTCCAAATCCACACTTCTCCTTTGCATGCTCTGGGGGGTCCTGTGTCATCATATGGTCAGAATTCCTCATCTGCAGGTGCTTCAGTGGACACCCCATTCATACCCTGTGACCATTGCAGTGCAGCCAGCTTAACTTCCAACTGTACTTTTCTTCCCCTGAGGCTTTCTCTGGCCTCAGAAGCCACCTTTGCTCATGTGTAGGGCAGGTCAGAAGAGACAAGGATTTAACACCCCCTGGAAGCAGCCCCCAGCCAGTGGTTGATGGGCGTTGGTGTATAAATACCTCAGTTCCTTCACTGCTCAGGTAGGATAATTCAGAGGACATACCTGTTACTGGCTGCCTTGTCTTTCCTGTCTCACATCCTTGACTTCTTTTACTCTCAGATACTACTTGTACCTGGATCCTTTCTTCAGGGTTCGCTCCTGGGGGAACTTAAACAGTAGGACCTTAGTCTTAGATACAAGAGGAAGCACTGGAGGAAACGTGACCATTCACTCAACAAAAATTTCTAGAAGGTCCATGAGTGAATCACAGAATGGCCCCTGCTTTCAGATGCTTACGTTCTTGGGAAGAGACTTAGACACATTCAAGTTCAGTGTGATGAGGGGCTATGAAAGGAGCTTACTGTCTGGGTTGCTGTGAGAAGTCAATAATGTATATAAAATTTCAAGTGATTCATTAAGATTCAACAAACATTTGTTGCTGCGTTTTCTGTTATCTGCTAGGCTCTGGGCTGGCCCAGCAGAGATGCAAAGACGAATAAGATACATCCTCTACCCTTGAGGCACTCACTATATATTGGAGGGGATGGAAGCAGGAAAGGTCATTTCAACACTGTGTGATGTATAATTGGTGGAGGTGTGCATCTAGCTGCAGAGGGTATCATGGGAGCTCAGAGGAGCAAGGCATGGGCTTAGCAATAGTTGTTTTTCTTCCCCTGTGGAATTATCTCTATGGACTTGGATCTGGCTCAAGGCCTGGCATAGATCAGGTGCTCCATAGATGTTGGCTGAATTGAACTGAGCAGTTCAGTGCAGGAGGAAGAGGCCTCTGACCACATGATTCCTTTGCGCAACCGAGAAACACCTTTCTCCTTAGATCATTGATCTTGAGGCCCAAGTGGTTTGAACGTTGTCAGTCTCGGTAGATAACTGGGTCAAAAACACAACTTTTTTTTTAAATGCCAGAAAAATTCACATTTATATTCCAAGGTTTAAAAGCATTTAGAGGTGGGGGGGGGATCAGAGCTGCAGGCTATTGGTCATGCTAGGTGATATTTAATCAGTTTGCTGAGTCATAATTGAGAAGACAGCTCCAATGGCACATAAATTCCAACGATCCAGTCAAAGCCAGTGAGTCTTCCTCATTATTTATCTTACAGTAGAGATAACCTCTTCATTATTGAAATATAATTGCCAAATGTGATAGCTAATGTTACAACGGAATCAGCAACATGAACTCAACATTTGGAAAGAAATTTCTAATAGTGCTTTTTATGCCTGCAAAATTAGTGTTCGGTGTCAGTCTTACCACAGAATTAATTGGGGGCTGAGGCTCCACGGAGACCAGTCCCAGCTGCCCTGCTCTCCAGCAAGGGGATTCTCTTTGAATCCTCCGGATCTGGAAGGTAGCCTGATGTGGTCTGCGCCTGGAAGGCAAGAAGCTTTGTTTTAGCCCACATCCTGTCTAACGAAGAAGTGATGAGTTCCGAGAAAGGTGTGGGGATATGGGGTGCGAAAAGATGAGTCCCCACAAAGCTAACAGGCTGGTAGGGTGGTGGGATGCTGAGATAGGTGATAGCAGTAGAATACCAGGTGCTCGGTGCCTGGAGGCCTCACACGTCTTTATCTTTCACCTTTGTTGCCCCCAAACCACTTCAGGCTCATCTTTCAAGATGCAGCTCAAGTCTCACTTCTAAGAATTCCCTTTTGAGCCTTGAGGCTGGTTTGAGGGCGGTATTCCCTTGGCATTCCTTACCTTTCAGCACTTCCTTCTAACCCCATACTTCAGTAGTATGCTGTCTCTGTTTCCACATCCCTTGATCCCCCTCTCCCAAGACTGAGAACTTGAGCAGAGTGGTTGGATCTCATGGTCTTTGTCTTCTCAACTCCTAGCACGGAACCAGTACGTCGTACAGAACACAATACATAGAAAGTGATCAATAAATATTCCCTGAACTCATAAAGAAATGAGAAGCGGGAGGAAAGTGATTGCTGAACAAAGTAAAGGGAGAAGTCCTCTTTGAGGGCTTTCTGGAAGAGGTGACTTTCGAATAGGAACGTGAAACATAGGGAAGGTGATTTGACCTTTCCCAGCAGAGTCAGCAGTTGAGGGGAAATGGCTCCCCGGGTAGTTTAGAAATATAAGAATTGCACTTTGGAGGGGGTGGGCTGTTTTACTTTGTGTCCTCCACTGATAGCCTTTTTCCTTCCCCTTCACCCTTAGAAGGTTCAGTATGAGGCCCAGATCAGTGTGGCCAGACGGCTGCCCTGACTTCACTCATGCCGCCTGCCCTGCCGCCTCCCTGTGCCAGGCCCTGGACTAGGCCCCTGCTCGTAGCGAAGGCTCCAGCCCTTGGAAGAGTTTACGTCTTCTGCAGGAGCAGGCAGTGGCATCATAGGCAGAGGCAGCAGGTTTCACAGAGACATGCAGGTGTGCAGGGAAAGTAGGAGGTCCAGAAAATGCCTCTGAATATTTTTTGTAGCATCTTTGCTTTATTTCCCCACGAGTTCCCTCCCAACTACTGCTGCAAAATACAGAGCTCTCCAGGAGAAATCCAAGTGAGGAAGTTGCACGAGCTCATCTCTAAAATCCTGCCAGTCCTGTCTTTCTAAGGCTGCTGATCTGAAAGTCTGGCTAAAAAAGTCAACGAATAACACGTGGATTAGCTTGGTTGGAGCGATTCGCCTTCATTCCTCACTCCCTGCCCCGCTCAAATCACATTTCACATATTAAACTCATTCTGAGTATAAAGAGGAGGTTGGGGGAAGGTCTCTGGGAAGCAAGTTAAACATATTCCGAGTAATCTCCCTCTGGCCACTCTTTCGTCTTGAGACAGAGATAAGCACATTGTTTCAATCAGCCCTGCGTTCCATTTCCTTATCTTAAAACTGTCTTCTGCCACATTATAAATAATCAGCTTACTGGTGAGCCATGCCAGGCATGTGTGTGTGAGTGTGTGTGTGTGTGTGAGAGAGAGATGTGTCTAGGGGTAGCAGATGGGGTCCAGGCAGCAGCCTCAATCCTTGAGCAGCCCAAATGAATGAAGTGTCCCCCGGCCTCTCACACCAAGCAGGTGGCTGTTGGCAGGAGAGCCTTAACTTAGGGTGGCCATATAATTTGTTGTCCAAACTGGGACACTCGTCATAGTGAATGGCATCACTGTTAATAATTACACTGGGACAACAGGCATAAACCAGAATCATCCCAGGCCAACAGGAACATGTGGTCATCCTAGCTATAGGGCTCAGGTGGAAGAAACGCCTAGTGTTAGGCGTTCCATCATTCAGCCAGCCAACAAGATTTCACTTCGAGGTCATGCAATCCATTCCCCCCCACCCCAGGCTTGAAGCTGTCCCACAGCATTCACCCCAGTGGTTTCCTAGCCCCAGCTCATAGTTCCCCAAGGTTGAGGACCATTGTTTCCCCAGCAGGATCTGCTACATCACTTGAGGAACCCAGTGCAAGACGAAAATGCAGGGCTCCATGTGCAAAGATTAGTAAGCATTTTAAGGCAGCAGCAACAGAGCACTGAATCAAGCGTAGGGCCTTCTGAGCCCACGGCCCTGTAGGGTTCCACGGGCCCCTCAGCCCGTGGACCTGGTCCTGCTCCCCAGGCAGCCTGTGCCATGTTTGAGCAGCTCTGACATAGGATATATATTGATGCTTTGCCTGCTTTCTTGCATGCTTGCTTGCTTGCTTCAGTCATATTTCTAATTTAGCTTTTTGCATATGGAATATGTTCACATTGTTCAAACAACATAAAATGGTATATGATGAAAAAGTTTTACTTCCAACCCCTCTCCCCACCTCCTTCCCACCCAGTTCTCAATATTCCTCACTCCCTTCCCATAGGTAACCACTTTTTAGTTTCTGGGTATCTTTCCAGGATTTCTCTTTGGAAATATAAATACATATTCTTACATTTCTCCCGTTTTTAAAACCCCAAGGTTGCGTACTAAACAGATCTTCTGTGCCTTGTACAGAACATTCTTCCTGATATCCACTAACTAGCGGTTTGTTTCACTAAAGGTGCCCCTACCAATCCCCCCGCTTTGGAACCACCCAGAACAAGGGCAGTTTTTCATCCCTGGCAAAGTCCTCCAGAGATACGAAAACAGAGACCAGTTCTCCAGCCACTCCACCTTCTCCAGCCTCAGCTTCTTTTATCCAGACTCTTCCTTCTGCTCTTCCTCACAGGGTCTGAGGTCTGGACTTCCCTCGTTTGTCTGTGACTTTCTGTGTGTGTGGGCCTCACAGTTGGCCAACTGATCCACCAGGAGTGGTCTGCCCTGCTTAGAACAGAGAGAAATTGATCCCCCCATCATTCTAATCACCCAACCTCTGTGGGTCCAGCTTAGGAGAAATAATAGCTCCCGTGGGAGTATACTCTGTGCCAGGAACCAAGTATGCACCTGCAAACATCACTTTCACCCTCATGACAACTCTATATGTAGTAGGTCTTATAGTAGTAGGTCTACTCCTTTACAGTTGAAGCATCTGAGGTTCAGGGAGATAAACCAGCAAGTAGCAGTGAAAGGAAGGATCCAAACTCAGGTCTGTCCACCTCTTGACCTTGCTTTGGACCATCTCCCCTCTCAATCACCTTGGGGTCTCTTGGTGACCCCCAGTATGGGGCTGGCAGCTGAATGCTTCCCCCTAAGAACTTCCTTACACACATGCTATTAACTATGAAATTTCATCCAGCTGTTTTTTCTGGGCCTGGTGAGTACTGTCTCTCTCATGATCTGTCCTGTCATTTAGTAGTCCCTACCTTGGCTCTCAAGGTACGCTCATCCATTTTCATGCTTTAAATACCAACCAAATTCATATCTTCAGCCCAGGTCTCTCCTCTGTAAACTCCAGACTTCTATCTCCAACTATCTGTTGACATCTCTAGCTAGATGTGTGGTGAGCCTCTCAAATTAACAAAACTAAAACAAAACTCATAATCAGGACCCCAAATCCTGTATCTCCCCGAAGTCTTCCCCATCTCAGTAAATGAGACTGTCCACTTGCCCAAGTTAGAAACCTAGGTCATCTTTGATTCCTGCCTTTCTTTCAGTTTCCATGTCCAAATCACTAACAAGTCCTATTGGTTCCACCTCCAAAAATGTATCCCCAATCCATCCTTCTCTCTATCTCTAATCATAATTCAAGACCCCGTGGTCTCTCACCTGAACAGCCTGTCCTGTTCACTCTTCTGCCTCTTTCCATTCTTGTCCCCTACATGGTAGATCTTTGAAAGACATAAATTAGAACATTGTTATATCCCTGTTTAGACCCTTCCATGGCTTCCCTTCATTCCTAGAATAAAATCCAGAGCATTTGCCATTGTCCACATGACTCTCCAACGTCTGTGGTTCAATAAGGCTCCTTCCTACCACTCCATCTGCCCTGCCCTAGCCACACTTGCAGGTCCTTGGCACATCAAGCTTGTCCTTGCCTTTGGCCTTTACACATTCTTTTCCACTTTTTAGAAAGCTCTTCCATCTACCTTTGGCATTCTTTGCCCCTCTCATTCTTTAGGTCTCAACCTAATTGTCACCTTCTCAGAGAGTCCTCTTCTGATAACCTGATCTGAGGGAACACCTTGGTGTCCTCCCTCAAGGGTCCTGTTAATTTACATCTATTATAGCACCATGGTCATACATATTTGGTTGTGTGCTGTGTTTTCTGTGTATTGTCCATCTCCTCATCAGACCGTAAGCTCCATGAGGACAGGAACCATGTCTCTTCCACTCACCATAGTATCTCCAGCAGTGAACCCATCACTCGACGCACAGCTGACTCTCAAATACTGTGGAATTCTTTCTGCTCTTTTCTTTGGTTCTTTCTCATAATAGACCTTACTAGAAAGCTGCAGTATAAAATTTTCTTACCTGCTGTTTTAATTGAATAGTTTTTGCACTGTGGAGGAGTTGAACAATAAAGATGTTGCTTAGAACGAACACACACACACACACACACACACACACACACACACACACACACACACACACACACACACACACACACACACACTGGCTTTTTTCGTAAGGAATCAGCAGAGTAGCTTTTCCCATATGGCGGTGAACCACATGTGAAATGCAAAGAGGTGGCCACTTCTTGCAACTGTGTGGGCAGCGGAGCATCGTTTGATTACAGTGATTCCTGGCAGCATTCAGTGCAGCAAAAGTAATTGCAATTGTAGTGGCTCAGTCCAAGGACTCAGGAGCCAGACTGCCCGGGTTCAAATCCCAGCTCTGCCTCACTCCACCATCTCTCCAATGGGGTGATAGAAATAGTACCTGCCTTCCATCATAGCTGTGAGGATGCCATGTGTCAATATGTGTAAAGTATTTAGTCAGTGCCTGGCAGCCGTAAGTACTTAGTAAGTGTTTGTGATCATTAGCATCATTACCATGTGGGGAGCTTCTTACATATATTTTCTCCCAACAGCCTAATGAGGTATTTTTATTTCAGTTCAGTTCAACAAACATTTCCTGTGTCCCTCTGCCAGGGTCTGAGATACAAGGATGAGTCAGTCCTGATTGGTTCCCCAGCTTCTTGGGAGTATCACACAACTACTGTAGAGTGAAGCCATGAAAAAGTGCAGCATCAGAGTATGCCTGAGTGTGTCAAAGGATGCAAGAGTATGCCCATGTGTCAGAGTATGTGTGGTACGTCAGTGTGTCCGTATGTCGGAGTCTGCCCGAGAAGTTCAGGGTGCCATTCAAGTCCAGTAAGAGGAGGTAAGCCCCAAGGAGAGCTGTCTGCAGATCCACTGCCCTTAGCCTTCCTGGTTGTAAAAGTCATGGCACTCGGCCAAGGCAGCGGTAAGCCCCTCTTGCCCACCTTTGCCCATCTTCTCCCAGTCTCCCAGAGCCCACTGTCTCTGTGGTTATAGCTCGATTTGCAAACAAGTAAAAGGCAGTTCTCCCCGAAAAGGGTTTTGCTCACTCATCTCCAGGACCCTGGAAAGGCTGCCCCTCGCCCTCTAAGAAGAGCCCTGGTGGCCAGTGTGCAGCTATACCATGTGGGGCCTAATGAAGTGACAAGGCACGTCCCTGCTGTGGACCCGGGTGTGCAACAGTTTTTGGCTACGGAAGGCAGACATTAAGGAGAACCGTTTTAGTTTATTCAAATGCGCATATGCTGTGTGAGTTTAGTTCCAGGGCATTTTGGAACAAATAGCTGTGTCATTGTGGGCCTTAATTAGATAAGAAATTAATAGATAAGTGGATCCCAAAGTACCAGTGGCCCCCGCCTGCTCCCCCCACCCTCTTGCCAGTGCCAGCAGGGCAATAGAGGCTTCCTCCTGCATTGCTAGTGAGCTGCGGGGGGAGAGAACAGAGGGGACGGTCCACAAGGTCTTGTCGGCTCTGGCATCGTGTAGATAACATTTAAATTAGATACTGAGGCAAAGGGCAGCCTTTCATTCTAAGGTGGAAATGGCACAGAGCGTGAGTTCCAGACTCACTCACTTCTTTGCTCTCAGTTCTTTCAGCAAATATTTATGGGTTGTCTCCCGTGTGCCAGGGACTGCACTGGGCCCTGCGGATTGGCAGCACAGGGAAGTAAATGAAATTGTCAGAGTATGTTAGGGAGTAAAAAAAAAAAAAGACCAAAGAGAAAATGTTGGAAGGAGGGAAATTGGGAATACAAGGTAGCGAGCTTTTGGGGTGTGCGTGGCAGGCTGGGGTTGTGGATGGTGTTGGTGTTTAACCATTGGCTAGGTACGCGGGGTACCCAGGCTGGGCCCAAATTTAGCTGACAAGGCAAGTAGAAAGATATTGGGCCTGCGCCTGTCCCAGAGAGGTCAGTGGATGGGTGGGCAGGGAAGGAGTCATCAGAAAAATAAGCATAGCACAAGTCTGATAAACACTACAAAACAGAAACAGACTCACAGACTCAGAGAGCAAACTTATGGTTACCGGGGGGAAGGGTGGGGAGGGAGGGGTAGTTTTAGGGAGTTTGGGATTGACACCTACCCACTGCTCTATTTAAAGTAGATAACCAACGAGGACCTACTGTACAGCACAGGAACCTCTACTCAGTACTCTGTGATAACCCAAATGGGAAAAGAATTTGAAAAAGAATAGATACATGTATATGTATAACTGAATCACTTTGCTGTACACCTGAAACTAACACAACATTGTTAATCAACTCTACTCCAATAGAAAATAAAAATTATAACAAAAAACACTATAGAGACACAGAGTGGTTAATCCTACCTGGGGAGAGCTTCCCTGAGGAGGTGACATTTGAGGGTATTGTGAAGGTAGGATATTATCAGTATGAAAGAGCATGGGAGCCTGAGGAGACATCATGAGGATTGCAGGGGGGCTGGAAAGGGGTGGGGGACCGCCTGGTGTGGCTGTGCTTGGTGGAGGAGATAAGGGAAGGAATCCAGGAAGCACTTAATCAGGGCCCCGTGTCCCCTGAATGTTTGCCATGCCATGAATGTTCACTTTGAAAGGTGCATGAAAAGATAAACCGCATCAAGTATATTAGTAAGGATAATCCCAGTTATAGTAGAAAACCTCACGATTTCAGAGGCGTAGGTAAATATATCTTGTCCACGTGTCAGTCTAATGCACCGTCCCTAATTGGCAGGCAGCATTTCTTTATGCCAGGAATGATTCAGAGATCCAAATGCCTTCTATCTTGTGGCTTTTCCATCTTCTGGAGCTTCAGAGCCATCTGCAAAAGAGGAAAAAATGATGAAGAAAGCAGACCTGCTTCTTTACTGTCTGGGCTGAGAAGGTGTTCAATCCCATAGTGAGTTCCATTTCCTTGGTCCCACCTAGATGCAAGGGAAGCTGGGAAATGTACTCCTTAGCTGAGCAGCCACTCTCAGCCACAGTTCTATACTCTGGAAGGAAGAGTATACATGTGATGGACAGTTAGACTCTCTCCTGTGTGAATATCCCCAAAACTCCGTCATCACCATCTTGGACCTCCTGTATATCTCATTCAGCACAACAAACTACACTGACAGTAAGAGTTACAATTCTTCACGTTTCCAAAAAACTTTATCATTTCTCAAGAGCTTGGAGATGAGGTCAGGTTGATAAGCATTTATCGAGTACCTACTTAATATTAGTGGGAAAGCTCTGCCTCAATTTTCTCCTCTGGAACTAAGGGTAAATTCCCTCCATGGATCAAGGCTATTACAGGATTAAATGGGGAATTACCTGGCACGTAATAGGTGTGCGGTAAGCATTACCCATCCCCCCTTCTTTCGAGCTTTTCCAGGAGAGACCCTGAGGGTAGGTGGGCTGGTCCAGCAGCCACCTATCTTATGTAGGACCCTGGCCTGGAAAACTTGGCCCCATCACCGGGGAGAGACAGTCAAGCTGCACAGGGGTTAAAGTTAGAGGTGACCCTCACAGGAACTTCTCTGAGTCAAAGATCTGGAAATTCTTGTGAGAAAATTCAATTGCATGTACCCCATCCCGTTTCTCTGGATTTACATGTAGTGAGCCTGTGCTCATCCATGCTCCTCCGAGGGCTGGTGGTTTGGATTCCCGTTTGTCAGGAGGGTTTCAGCAGGCCACTGGGCTGCCACCTGCCAACTTCTATACAAAGGTGCATGGAGGTGGGAAATCAGCTGGGGGTCCCTCCCAAGGAGAAGTGGGTTTCATCGAAAGGAAGGAAAATGAGGGAAGAACTTTCATCAGAGTTTGGTTTCATGAATCAGAATGACAGTGAGAGTCACTGGGTTTTTTAAAAGGCAAAAAAAAAAAAAAAGATGGTCCTTTCCAGAGGAAAAATGTCTGCTCTTCTCCATGCTTAGCAATTGTGCTGGTGATTTCACTGGTGATCGTCCTCTAAATTATATTCATTTCTCGCTGTAAGTTTCTCCCAACTGTCAGGGCAGTGAGGAAGGGTTGGCGTCAGGCACTAAGCCAACTCCTTGAGGCTGGACAGGGGCTGCCAAGTGAGGGGGATCAGATCCTAGCCAGGGAAGCTGGCCCCTGGGGAAGGAAGAGGGGTGCAGGCAGAGGATCTGGCCCCAGATTCCATGCTCGGGAATCTAGGCACATAGGCCATGGACCTCGGGGAAATTAGTTTTGGAAGAAGGTCTCATAGAAGAAGCAAGGCAGGACTGGCGGAGGAGAGCCTTGGTCAGATCACCAGAACGGGCACTCAAAACAGGACTGTATTAGTCAGGCTCTCCAGAGAAACAGAAGCAACAGGATAGATAAATATAAGAGGTTTATTACAAGGGTTGGTTCATGCAAATATGGACGCTAAGACATCCCATGATCTGCCATCTGCAAGCTGGAGACCCAGGAAAGCCAGTGGTGTACTTCCAGTCCAAGTCCAGAGGCCTGAGAACAGGAGCCCAGTGGTATAATTCTCACTTCACGGGCAGGAGAAGACCAGTGTCCCAGCTCAAGCCGTCAGGCAGAGGGAGCACATTCTCCCTACCTCTCTTCCTCCACCTTTTTGTTCTATTCATGCCCTCGATGGATTGCATGATGTATACCCACCTGTACTAAAGGGGGCGATCTGCTTTACTCAGTCTGTGAATTCAAATGCTCATCTCATCCAGAAATACCCTCACATAGACATCCCCCAAGACACTGTTTAAATATCTTGATACCCCATGGACCAGTCAAGTTGACACACAAAATTAACCATCACCACATCAAGGCCAAAACAGGTTTGGAGACTAGGAGTGAGAAACTCCCAAGTAAGAGCTTTGTTAGCAGATGGGAGGCACACAGCTGGCACTGTGATTCTGATTCAGAGAATCATTCGGGGGCCCAGGGGTCAGCCTCAATGGGAGCTATAATCAGAACAGTGCTCAGCCAGAAGGGAGCAGGCAGGGGGCAGAGGCAGCAACCTCTAAGGAGCAGCGCGGGTCAGAGCCCATAGGTGGGCCCATTTGTGATGAACTCCCCCCGGCAGAGGCCAGAAGATGAGGTATTAGCCGACATTTGTTCCAGATTGAGGGACTTTTTAATAAAAGAATATTTTAATTGAGCTGACTAAGGATGGGGCCCATCCTTAATAAGGATGAGCTTAATAAAGGAGGGAGCACACCTACTGTGTGTTAAACATTCTGCCATGTGCCTTATTTATTTCTCACAAACAACTCTGAGGCCCATTATAGAGATCAGAAGACTAAGGCCAGAAAGGAGAGGTACATTGTCCAAGGTGCTAGTCAGGGGCACAGCCTGACTCTAAAGCTTGTGTTCCTTCTTCCAAACCACTGTGAGCAAGGTGCCGAAGTGCTTTCTGCTGGGGTCTGTGCTTGGCCTTCGCACGCTTTGCTGTCCCCTGGCAGACTGAGGGAAACTTACCCAGGACAGCATAAGCCGAATGAAGACTTCTACCTTGATCTCCTCAAGCCACCTCTGAGGCCCAGCAGCCCAAAGTGCCTGCTCTAAGTCCCTCTGATGACTTACACAACCCCTGCTCACTGACTGTGAATTCCTTTGGGGCAGGAACCATATTTTAACTCCATGTCCTAGTGCTTGGCACATAAAAAGGATCATGTAAAGGTAGGCAGGTGAGCGAAGAGCCAGGAAAGAATGCTGTGTAAAGAAATTGAGGGGCTCCAGAAAAAGCCTAACCGGAAAGCAGGAGACTTGGATTCCAGACCAGCCCTGCCACTAACTTGCCCCAAGACCCTGGTCAAGTCTCTGAGCCTCAGTTTTCTGACCTGTAAAATGGGGAGGTTCAAGTAACTGCTAAGATCCCTTCAACACCAACATTATGTGGTCCTGTGGCCTAAGAGTCAGGATTCCTGGGTTCAAGGACCGACCATAATACTTGATAGAATTTAAGAACCTGAATCTCAGCTGCTGGCGCCATACCCCTAACAAAGGGCATTTATTACCCCCTGCCTTGGACTCCTACTGTAGGTGTACTTGTTTAATTTCCAAGTACGCTGCAAACTCATTAAGGGCCTGCGTCTTACTCATTTCCAAGATCTGGACGTACAGGGTCAGGCTAGCGAGGAGAATCCAATACTTGGTTGAGGGCCTGCAGCTACATTTGGGCCCAGCCTGGGTACCCTGCATACCTCACCAAAGGTTAAACACCAACACTACCCACACCCCCACCCTGCCCCACACACGCCAAAAGCCAGGGCTTGGGACGTCCTTGGAATGATCATTGTACAGCTAACACGAGTAACTGGAAACCCATGTGTGTCAGCTTTGGGTTTTGCTTGAAAAGTCTGCCAGGAATAACAAATCTGTTAAAAAATATTTTTGTGGCAAATATGGCAGACAATTTATTTCTGTAGTAAACAGGCAAACCCTAAGACTCCAATAAAAAAAGAAACGTAAACAGATGATACACAAATGGGCAAAATGTTCAACCTGACTCCTAATCCGAAAATGCAAATTAAAACCCAATGAGATGGCATTTTGTACCTTGGAAATTAGTAGACATGTTAAAAACTAAAGATCGCAGTGTTGGCAAGAGTGTGGTAACAGGCATTCTCAATGTAAGGTGGATGGAAGTATAAACTGATAATACCTTTATGGAAAGCAAGCTGGCCATATGTTATCAGGATACTTTAAAATGTGACATCGTTTGATCCAGTAATTCCACTTCTAGAAATGTATTCCAAGGAATTCATTGGAAATATAAGCGAAGCTTCATGTTCCCAGATGTTCATGGTGTCATTATTTATAATGAGAAACCAGAGACTGGCCCCATATCCAACCATATGGAAAATAGGACTCTACCACTTACGGTATGTCAGCCTAATGGAATATTACAAAGGGACTTAAAGTGAAGTCTACAGAGAGATTTTCATGACTTCGAAATGTTTATCATAAAACGTGAAACAAGTTATAAAACCGTATCGTAGCTACGTCCAAACTATGGCAAAAATATATGTGTACACATAGCAAAATGTTAACAATAGTATTGAGTGGATGATGTCATTGCCACTCATTCTTCAAGCTTTTTATTATTTTATTTTAAAATGTATGTTTTTAAACAACAGAAGGGAAGAAAAGTTTGCTGGCAGACAGAACAGGTAGGACCCATTTGTCTTTGCAATCACCAGGGCCCGGCTGCTAAGGAAGCCCGTTAAACCCAGGGTGGCAGCGCCCCTGTGCTGAAATCACTGTCTCTGGAGCATATTTTTTCTTTACTGAGGAAATTGCTTTCCATAAAACCAGCTCTCTGACATCTCTGAGTACCAGGGAACCATGCGCGCCCGCTTTCCTGAGGACATTCCCCAATGGGGAACTCCATCACGTTCCACCTTGGCGCTTCCAACAAATCCCAGCCAGCCGTAAAAATCTTTAGCACCCTGTATGCAAGACCAATTGCAGCGGCCTCATAAAAATCCCACTCACCCAGCAAGAGCTGCACGTCTAAAACTCTCGAGTCCCCTGCTGTTTTAAACCCAGTGGCGAGGCACACTGCTAA
The DNA here is from genome assembly GCF_937001465.1 of Orcinus orca. Taxonomy (NCBI): domain Eukaryota; kingdom Metazoa; phylum Chordata; class Mammalia; order Artiodactyla; family Delphinidae; genus Orcinus; species Orcinus orca. The sequence continues at coordinate 56,194,763 of NC_064566.1, read as the reverse complement.
GTGATGCCTGGTAGAACTCGACACAGCAAGTCAGGACTGGATCTGGGCAGGAACTAGGGAAAATACAGGAAAAAAAGGGGCCTGTGCAGAGTGTGCAGTGTATAGTCATGACCAAAAGCCACCTTCTCGCTGCTCTTTTGGGCAGGGAAAGGGGACTTGGCCTAGCAAGGGAGAGGATTTAGGGATGATGGCCATCCTTTGGGAAGGGAGAGGGGTTGTGAGGCGTGTGGGTGGAAGAATGAGCCGTGGGGGACGTCATGCTCCCGTACACACTTCAGCTCCCTTGGGATGGGGACACCCCTTTCCTGGCTGCCCCTAGATGGGAGTAGGGGGCACAAAGGCTGCTCAGTACCCCTCTGCCCTCTGAGAGGGTTCCCCTGACTCCCCACCCCGTGGTGGGTTTCAGCACCCCTCCAGCAGTGGCCAAATAACCTATTTCCTGCACACAGCTTGCATTTCTTCAGTTATTGGGCCCTGATGCACAATACAGCTGCTTCTTTCCACACTCACTGGGGTCCAGGAGACCTGGGCTCTAGACCCTGCTTAGCCCCTAGTTTGCTTCGTCATACCGGTCAAGTCACTCACTTACATCGTCTGTCTCTCAGCTCTGGTTTTCTCCTCAGTAGAATGGGGATAATAAAGTCCTGTCTTCCCCTCTGCCACTCCCCACACACATCCTTTCTACTCATTGTATTAAACTGTTGCCATAAAATATTTCAGTGCTCCAATCAAATAAAATCATTCAAATATCACTTAAGAAATCATTGTTAAGTTTCTAAAAAAAAACCCTCAGTGTTCTCTGCAACTCTAGTCTCTGTAACAAAAGACAGCAAAGTTTCTCTCTGATGTAGGACTCAAGGCCTGTGCCATATATCCGAATTTGGTGAATTCATATCTCAGGCCATACACATCTTGTGTGGCTTTGAGTAACTTACTTAACCTCTCTGAACCTCAGTTCTCTCATCTGTAAAATGAGAATCATGCCTACCTCATAGAGTTTGGTAAAGAGTCAATATAATACCTGATGTAAGTTAGGAATTCAGTAAGTGACCCTGCCCTGTACTTCCCTGAGTGTGAATTAGACTTCTGAGTACTGCTAGAGCACCACTTCTAGATCTGGGGGTGTTGTAGCTGTCCTATGAGTGTCTAGGGTAATTTAAGTGGATACTCCATTTCCATGGTTTCTGACACTGAACATCAGCCTACTTAAGGGTCTCCCAATAGATATGGAGCCACCCATTTTCTTGGGGTTGCAATTTCTAATTGAATGGAGAGAGAGGGGGGTATTGATTAGGGAGGGGGAAAGAGAATCAGGGAGAACAGCATTCTGACTTCCTCAGAAAGTATCCCTTTCCCGGGAGAAGGATAGCTACCCCATCATCTGGTGACTGCAGGCCATGCTTTGCTAAACCAGGAGAGGGATTTAGAGGCCTTATATTTCTTTATGTTGTTGACTTCTAATGTCTGGTTAAAAGACACACCTTGTATGATTTCAGTCCCTTTATATTTATTGGTATTTGTCTTATGGCCTCACATATGGTCTATCTGGGAGAATGTTCCACGTTCACTTGAAAAGAATGTGTGTCCTGAGGTCCTTGGGTAGAGAGTGTTCCGTGCGTGTCTACTAGGTTAGTTATAGCATTGTTCAAGTCTTCTGTATCTTTGCTGGTTTTCTGTCTAGTTTTCCTATCGATTGTTGAGATTGAAATATCCAATTATTATTGTTGAACTATTTTTTTTTAATTAATTTATTTTATTTTTATTTACTTTTGGCTGTGTTGGGTCTTTGTTGCTGCTCACGGGCTTTCTCTAGTTGTGGCGAGCGGGGGCTACTCTTCGTTGCAGTGTGCCGGCTTCTTATTGCGGTGGCTTCTGTTGTTGCAGGGCATGGGCTCTAGAGCGCAGGCTCAGTAGTTGTGGTGCACAGGCTTAGTTGCTCCACAGCATGTGGGAATCTTCCTGGACCAGGGCTCGAACCTGTGTCTCCTGCATTGGCAGGCAGATTCTTAACCACTGCGCCACCAGGGAAGCCCTGAGCTATCTATTTTTTCTTTCAGTTCTGTCAGGTTTTCATTCATGAATTTTGATGTTTTGTTGTTAGGCACATACTGATTTATAATTGTCATATTTTCCCAATAGATTGACTCTTTGTTTCTAGAAATAATTCTTGTCCTGTATCTATTTTATCTAATATTACAGGACTACTCCAGCTGTCTTATGGTTTCTGGTTTTATGATAAATCTTTCTCATTCTTCTACTTTCAACTGGTTTGCGTCTTATAATCTAAGGTATGTCTACTGTAGATAGTGTATAATTGATTTTTGCTTTTTTATCTGGTCTGACAATATCTGCCTTTTGATTGAGTCATTTGGACCATTCACATTTAATTACTTTATTGATATTATTCAATTTATATTTACCACTTTGCTGCTGTTTTCTGTATGTCCCTTGTCATTTCTTATTCTTCTGTTTCTTCTCTACAACCTGGTTTTTGGTGTTAAATAAAAATTTCTAGTGTAACATTTTAATTCCTTTCTTGGTTTTTTTAACTATATTTTAAGGGCTTTTTTAGTGATTGCTGTAGGGATTGTGATATGCATTTTAAATGATCGTAATCCACTTTAGATTAATACTAACTTAATTTCAGTAAAACCTAAAAACTTTGTTAAAAGATAGTTCTAGTCCTTCCTCCTTCCTTATGCTATTACTGATATGTATATGTAACATACAGTGTATTAAATACTACATATAGTATATTATATATATATATATAAAACCTAAATTCAGTGTTATAAGTATTGCTGTACACAACCTTATGTTTTTAAAAGATGTTAAGAGCAGAAATGAAAATATATATATATTTATATCAATCCACATATTTTCCATTTCTGATGCTCTTCATTTCTTCCTGTGGATTTGAGTACATCCTGGTATCATTTCCTTTCAACTTGCAAGACTTCATAAGACAGGTCTCCTAGCAATGAAGTCTCTCCACCTTTGTTTATCTGGGAATGTCTTTATTTTGCCTTCAGTTTTTAAGGATAGTTTTGCTGGATGTGGAATTCTTGGATGACAGTATTTCTCTTTCAGCTCTTCTGGCCTCTGTTATTTAAGATGAGAAGTCAGCCATTAATTATATTGATGCTCTGCTGTAAAAAAATGAGTCATTTTTCTCTTAATGTTTTCAAGATTTTCTCTTTGGCTTTAACAGTTTGTGATGTGTCTATGTTTAGCTCTCTTTGCATTTATCTTATCAGGGGTTCATTGAATTTCTTAGATATGTAGATTAAAGTTCTTCATCCAGTTGGGGGAAGTTTTAGCTATTATTTCTCCAAATGCTTTTTCTGACCCTTCTCTCTGCTCTTTCTGAGGCCCTTATTATATGTTTCCTGGTGTGCTTAATGTTATCCCACAGGTCTCTGAGGCTCTGTTCATTTTTCTTCAAATTTTATCTCCCTGTTCTTCAGATTGATTAATCTTGATCTATCTTCAAGGTTACTGATTTTTTTTTCCTCTTAAGTCCGCTCTTGAGCTGCTGTAATGAATGTTTTAGTTATTGTACTTCAACTCTAGAATTTCCTTTTGGTTCTTTTTTAGGTTTTCTGACTCTTTATTGAGCTTCTATATTTGTTGATTAATTGTTGCCATACTTTCCTTTAATTCCTTAGACATGATTTCCTTTAGGTCTTTGAACATTTTTTAATAGCTGCTTTGCAACATTTATCTGAAAATTTCAACATTTAAGGACACTTTCAGTCAGTTTCTGTTTACTGCTTTTTCTGATTATGGGTCATACTTTCCTGTTTCTTTGTATGTCTTATAATTTTGTTGTTGAAAATCGGACATTTTAGTTACCATATTGTAGCAACTCTGGGTTCTGATTTTCCCTCATGAAGATTGTTGTTACTGTTGTTTTTTCTCTTTCTTTATTTGTATAGAACCTGCCTAGGTTAAATATGTGAAATCTTTCATTCCCACAGTGTGACCACTTGTATCTCTATTTTGTTATTTTCTTATTCTTGCCTTTAAGCTTCTGTCTGCATAGCTTAGTGGCCAACCAATGATTGGATAGAGATTATGCTCAGACACATCAAGCCAGGTGTTCTGTCAGTGGAGCTGTATGTGGGGAAGGGAACACATTCAAAGTTCAGGTCATTTTTAAGTCTGTTCTGGCTTTTGCTTTCCGCTTGGTCCTTCTGCATCTTCTCTATTCCTGCACACACCTCAGGGTTGACCAGGAGTGTATGGATAGCTTGGGCTCTCTCTGAACTCCACTGTTTATTTACATCTCAGCCAAGAATAGGCTTGCCCCAACCATGACGTTATGCTAGTAGAACCGCTGGCCCTTCCTACTTGCCTGCTGCCAAGGATCATAACTTCCACTGACAATGTCACGGACCAAGGTCACCACCCACTTCTCCGAATCAACTGAGCCCCTTCAACCTCAGCAGCCAAGTTGCCAGTCCTCATGTGGCCTTAACCTGGCAGAACCTCTATAATGACCAATCTGTGGAAGATGGAAAGAGCCCAAGGCAATAACATCACTGAGTCCCATTGTTCTTACCTAAAGTTCAACAGTTTTTCAAGCATAAACATTTCTGAGACTGTTGTATGCCTTTGGTAAATTTCCAGAGTGCTAAAATGATGGTTTTGTCAGTTTTGTCCAACTTTATAGTTCCTTTTGAGGGGAGAGAGTTTGCCATCTTCTCACTCTGTCATAGCCAGAAATACCCCCTGTAGTTTCTCAAGTCCTTTTATATCCATGGTCTCATTTGATCAAAAGAACTTCTAAATGAGGTAGGCAGAGCAAGTATTCTTAGTCCCATTTCAAAGATAAAGAAACTGAAGCTCAGAGAGGTTAAATGACTTGCCCAGTATCATCCAGCTTGAAACTGACTGAGCCAGAATTCCACCTTGGTTTTCTGTCTTCCAGGGCCTTTTCTACTATACCTTGGAGCCTGGGGGGTGGGGGGAGGCTCTGTTGAGCACCGAGCAAGAAGGCTGTCTTAGTTCAGGCTGCTGTAACAAAATACCTACTGTAGACTGACTAGCTTAAACACAGGCATTTATTTCTCACAGTTCTGGAGGATGGAAGTACAATGTCAAGGTTCCAGAAGATTTGGTTCTTGATAAGGGCCCTTCCTGGCTTGTCGACAGCTGCCTTCTCACTGTATTTTCACATGGCCTTTCCTCAGTGTATGTGCATAGAGAGAAAGAGAGAGATCACTGTCTTCCTCTTCTTAGAAGGACACTAATCTCAGCATGAGGGTTCCACCCACATGACCTAATCTAAACCTAATTACCTCCCAAAGACCCTACCTCCAAATACCATTACATTGGAGGTTAGAGCTTCAACATAGGAATTTGAGGGGACACAAATATTCAGCCCACGTGGAAGCTAGCCCAGATCTTTCTCTTGCTGCCTTGAAGCCTAGAAAGTTTCACTGGGCCCTCATGTTCATCAAAAGCCAAACCTCAGAGGGGAGCAAAGGATAAACTCCAGCCATGGGTGCTGAAGCCCAGGGCCTTTCCTCTTCTCACCATTAAGATGAGAGCTGATAGTGGAACTTCCTTTCTCCTACAGGCAACCTACTGAGGAACGCTGTGCTCTGTCTGGAGGTAGCTCCTGAATTACAACTATGGCACATATTTTGTTCGATATTAAGGTTGTTACAGTCATTTTCTTTTTCCAGCTTCCTCTGTTAAACTGTCCAGCAGAGAAAGGTGACGTTTACTTTAAGATCCAGGGATTCATAACCCCTCAAGTCAGAGTATTACCTTCTGTGCCAAAACAAAGGCTTACTTACGCATACTTTGGAGCCTGACAGGATTTGCCTGACTGTCCAGAGGGTAGTCTGAGCTCTGCATTCTTGAAGGTGACTGCTGCTGCCTCTGAAATAGCCCCAGAGCAGTCAGCAGGGGGCAGGTTCCTCATGGGTAGAAAGTCCAGGACTGCTCTGTTGTTAATGTGTTGTACGACTCTAGATATTAGGGCCAGTTACCTAGTGGTGATGATATTGAGCATTTACCATGGACCAAACATTACATGAGGAGCTTTACATGTAACACCTGGATGTCCCCAGACCTCCTTAGCCTATGGTCTCATTGATGGTAATAATCCAGATTTCCTGGATTTTTCCCCCCAACAACTTGTGCAGGACCTCCAGCTCACTCAAAGTCTTGCTCAGGACTTTCGGGGAGACTCCAAGGGCCTTACATGTTCTCAGCAAGAAGTCTGCTATGGTCCCTTTACATCACATTCCTTGTCAGTGTTCTCTCTGCCCACAAGCCACTGGGAAGGTGGCACTGTGCCTCTGCCCTTCCAGCTGGAGTCCACATAACACCGTTCTTCTACCTGAGGGGCTAGCCCTAAGGATCCCCAAAGCTGCAAACCCTCAAACTGTCACACTGTCTACACTGCACCATAAACATTCTGTTCCCTGGAGAAGGAGGGAGCAGGACCCTCACCCTAATTGTGTGCTAAACCTTGGCCCCGCAGCACCACAGCATTACTGCTTGGGTCCAGAATATAATATTCCTTCAGCTTTCCAATAGGCTCAGACCTGACCCTGGGCTCAGGCAGGAGAGCTGACCTCCGTATCTCTGCCGGGGGTCCTTTGCTATATAATAAACTACTCAAAACTCAATGGCTTAGAATAATAGCCATGCATTATTTTTCACACGGGCTGGCTGAGCAGTTCTGTGAGTCCAGCCCAGGGTGCTCGTGAGCCTGCAGTCATGGGGGGCTGGAACCAGAAAAGCCAGAATGGCTTTGCTCCTATATCTGGTGCCTTGACTGGGCCAGCTGGGAGGCTGGTGCCTCTGTCTCCCCAAGTGGTCTCTCCGATTGGCTAGTTTGGACTTCTTTTCATCATAGATGGATCTCAAGAGAAAACATTCAGTAGGGAGGAAGCAGAAGTTACTAGTTCTCTTAAGATCTAGGCCCAGAACTAGCATAGTGTCGCATCCACTGTGATGGTTATTTCAGTTGGTTAAATAGTCCCAGGGCCAGCCAAGATTCAAAGGGAGAGAAAATAAACCCCACCTGCTGATGGGGTTAGTTAGTGACAAAGACTTTGCAGCTATTTTTAATCCACTGTCATCCCCCCCAGTTCTTGAGGCTGTTCCCAAGGAAACGTTCCTCCTTGTGGGCTCCCTACTCTCCATGTAAATCAGTTGAGCAATTGAATGTGTGAGGAATTGATGACCCTACATGAGCAAGCTCAGTTTAGGCTCAGCGGGAACCACTCCATGGACTTCATGAAGGTCTTACTTCAATCAAGAGAAGTAGGTTTTGTTACTCTCCAATTTATAGATGAAGAGACTAAAACTCAGAGAGATTAGGTGATTTGCCCAAGGTCACAGCTAGTAATGGCCAAGTCAGGATTCAAACTCAGGTCAGCCTAACTCCAAAGCCCCAAAGCTGTTTTTGTTACCCCTATTCTGCTTCTCATATCTCTGCGTCTCAGTTGACTCCAGTGTAATTATAAAATTAGGTGAAGAACAGAATGTTTTTCAAGAACCATTATAGCCCTAAAATTTTATTCTTCTTCCCCACCTACCACCTTCCTGAGGAAACACATCTTCACCTGCTGCCTTTCCTGCTTTTCTGTATCTCTGTTGAGAAGATTTCGACACTATAGGATTTGTTTGTAAGTGTCTGCTACTGTTTCTTAAAAATCCAAATGGCTCTCACGGAAAGGTCCTTCAAATTCCTGGTGGAAAAGAGTTAAATTCTAACAGCTCTCCCTAGTCCCATAAATCCCTTGAATATTCAGTACATTTCCTGCCAGCTCAGTCAAGGGTAGGAGTTTTCAGGCTATCTCTCCTTTGCTTAAAAGCTTTCCATGGCTCCCCCATTGCCATCAGGATAAAATCTAAGCCCTTAACACGGCACAGAAGGCCTCTCAAGGTCTCTTTTGCCTCTCCAGTCTCATCTTACACTGCCACACTGAGATACTTACAGTTTCCTGTAGGTACCTTGTGTTTCTGTGCCTTTGTTGCCATTGCGTAGAAAGCCTCCCTCCACTCCTTCTATTCCTAGTTGACTCTTCCTCTTTCTTGGAGAGACAGCGCTTAGATCATAAAGGAACCTAGACTAAAACTCTGCCTCTCTCCTTCCATAGCACCCCAGGCATAACATTGTCATCTCACTCACTACTTGATGTTGAAAGTAACTATTTCTCTCTCTCCCTGCAAATACTGTGAACTCCCCGAAGACAGGAATTGTGTTTTATTCTTCTTTCTAACACCACCTTCCTGTACCAGCAGTGTCTTGCACAGAGCAGGCATCCAGAGAATGGTTGAAATGAACACAGATTGGAACAAGCTGTAAACTCCATTAGGGCAAGGCTCCATTTGTCTTATTCCTCACAAAATCCCCAGAGCATAACACACAGCAGGAGCTCAGTAAATATTTGCTACTCATGCTGCTTCTTCTGCCTGAAATGACCTTCCTCATTCATCGCCTTATGTCCAAATCCTACCTATTCTTCAAGTAACTATTCCAGTTCTCCGTTTTCCACACCTCCACTTTTGACCATGATGGAGTAAGTGGAACTGGACTAGCCATGCTACCATAAACAATTGTAAAAATGGACAAAATCCATGAAATTACAGTTTTCAGATATTGGAAAAAAGGTAGCACAAAACGGTGTTCTCAAAGAGAAATAAAACAAACAATTTGAGCTGGTTGTGGTCCCAGCTGTCAATTTAGATGAACTTTCTGAAACTGGAGGGGAGGAGCGGTCAGACAGAAAACAGCTTTCTTACTGAGTTAAAGGCAACTGACAAGTCTGGATTTGTAGGAAAGGGTACTAATAAGAAGAGGTGAGATATCTACAGAGAGATCCTCTTGAGTCTCTGGCCGGATACTAAGCTTCGCATGTGCAGAGAAAGATCCCAGGAGGCTAGACAAAGAACATCTACTGGGGAAGGAGCAGCTATCGGGAAATAAAACAGCTACCAAGCAGCTGCATGCTGAAGCTCACACAAGACTGAGAGATGTTTAAGTTCCAGCCATCCAGAGTAGAGAGACCTTGTTGAACATCCCTGGCTTTCTGTAGAGACCCCCAAAAGGCCATGCCTTAGGAATAGGGTTAATCTACCTATAGAGTAAAGGCAACTTTTAAGCCTATTCTAATGAAGCCAAAATAAGCATTGAAAGGATCAAACTAATCTGCAAGTAAATTAACTGCCTACCTAAATAAAAACTCAACACTTTTTAAAGGAAGACAGCAAAAATCCAGACACCAAACATCCCAGCATCCATAATGTGCAGTGTACAAGCAAAAATTACCATAGATGCAAAGAAGGTGGATACAGGACCCATAACTAAGAGAAAAATAAGTCAATAGAAATAGAAATCACAGAGATGATGGAATTAGCAGACAAGGAGTTTTAAGTGGCTACTGTAAATATGTTCAAGGAGTTAAAGAAAAATAGGAACACAATGAGTGAGCAGATAAAGAATTTCAATACAGAAATGGAGCTAGGTGGAAATTCTTGAGTTGAAAAATAGAATATTTGCAATGAAAATTTTACAGATGGGATTAACAGCAGATTAGACACTGTAGAAGAAAAGATTCATGAACTTGAATATAGGGCAATAAAAATTATCCAACTGAAGCAGAGGAAGACAAGAAAAAAGACTGAAGAAAATGAACAGAATCTCAGTGACCTGTGGGACAATATCAAGTGGTTTAACATGTAGTTGGAGTCCATCTAACATGTGATTAGAAGTTTTTAGGATCAAAGAAAGAGAGGTAAGAGAGAGGACTGCAAATATATTTGATGAAATAATGAGTGATTCTTTTCCAAATTTGTTATAAACCCACAGATCTAAGTTCAACAAACCCAAAGAAAAATAAACAGAAGATCATAATAAACTTTCTGAAAATCAGTTATAAAGAGAAAATCTTAAAAGTAGCTAGAGAAAGACAGAAATTGATTTCTCCATCTTTAATGCTCCCTCTTCCTCCAGGCTCATATCTTCGTGTCTGTGCCTCATCTTCCCTTCAAGATTTTGAGCTTTTTGATGGCTAGGAATCCATCTTACTCTGATGCTATCACAGCATACTGCAACATCTTGCCAATAGCAGTTGTTCGGTGAATGTTTGTAGAGGGAATTAATGAAGGACATGAATGAATAAAGATAAGAACAACACAGATTGGTTATCAAATCCTGCACCTCTAAGCAAACAATTGCTAAGAAGCAGTAGGGTTCATGTCATGCCACAAGGGAATTATATCTCCCCTTTCAGAATACTATATTTAAAACTACATTTTATAAAGTACTCACTGAATACATGGTACTGTGATAAGTCCTTTATACACACCTAATTAAGTCTTATAATGAGAAAACTAAGGGGCAGACAGTTAAGTAAATTACCTCAGGTCACATAGATAATGATGATGTTGATAGGATTTCCTCTCAAAACTGATTTTTTAAATTGTGCTTTTTGCCATTTTGCTCTGCTCTCTACTCACACCCCATTTCTTAGTCCTATAGTTTCATACTTCTGTGCTTTTGCTCATGTTATTCCTTCTGTCTGTGCTGCCCTTTCATCTACCTGTAAAGCCCAGTTCCTTGCTCAAGGACACATCAAATGCTGACTTTGGCAGGAAGTGGGTTTGTACACCACCAAGCATCTATAAGGTGGAGCCCTGACAGTGCCTGTGCTGTTTTAAGCCACTGGAATTCTGAGATGAGCGCGGTACGTTTTCTGTCCTAAAGAAACACACGGTCCAATCAGATAAAGAGTTCTGTGACGAGTGAGATCAGTACAGGAGAGAAGGGAAGACTGGGGACTTGGAGGGCCCTAAACCAGCCTGGAGTGGTCAGGGAAGGCTTCCTGGAAGAGTGATACCTGAGATAAGTCTCAAGGACATGAGGACTGGCCAAAGTATAAAATATTACAGTAAGAAAAAATTCATTGTGCCTACATTTGAGGGCACAGTGGCAGGGAGGCCAGAGCCATTGGGTTGGTGGGAGGAAATCCTCTTGGAAGCTACTCTTTCTTCCTAGTCTCTCTCTCTCTCCCCAGCAAGTTTTTGTAGGTCTGAATTCCTGTTCTTTTCCTAAGAGAAGTGTGCAGTAAGTAACTCTAACTCCTGCTTACCAGAAGGCACAGAGAATTCAATTCCTTTTGAATGGATCTGCTTTGAGATTGAGAAGTTAATGGCTCACAATTTTTCAAATTTAGGGAAAATCCATAGTTGTCCCAACTTTATAGCTTGGTATTATTGGATCATCAAACACAACTATTTTGTCAAAATAGAATGGGATTTCCCCTGCCCCCTTCCTTGCTCTTCCCAGCTGCCTCCACAGGCAGTGGCAGAGGGAGGGGGAGCCAGTGTTTTGCCTGGGTCCAGGCCCACATTGCTCTTTTTATTCTAGACTGTAAAATTGGCCCTTGCAGACAGAGGTTAATTTCCCACTGTGAATTCCCTACCAAAGTAGCATGGGTCCTGGGGGGCGGGGGGAACCAGAGGGGAAATAGCTTCCAGGTGCCACCTGGTCTCCTCACATGGCTGTGAGAGAGGCCATGTGGGGAAAGTACAAGGAGCGAGGGCTTTGGAAGTGCACAGACCAGCGTTTGAGCTGAGCAGTTTACTAGCCAGGTTCTCTGGGGCTGGTGTTGTAATCTCAAGCCTTTGGTTTACTCTTCTGTAAAATAAGGAGATACCACCCTATTAACCATGGTAAAAGATAGAACAGGCCTGATACAGTACTTATGTGAACAAACAACCTCTCAGTTGCTAGGTACAATACTGTCACTGTGTGCATGTTTCTTCCTCTGGGCATACTCCCTTTCTGAGTTATTTGGGTAGCCTACCTTCCGGATATTTCCTCCCTATCAACAGAAGTAATAATGAAGTAATAATGAATTTTTTTTTTTTTTAAACCTCAAAGGGGATGTGAAGTGTAAATGAGAGGATAGAGACATTTTCAAACCCTACATTTCAACATTCCACCAGTGTTTCTTGGCAGGGCTCCACTGGCATTTTGGGTGGATGTTGTTAGCATCCCTGACTTCAGGGTACTAGGTATCGGTAGCAGTCTCCTTAGTCATTGTGACCACCAAAAACCATCTCCAGCAGCTCCAGGCACACCCAACACACACACACACACACACACACACACACACACACACACACACACACACACACACACACACACACACACAAACACACACGATGCACCATCTGAGTAACCACCGCCATGTGACAGCTTGATCTCCCCTGTCCGGAGTGGACCGTCTCTGTGCCCTGTGTCCTAAGAGCATTACTATAGAACCAGCATTCAGATATGAAGCATTAGTTTTAATGTGCATTTATTTTTAATATCTTTTTTGTAATTACACAACTAATACATGGTAGTTGAAAAAGTCAGACACTAGAGAAGTGTGACAAGTGAACAACGAAAGTCCTCAACATTAACATTTTAAACATTTGTACTATTTTTATTATAAAAGTAATAAAGCCACGTGGTTAAAAATTCCAGCAGTGCTAAAGGTATGAAATGAAAAGTAAAAGTCTTTACCATCAACCCCATCCTGCCGTTAAGAGTTTTAGTGCATCTTTCTAGAAATTTCTATGCAGAATCACATGTGTGTATACCCTTTCCAAATACATGTGGAATCATATACTCTATCTGCTGTTCTGCAAGTTGGTGCTGGTCTGTTTTTCCACTGAATAATATATCTGGTAGATCACTCCCTAACAGCACATTTAGATCTTCCTCATTCTTTTTAACAGCCTCAGAATATTCCATGGAATAGAGGGCCCCGGTTGTTTCCATGTCTTCACTGTGGCAAACAGTGCTGCAGTGGAGATCGTTGTCAGGACCAGCTGCAAAGTCCTGTTGTTGACAGTGGTACTAAGAGGGTACAGATCCAGCGCAGGTGGGAGGACACACCCAGATGAGGCCAAACCAAGCAGGAGAGACCGGAAGGGCACGTGATGGGAAGTCAGGATCCCTGGGTCCCAGACTCAGCTCAGCCACTCTGTCACTCCGTGACCTTGAGAGACCTCTTTGGGCCATCGTTTCCTCAGCTATAATATTCGGGGGTGGAACAAAATGACATCTATACCTCTAACATATCTCCAGTCTAAAACCCTGAAAATAAGTTCTAAACGGACACGGTGATCCCATAAAGGAGGCAGAAGAGGGAAACCATATTTACGCTCTGCACTGGGCCACGGCTGCATTTCTGAAGCACCGCAGCTTGGAAGGGAGGAAGCAGTCAGGGAGGGCCCCCCGTGGGGCACGGGAATCTCACTAACCCGTGAGGTTAGCACGAAGGCGCTGGAGCTCCTGAGCCTGCAGATGAGAAGGCTGAGCTGGGGTTTAATTACTCTCTGTGAATCTATCGAAGGCCTTCTCTAAAGAGAGTTCTTAACACTCGTTCTTCGTGTTCTCAGAAGATGAAGCAAGAGCAAAGGAGCTGAAATAAAAGCAGGGGGAATGTTCGTGGGATGGGAAGGGACTTATTTGATGATTAAGATTAAACAAGAAGTAGAAAGCAGAATATGCTACCGAAGGATATTGTGAGAGTCTCTTACTCTAGATGTATTCAAACATAGTTAAAACATCTGCCTAGGGACAGAAGAACTGGGCCAAAACTATTTCTAGGTGCTTTCCTGTGTCCTGTGATTCTTCCACAGTCTTTCAATGCTGAGCCCTAATCAAAATGTTCCTTCTGGTTAATGTTAACAGAATCAGGCAAATCTTGACAGTAATGATTAATATTCTAATGAAGAGAGTTGGTATCAAACACAGCTGTTGATAAGCTGTGGGGTTCAATAGGGCTAATTTATTAATAAACAAGTTGCAGATTTTTATTTCTTCTTTGTAAGATTTGACAGTATTCAGGCCTAGACGATTAAGGTTAAGGGGATGCAGCTAAAGAATGCAGTAGCTCAGGTCTGGGCCTTTGCTGTGTGGATATAGCACAAAAAGGAGAAGTTAAAGGGAATCACGAAGACCACAGAACAACTAAAAACCAGGCTCTGCGTTGAGAAGCAGCCGCCTGAATCTTAGCCCTCAGGCAGGGCGAAGATGATTGGCCTTGTGAATCCTTGAAGATTCAAGCTCATCTGTGAGGGCTGCTCACCATTTAATCCAAATGGCCCTTATGTATTTTCACCTGCTATGTAACAAATTACCTTCAAATTTAGCCGCTTAAAACGGCAACAACAACGTTTACTATTTCACACAGATTTTGTGGGTCAGGAATTTACTAGTGGCTTCACTGGGTGGTCTAGCAAAACTGAAAACTCTCATCACATTCTGTCTGCCTCAACATTCCTCCAGTTCCATTTCAGGAGGCTGAAGAGCCCAGAAGAAAAGAGAGAGCTGCTCCTTGTGAATTCAAAATGAGAATCAAATTTTATGCAGGGATTGTATCCTTCTGATGCATCCTAGAGGGAGACTGGGGACTTGACTTGAAAGGACAGGGTCCGTCAAATGTGGCAGGTCCCCTGAGTGCACGCAGGATAGCGTGGGGCAGGGCCCCTGTTTTGTCTGTAGGAGCTTCCTCACTGGTCCTCAGATCTCTAGGGAGCCCGGGGAGACCTGATGACAGTTCGGGAAGTAGGCCGATCTTCCCCGAAGCCAGAAACCGTAAAGAAAAAGAATGAAGAATAGAAGTTAAGCATTTCTGCGTGACCAGAAAACAACAACATGAGCATTTTGTCAAAGGAAAGTGGGAAAATATTTGCATTTTAGAAAATACATTAATCTTTTTATCATACAGAAAGCCTTGGAATCAATAAATAGGAAAAGTAAACAACCCAATAAGAAAAAATGCAGACATGTACATCAGTTCATAGATACATTAATACAAATAACTGATAAACATGGAAAAATGCTCAAACTCACTAATAAAGTAATGAATATGAAAATGACTTTAAGATATTTTACATCTATCAGATAAGCAAGGGTTAAAAATTGTAAGACTATCCAGGGTTGCTCAGTTTATGAGGAAACATGTATGTTATTGGTGAAAGTGCACAATCTGTACCTCCTCTTTTGGAAGGTGATTCCACACTATCTTTGCAAAATGTCAAATATTCATGTTCTTTAACCCAGCAGTTTATCTTTGGGCTTGTGAAAAAACTCACTTGAGTGTGGAAAAAAATGTGTGTCTGACATGTCTACATCAAATGTCTAGTACGGGGTTTGGCACAGAGTGGGTATCAAACCAGTGACATTTTTATTAACAAGCAAACACTCGTAAAACCAGCGTGTTTCTAAGCACTTTCCATATTTTCATTTATTTAATTCTCACAGAAGCCCTGTGAAGCAAGCACCATTTTTATCCCATTTTTATCTCATTTTACAGATGAGGAAACTGAGGCATAAAGAAGCTAAGGAACTTGAGTAAGATCACAAGGCTAGTGAGTAGCAGAGCCAGGATCCTATCCCTGACTGTCTGGCCCTAGAGCAGAGATGTTCAGTGGGACTATTAAACATTCAAAATGTGGCTCCTGTGACTGAGGAGCTGGATTTTTTTGTTTAATTTTAATTAATTAAAACTAAAGTTTTTTTAATTTAAAATTTTAAATGGCTGGGAGCTCTGGAGTCTGTGTTCTTAATCACTGTGCCGTTACAGGCGTACCTCATTTTGTTGCACTTTATTGCGCTTCACAGTTGTGTTTCTCACAGATTGAAGATTTGTGGTGACCCTGCATGAGCAGGTCTTTCGGCGCCATTTTTCCAACAGCATTTGCTCACTTTGTGTCTCTGTGTCATGTTTTGGTAATTCCCCAATATTTCAAACTTTTTCATTATTATATTTGTTATGGTGATCTGTGATCCGTGATCTTTGATGTTACTATTGCAAAAAGATTGCGACTGGCTGAAGGCTGAAAGGATGGTTAGGATTTTTTAGCAATAAAGTCTTTTTTACTTAAGGTATGTACATTTTTTAGACATAATGCTATCGCACACTTAATGGATTACAGTGTAGTGTAAATGTAACTTTTATATGCACTGGGAAACCAAAAAATTTGTGTGACTCGCTTTATTGCGATACTCACTTTATTGCCTTGGTCTGGATCTGAACCCACAATCTCTCTGAATTATGCCTGTGTTAGTTATGATTAGTGACAGTAGTAGAAGCAGCAGCAGCACTCTTTTGCCTCATTAGAAGGAAGAATTTTATGGCAGTCAGAGCTGAATCAGACAGGAACAGCCTGCCTCTGGAGTGAGTAGTGAGTTCCTTGTACCGGGAGGTATGTCAGCAGCAACCTTGTCTTGGAGGAGATTCAGTCATTGGATCTGGGAGGGCAGATACAGGAAGGGGGTGGACAGTTGTTGATTTTCAAGGTCCAGTCCAGCCAGGAGACTCTGATCCTAAGGGGCAGATGCAATCTGCACCCCTCATCCCACTAACAAGTCAGGTGAGAAACTGTGTCACCAGAATTTTCCTTTTGAAGTACTCTCAAGGGCATCTCGCCCCTCAGAGGAGGAGGAATTAACATTTACTTGATATTTACTCTGTGCCAAATACCGTGCCAGGCGTCATTTATAATATTCTAAGCCTCATACCAATATAACAAGGCAGATGCTGCAAGTCCCCATTTTGCATCTGAGGAAATTAAGGCTCAGGGAGATGAAGTCACTTATCAGAGATCACAAAGCAAGAGGCAGACATGGGGCTGAACTTAAATCCGTCTGATTACGAAGCCCGATCGCCTTGTTTTCCGGATGAGAAACCTGAGGCCCAGAGCGGTGCAGAGAAACCAGAGTCGGGAGGGCCTGGGGACTTCGTCCCGCTTCTTCTCTCCTTCCCATTGCTGGAATCCCTTCCCCGTGATTCCTGATAGATGGATGACCAGCCACTTCTTCTAGAACATTCCCTGAGGCCTCCCACTTGATAACTGAGAAAACCAAGTTCTGGTTAGGCTGGCAGTTTGCTCAGAGGTAGAGAAAGTTAGTGACAGGCTGAGCCTGAAAGCCAGGGCCCCTGACTCCCTGCCCTCAGCGGCCACCCCGTCCCCTCCCCCACTCCCCCACTGTGATCGGAAATTCCCCGGGATAGAGGCCGGCCAACTCCAGAGGCTGAGCAGAGCTTGCCTTTCCTGATTCATCTCTTGGCTCAAGAAACAATCTGTGAGTGGAATGCCTCCCCTCTGCCAGGCTCGGAACAAGGCAGGCCAGGCCTCTCCCCACCTTCAGGAGGCCCTAGGTCTCCAGCACATACACTTTGCTCGTCAGTATCCCCAGTTAGACTGTGAACTCCCTGCAGGCAGAGCTGTGCCATCCGTCTGTGTCCCCAGTGCCTGGAACAGGGCCTGGCACACAGTAGGCATCAGTAATGTGTTGTTGAACAGACAGCAGATGTAAAAACGAGCAAAACAGAAGCACAGAGGAGGGCAGTTCAGCTGACGACGTGTAGCATCAGCAGAGATTCCAAAGAGCAGGAAAAGCAGGGACTTACCACCAGCAGGTGATGCGGGGCCAGGGATGCCTCAGCTGGGCGTCAGGAAATAATTTCTGACGTGGAGAGCCGTCTGTCGGCCTTTGGATAAGCCCCTCCGAGGGAAGCGCGTTAACCAGGGCCTGGCTGGATGTTTGGGCATTGCAGCTGGGTGGGACACTGTCAGCCAGGAGAGGCAAGTCTCCAGGGAGTGTGAAAGCGTCCCAGGGTGGCAGGCCCAGGGGGGGTGTCAGGAGGGCTGGAGGGGCAGCATCCAGCTTGCCCACTTGAGGCACAGTGACTCTTGCCTGGACTGGTGGCGGGGCACCCTCTGAGAGGAAGTCAAGGCTTGCAGCAGGGGTGTCATCACTTGTCAATCACAGAAGCAGACAGGAAACGGGAGCCCAGGGGATGGGACATTGGACTCTGGCGTCATCCCTGAGAAGAGGGCAACTCTAACCACCAGTTTTCAGAAGAGGCTACAGCCCTCAGAGGGCCTGGGGCTAACATGAGACGAGGCCTCCAAGCATGTTTGCCTCATTAGACAAGAAATTCAAGAGAGCAGGGTGGCCCTGTTTGCTTGCCACTGGTTCCCAATGTCTGGCACGCAGTACTTGCCAAACAGGGGATCCAGGGATTATCGTCCATTAAGGAAAGTGGCGTGTCCTTGGAGGGAGTCCGAGGTCACCACCCACTCCCAGCCCCTCAACCTGTCTGCAGGGCAGGTATTATCATCCTACTTACTAGCTGAGGAAGCAGCAGCAGACCCATTATGCAGCCGCCTTCCCCAGCTTCTTGGGAAGAGGGTCCTTCAGCCTTCCCTTTGGCGAGTCCTGGCCCCAGGGACAGAGCCTGCAGGAGCTGTTCATCGTTGGTGAGAGGGAACTGAGCTACAGTTTGCTGGCCACCCGGTGAGAGTAGCAGAGCAGCGTCCTGGAAGAGTATGGGCTCTGGGATTTGGGAGACCTCACACTAGCTGCCTGAGCTGTGACCAGGCCAACCGTAACATGGAAACGGTAACACCTACCTCTCGGAGGTATTGTGAGGGTTAAGTGAAGTTCATAAAGTACTTAGCATAGGGCATGGCTAAGAGGGAAAAGCACAGTAGTAGGAATGAATGTTTATGAAGACTTGTCTACAGTGAAGTAGGAAATCTGAGGATGCCTTATACAAAACCCCACCTCAAACTGGCTTGAACGATCACTATTAACTTCAACATTTATTATCTCACTGAGCAAGAAGTCCGGAGGTGGTGTGACTCCAGGTCTGCTCATCAGAGCTCAGACTTACCTTCTTGGCTTCAGCTACGGCAGCCTCAGGCATTGTGTCCAGATGGCACAATGTCCGGGGAACCCCGAGCCCTCTCCTCCTATCTGATTGGACAGTGGTTCACATTCCCCCAAGAGGAACAGGACTGTTGTGATTTATAAAAGTCCGGATCCATGACCTGACACATCTCGAAGGCATGGCTAGCTGAACAAGTCAGGATTCTGTTAGCAAGGGCCATGGATGTCGGTAGGCAACCAAGAGTGGCTGCTACGCATGGAAAATAATACAATTAACTCTACTCCCCTCCCTCCAGGGCGATTATGGGGGATGCAATGAGATAATAGATGTGAAAGAGTTTTCTGAGCCCTAGAAGACTCTGCAAGCAGGATGAATTGTTGTTATCCTTGTAGAATACTTTTAATTCTATTGTGGGATAGTAGATGGTACTTGGATGGAACCATCCATCCTGCTTGTGGTTGTGCTTTCTTGTTCATCAGAACCTCTCACACACACACACACACACGTGCACGTACACAACTGCCATAGAGATATGACGATGATCAGCATTTAAAAATAGGCCCATACTTCGTAGTGATGAGGTGATGGGTGCCAGTGCTCGTGGCAAGGCTGGATGCATGGGGAGGGGCTATTATGGGATATGACATGGACTTGGGCGTCCAACAGACGTGGCTTCCAACCCAGCGTCTACAGCTTCCATGCCGTGTGAGGTCGGGCATGTTATTTAATTTCTCTAGACTTGTTCCCGCATCTGTACCATGGGGATGATAACCCCTCTCTACAGTTGCTGTGAGAATCACAGGTAAAGTGCGTCAAGCACAAAGCAGGCTGTGAATCAATGGCAACAGCAGGTGCTGATAGAGAGCTTACGTTATGCCAGGTGCTTCCATGACCCAGCTCTTTAATGCCCGCACGACCCTGTGAGGTAGCTATATCATCATCCCTATTCTACGGAGAAAGAAACTGAGCCTCGGGGAACGTAAGATCATGCCCAGGCTTCTGCTACTACTAAGTGGCAGAACTGGGATTTGAACTCAGACAGTTGGCTTCAGAGTCCATTTTCCACCCTCTGTGTTAGGCTGCCTGCCGTTCCCGTTACTATCACTGATATTAATGGCACAGAACCACCCTCTGCCGCACCTTATTATGGACCTTGGGCTCATTCTCTCACCTCTCCAGGCCTCAGTTTCCTCATGTGTAAACTCACAGGTTGGACTAGAAGACTTTGCTCCTTTTAAGAGAAGTGATTAGGAGCTCAGGCTGTGGCTGGAGTTGGCCACCTGGGGCCACCTCCTGGCTCTCCCATTCCCAGTCAGCCTAGTGACCTTGGCCGACTGGATTGACCACTGTAAGTCCAAGTCTCCTCGTCTCTAATGAGGGTAAGCTTGTTGGGAGGATTAAAATGGATGCATGTCTATACACAGCTTGCTATGATATCTGGCAAAGGGAAAGTTTCCAATCAGTGGTACTATTGTTATCATTGGTGTTCTTAACAAGTTCTCTCTCTCCTGCATAAAATTCCTCTGAGAGCAAAAGACTCAGTTACTCAGGCAGAAAGCCTGAGGGCAGTTTCTTTTAGAAAATCAGAGACTTACAGAATGTAGTCACTTAACCTTCTTTGAACTTCTCTGCTCCCCTCTGCTAAATGGGGGTAATAAAGAGAAACTCAGAGAGCGGATATGAGGATTAAGCGGAATCACGTAAGTCAGTCTGGCTAGTTTGTGTTATTGGGGCTCTACGAGAGCTTAGAAGGCCACCTGTGTAACCATGGGAATTTTCAGCTAGAGACCCAGAGAAGTTGGGTGACTTAATTCAGGTGGCCCAGCCTAGTTGCTCACCACTGCTGGACTGAGAACCCAGGGAATAGGGGCCGGCCCTGGAGTCTACCAGAGGCCTCTATAGCGCCGGAACCCTGCTTCTCTCTCTCGTTCCTCTCTCTACCACTTCCCCACCTCTCCTCCACACATACCCGCCGTTAATACTTGCAGTTCCCTACCTTGGGCCCCCGCACATGCATTTCTCTCTGCCTAGGACACTGAAACCAGCCCCTCCCCCGAAACACACACACACACACACACACACGTGCACACACCACTCACAAGCACACACCCACAATGCCGCCTTCGTCTGGCCAGCTCCTGGTTCACCTTTAGGCTTCTGCTTAGACATCGCTTCCTGCAGGAAAGTACCGCTGTGCCCCATGCTCCATTAATCAAGGGACTGCTCTTTGTGTCCCCACTCTCCCAGCACTGTGGGATAATTGCCCATTCAGGGTTTGCTCGGCCACTAAACTGGAAACTTCTCAAAGGCAGCGAGAACCCAATCTGATTCCCCTCCCCAGCTCCGTGGGGGTGCTGGTTGGAGTCCCCTGGGGTTGCTGAGAACTGGGGCAGGATCTAGTTGTCAGGATGCTCCAGAAGGATGCTTGGTCTTCTTCCCCAAGAGGGTGGCACTCTCCTCCCCGGATTTGCCCAGGGACCTGTGACAAATTACACACAACCCATCACCCAGCCTCACAGACCAGTGGACTCTGTGGACTTGGCACGTAGGAACATTCTCAATATCTTCCCCACCCTGCAGGCACCTCTCTCTCCTCTCATTTTCCCAAACCCTGTGCAATCTGAGGCAGATGCAGTCCATGTGTGCCTGCGCTAAAGTGGTAGGGATGCTGCTCCTCTGGCTCTGCCCAGGAAACCCCTGAGAAGATTTACACTCAAGCGTTGCCCAGGGCCCTCCCCTCCAGGAAGCAAGAAATCCCATTTGCCAGCAGGGATCAGACTCTGCTCGCCAAGGAGTAAGGGGAGATCTGAACTCCTGGGCTCAAAATATTGAACGTCTTTAGCTTCCAAAATACAAATTCTTCCCTCTCCAGATGAGCCTTTCTGGTTAAAAGAAACAGACCCAGCCAACCTCTTTCTTTTCCAATCCAGTGCCGTCCGTCAGGGTGCCTGTCCTGCCCCGGGGCAGCCTTGGAGATAGGGCTTTCCATTAGCTGGTTGTGTTGATTTCTCACTCCATTTCCGGCATCCAGTCCCCCACCATGGGGCCATTGACCTTGGTGTGGCGGCAGCGAAAGCCTGGGTACAGGGTCTAACCTACTTGCCTTCAATCCTGCGCCTCCTCTTGCAAACCGAGTGACTCCAGCCTTTCTGGAGCTCGTTTCCTGTGTCAGTAAAATGGGGATAATAGTACCTACCTCGCAGAGGTGTCACAAGGACAAAATGTGATGACGTATGCAAAATCTCCTTTGATAAAAATGACCACCAGCTGAGGAAACCCCACGCCGGCAGGACAGGGTGGTACGGCAGACAGAATATGGGCTCTGGACTCAGACCTGGACTTGGGATTTCCTACCTGTAGATCTTGAGTGAGTCACTTGGCCTCTCTGTGCCTCACCTTATTCATCTTCAAAACAAAGCTTCTATAGTATAAGCTCTACAAGGACAGTGTTATGAGTTGAATTGCACCCCTTCCAAAAAATAAAAGATATGTTCGAGTCCTAACCCCTAGTACCTCAGCATGTGAGCTTATTTGGAAATAGTGGTCATTGCAGATGTAATTAGTCAAGGTGAGGTCATACTGGAGGAGAGTGGGCTCCTAATCCAGTATCACTGGTGTCCTTCTAAGAAGACAGCTATGTGAGGCCAGAGACGGGTGGAGGGAGGAGGTCCTGTGACATGGAGGGCAGAGGTTGGCATGATCCAGTTGCAAGCCAGGGAACAGCAAGATGGCCAGCGGACCACGAGAAGCTAGGAAGAGGCAGAGAATGATTCCTCTGCAGGTGTCAGGGGAGCATGACTCTGCCAACACTTAGATTTTGGACTTCTAGCCTCTAGGACTGTGAAGCCATAAATTTCTGTTGTTTAAAGATAACTCAGTTTGTGGCACTTGGTTACAGCAGCCCAAAGAAACTTGCAGCTGCCCAAGACAGGCACTTCACACGATTCTGTTTCTCTTGGTGTCCCCAGCTCCTAGTGGAGAACTTGACATGGGGGTGGGGGACCTCAGTGATTTGTGGAGGGAGGAAGGGAGTGACGCTTGCTCTGAAGGGTATGTCGGAAACGTGTGTAAAGTGCTTAGTGCAGCACTCAGCACACAGACAGCATTTGGTAGATGTTTATTCCCTTCCCTTCCCTTCCCATCTCCAAAGCTCCTTTCTGTACAGAGTATAGTTTGGGAGGAAAAAACAACCCCGTTTTGGGACTTCCCTTGTGATGCAGTGGTTAGGACTCTGCCTGCCGATGCAGGGGACACGGGTTCGAGTCCTGGTCCTGGAAGATCCCACGTGCCGCGGAGCAACTAAGCCCGTGCACCACAACTACTGAAGCCCACGCCGGTAGAACCCGTGCTCCCCAACAAGAGAAGCCACTGCAATGAGAAGCCCACGCACCGCAAGGAAGAGTAACCCCAGCTCTCTGCAACTAGAGAAAGCCCACACGCAGCAACGAAGACCCAACGCAGCCAAAAAAAAAAAACAACCCTGTTTTTCTTCCAGTTTTTGCCCAAAACCTCCTACGGGGCCCCTGGCTTTGAGAGCCTCTCTCTGGGGAAATTCAGTCTTTGGGAGACCCAGCCGCTTGGGAGCAGGTTTAGGCAACCATCTCTTTACTTGTGCACTGTCTCCCCCTGACTGCTTTCCTTGAGTTTTCACGATTTCCTGGAGTGGGAGTAGAGAAATTTCTGGAAAGCTTGGCCTTTACTACATTTGTGCTTTCCCAAAAAAGTTTCAAAAAGTTCTGTGGAAACCTGATGGGAAGGAGGCTTTGGCACAGTGAGTAAGCGCCAAGAAAGCTGTTTAGAATCAGGGCATTTATGGGAGGAAACTATTTAAGGAAAATTCTCTCACTATATGCTTACATTCACACCACAGGGCCTTCTGGTATTTTTTAAAACCTTTTGTTGAAATATAATGGATATTTGGAAAACTGCACAAACGGTAAATATACAATTCTGGCTTTATTTTACATGGAGGTTTTTTTTTTTTTTCCTGGTTAATCTTTGCCCAGTCCATTGATTACACTAATCCTTGACCCTCATCTAAGACCCTGAAAGACAGAGTGAGTTTCTAGAAATAACTCTGGCCGTGGGCTCAGGTGGCTGGCCTGAGTTGGAATCCCAGCTCCACACTCGCTAGCCCTGGGGCTTTGAGAAAATTAACTTCTTTAAACGTATAGTCCTGTTGCCATGGCTGATGAGAGATCAAGGAAGTAAACCCTTCATTCAGATTATATTAGTGGCACAAATATGGGCTTAGAGTCTGACAGAACAAGGCCCAGAACCCAGCCTTGTGCCCACCAGCTGGGTGACCCTGAAGAGTCTCTCTTTGAACCTCAAGTTCTGCATCTGTCATCTGGAGAGAGTCTAACACCTTCACAGGGGTGGGGGTGTGAGGGTTGGGTAAGATGATGTATATATAAAGCTTCCACAGTGCTGCACACACAGTAGTTGCCCAATTAATATCAGTGCCCTCCCCTCCTTCCAGCAACTGGGCCCTTTTTTCTCCCCAGCTCCCTATCTTTTGCCTCTTTAATACCTCCACCCTTCCCGCAATGTCTGAGTAGAGGTGGGGCTTGGCAATCAGGTTGTGCTCTTCCTGTGTCTTAGGGCCTGGAATTTTGCAGCTGTGTAAGTTGAATCTGGGAGAGGGAACTATATATTGTGTGTGTGTGTATTTTTTTTAACCCAATGATTTTGGGAACAGCTGCTGGGAGGCACTTTCTTAATCAAATCTCACTGCAAAAATGCAAACTGAAGCCTTCCTGTTCAACAGAACACTCTGTGACCACAGATTGTTCGAGGCCCACCATAAATTTCAGTGGCTCCTTGATCATGTTTGCCAGCAGATTTTGACAGACAGAGATAATCCAGCTTGCCCTGTGCCTTCCCTCTCCCCGACATCCCACAGAAGGAGGCCTCCCCGTCAGGCTGATTTGAGCCTCCAGCGGCCTGGGTGGACCATCTTAAATCCCTTTGGGGCAGCTCTTGGAAAAGGTTAACAGCACCTGGGAGAAATCTGGGGTTGCAGCTGATAATCAGAGCTCCATGGGCCTCCCATTTTCCCTGCCCTGCCCCTCAGCACCTCCCTCACCACTCACCCCCCTCCACCGGCATCCCTGTCTCTCTCACATTAAATAATGCGTTTGTTTCCTTCACCCATGAGACCGGGCTCCCCTCCAGGGGAAGGGCTGGTCTTAGCTCTCTGTCTCCTGTACCCAGTCAAGGCCTCACACGAAGAGCCTGCCTGAGTGTATAGCTAGGGCTGGTAATAAAGGGAAGCTGGGGAAGAGCTGCCACTGTTGAGCACTTACTGTATGCCAGGCCCATGCTAGGCCCCAGACACGCATGCTTTGATTATATACTCTTCACAGGACCCCTAGAAGGTAGGCCCAGATCTTGAAGATCCCAGAGCTCTAAAAGAGGAAGTAACCTACCCGAAACCACAATAACCAGTTTTAAATTCAGATCTTACTGCTGCCCCTCCCCTGGGTCGGAGTCCCACTTAGCCCCTTACCAGTTGTATGTCCCTGCACTAGTCCTATCGCCTCTCCTAGACTCAGTTTTTCTATCTGTAAAATGGGGGTGATGGTCATTACCTCACTTGAATATGGTAAGGATCAAATAAGATCATGGATGTGAACATTGTCTGTAAACTGTAGAGTAAATACAATTCACATGTGGGCATTGTTTTATTAGTAGTTCAGTAGGTTAAAATAGATTCCAGTATGTACTGGGTACCCGCTATATATGAAGTCATTGTGTGGGCTGTGAACATATGGAGATAAGTAAAACCAGTCCCTGCCCTCAGGGAACTCACTAATAAGAACACGTATGCATAGTGGCCTTTGTTCACAATACGCACGTCTGTGATCTGGCCCCCTGGCCACCTCTCAAGGTTCATTTCTCAGCACTCTCTTCCTTATACTCCTCCAGCTGTACTAGCTTCCTTGCTGTCTCTCAAATGAACTTGCTTCTACTGCCCGGACTTTGCAGTCGCTGGGCACTCTGCCTGGAAACCTCTTCCCCCAGATGTTTGTGTAGCTCACTCATTTACTTACTTCAGATCTCTGCTTAAATGTCACCTCCTCAGAGAGGCCTTCCCTGACCACCTTACTTAAAACAACACACCCACTCCATCACGCCTAACCTCTTACTGCATTAAACTTTTCTTCACAGCATCTCTCAGCACCTGATCTTGCTCTGCATAGTTGTTTGCTTACTTGTGTGTTGATTTCCTCCTCCACTAGAATGTACGCTTCTGAGGGCAAGGCTCTGTCTTCCTTGCCTGTCAGTGATGCTTACAACGGTGCCTGGCGCAAGGTAGGCACAAAATAAATATTTGGTGAAAAAATCAATGCCTGCCACTCAGTAATAAAAAAGACAACTCAATTTACAAACGGGCAAGTGATCCGAGTACACATTTCTCCAAAGAAGACGTAAAAATGGCCAATAAGCGCATGAGAAGATGCTCAACAGTTAGCCATTAGGAAATGCAACTCAAAAACCACAATGAGATGCCACTTCACACCCGCTAGGCTGGCTGTAATCAAAAGGATGGACCATAACAAGTATTGGCAAGGATATGGAGAAATTGGAACCCTCCAACACGGCAGATGGGAACGTAAAATGGTGCAGCCACTTTGGAAAATGATCCAGCAGTTCATCAAGAGGTCGAACACAGTTACCGTACAATCCAGCAATTCCACTCTTAGCCGTATACTGAGAGAGATGAAAGCATGTGTCCACACAAAAACTTGTACGCAAATGTTTGTAGCAGCATTATTTGGAAGAGACAAAAAGTAGAGTTTCCATCAACTGAAGAATGGATAAATAAAATACGGTACATCTGTACCATGCAATGTCATTCAGCAATAAAATGAAATGTCATCCTGATCTGTGTTACAACATAGGTGAACCTTGAAAACATTATATTCAGTAAAAGAAGACAGTCACAAAAGAGCACATATTATATAATTCCATTTATATAAAATGTCCAGAATAGGCAAATCTGTAGAGACAGAAAGTAGATTAGTAATTGTCCAGGGCTGCAGAGGGTTGGAAGGAAATGGGGAGTGACTGTTAATGACTGTGTGGTTTCTTTTTGGGGTGATGGAAATATTCTAAAATGTATTGTGATGGTTGCACTACTCTGTGAATATACTAAATGCCATTGAATCGTACACTTTACATGGGTGACTTGCATGGTATGTATTTATATCTCAATAAAGGTGTTATTACAAAAAAAATCAGTGAATGTCCTCATTTAATGTACCTGTATCAAACAAACTAGCAGGCAGCGGATAGGTCATCCTTGTTTGAAGACCAGAGAGACCTAAGTCACTCTTTATTCAGTGTTGATGTGGAAGGTACACCAGTCACTGGGCTTCCCCAGGTGGGCAGGTGAAAGCAGAGTTCCTTTCCTGGTGAATGCTTAAAAAAAACAAAACAAAACAAAAAAAACCTGGCCCTGAGCAACCTGTGAGGAGGAGAGCTGGAGATCAAATGAGCTGAGCCTGAGAAATTTACTGTGTCCTGTTTTCCAGAGACTATTTTCCCAACATAAGTCACAGAGACAGATGGCCCCAGACCTGCTTCTGAAAATAACCACTGTCGAGGAGAGGAGAGTTGACTTAGTGGGAGCTGCCCTGCTTGGGGAGTAAGACCCACAAAGATTTAATGGGCTGGAAAAGAAGGCGACTTTGGACCCAGGAGGCTGTGGTTCTGCCAGGCTCATCCCATGAGGGACACAAAGCAGAAGCTGCTGTCTTTGCTTCTTTCTGTGTGTGTGTTTTCTTCTTTTTAAAATAACTTTAAAAAAAAAATCTTACCACATTTGTTCCTTGAAAGAATTAGAAAATATAAAAAAATATAAAAAATAAATAAAATTTATTCATAATTCTACTGCCCTAAGGTAACAGGCATTAACATTTTTGTTAATTACACACACACACACACACATACTCAAATGTCACGTTATTTTTTATACAGTTTTGCCCCATGCTTTTTTAATATCCTATTTCCCAGGTCCTTAAACATTCTTTACAAACATGGCTTATAATGTCTACATATTAACATTCTACTGATATGCCTTAATTTACATAATTAGTCACTTTTTAACATAAAGGATGTTTTTCCTCTTTAACATTTTTTTTTAAATTTTACTTTTGACTATTACAAACAATGTTGTGATGAATACCCTTATAAATAAATCTTCTGAAACATCATAATTGTGTTCTAGGGTAAATTCCTAGCAGTGGAATTGCTCAATTAAAAGCTTTTCACATTTTAAAAATCAACTATATCAAATTATATTACCAATATCAGTGCATAGAATCTTGTTTGTATTTAAAACCAACATCTATTTTAGCACCTACTAGATGCCAGGTATTGTCACATTTATTATTTCATTTTCTCCTGAAGTTTTAAAAAATAATTTTTAAAAGTATAAAGATAACTATATATGCTCATTGTAGAGAATTTTGAAGACATTTTTTAAAAATTAAAAATTGCCCATATCAGTGATAACCATTGTTAAAGATTTTTTTCAGCCAACCTTCTGTATAGGAATGCATTTATACAAATTCATTTAGTCTATAAATGTCTTATGAGCGCTCACTATACTGAAAGGACCTAATTTTTCATTATAAATGAAATCGTTTTTATCCTGCATTTTTTCCACAGTCTCCTTTAATCCTCAAAACAACCCCTTGAGGTATGTACTACTGTACTCCTATCTTGTAGAATGTTGGACCACAAAAGAACCTTAGAGTATTCTGCTCCAACTCCCCAAGTGGGAATGTGAGGGCCAGAGAGGCCAGAGGCCCTGCCCATGATGCCACAGCACACTGTTGACCTGCACCCAGATCTCTTGACCTCTAGCCTGTTGCAGCAAACTATAGCTTCTGATGTGGAACTGAATCTATACTGCCCTCAAATGGGGTGGCCATATAATTGTCCAAATCAGGACATCTTTAGAGTAAAGGCAGGGCACTACGATTAATCGTTGCAGGATAACAGATGTCAGTTGGGGCTCTCACTGGCAAAGCAGAACAAATGGTCCCTCTAGTGCTCTAGCTTCAGATTTCCAGCACTTTGAGATGCTTGCCACAGCGGATTTCAATCCATTTAAAATAACGGTGGGAACTGGTTCTGCAGACCTTTTCTAAGCTGAGACTCTGAGCCAGGCCAGGACACAGAGATGAGCAGCTGTGGTCCCTGTTGGGCAGGCTGGGCTGTTTCAGCTACAGGCGTGACCATCACTCACTGCCGTCAAAAGCAGGACATGCTATCCCTGCAGTGGAGTTCCTGGTCCTTCAGCAGCCTCGGACCTTCATATCGGAAGGAGATCCACGTTTCCCTTAATGCCCCATCCTCTGCTCAGAACTGAATAAGGTTTTCCTTATTCAGTGGTGCAACTGGCTGCCCTGTTAAGAGGAAATAGATACGAGGTTGGCTCATGAGGAGAGAACGAATGCATTTGGTTTTAAGTGGAGGGGCTTGAGTATTTCTAGAAGGGAGACTGAAGAGATGAAACACAGCCAGGCTTTGCGGGAAGGATGAATCCATCAGCTCAGGGTTCCATTGAGATGAGCTACCTGTTTAGGTCTACAGGTTTTGTTTTGGTATTTTCTAGGTATCATTTACTAAGTAATTGCCGTTTACTGGGCACTGTGCTAGGCATTAACAAGCTTCTACAATGCGGGGCTGCCGGTTCGAAGGTTATTAGGAGGCTCTTCCCCTAACCCAGGGGCTCCCTGCAGCATACAACTCGTGCTCTGGTTTCACAGCTAGGACTCACACTTCCCCACTGTGTGAGCAAGCCATGACTTTCCCCACTGGAGCCTAGATGGGGTCTCATGGAGATCAGTAAGGTTCCATTTGGGCGTTTAGATGGATTTCTCAGGACTGCTGAGAAAAGTGTAAAAAAGTGCATTTTGTTAATGGTCTTCTTTTCTTTGACAGAGTAATAAACTCGTCCATCAGCTAGCCCTTCACACTTTAGTCTCACGGTGTATTCCAAAGACAACTCAGAATCCAGAATGCTAGAGGCTCTTCCTTGAGCACCAGCTTGCCCTGGTTATAGGTTACGTCTCAGACGCTAAGGAAAGCTACCATCAATGCACACAAAGGTGTGAGGGACTGAAATCGCTCTTTCTGTAGATCTCAGGACTCCCTTGTCATGTGCTCCTTTCATGTATCCTGTCCGTCTCCCTAACACTTTTCCTCTTATATGATGTCAGTAAGCGATGCATATTGGCATGTGTCATTGGCAGGCTTGCAGATCTGTCATTATTTATTCCCCAAAATCACCCTGTTCTTACTTTCAAAGACCTACAGCTGGAGGGATGGCAGAGGGAATCCATGTTGGTTGAGCCCTCACCTTGAGACTCCCAGGCTCCTTGCAAGCGTACTCTCAGCCTCCCCTCAAAAGCTCTTTGCAGTGGCTATTTTTTTTTTTTCCCTGGTACACAGGCCTCTCACTGTCGCGGCCTCTCCCATTGCAGAGCACAGGCTCTGGACGCGCAGGCTCAGCGGCCACGGCTCATGGGCCCAGCCTCTCCACGGCGTGTGGGATCTTCCCGGACCGGGGCACGAACCTGTGTCCCCTGCATCGGCAGGCGGATGCTCAACCACTGCGCCACCAGGGAAGTCCCCAGGGCTGATAAATTTAATTCACACCCCTCAGTGGACACAGCACTGCAGTGCGGGTTCTCACCCAGGTCCTATGACCACAGGCAAATGTAGGCCTCTACTTCTTGACCTCGGAAATGGGGATGGATTTTCCAGTGCATTGTTTTTGTGAGAAAGAGATCTTGTAAAACACCTGGCCCCGTTCCTGGCCTCCAGAAGGGGTTCTGCAAATGTTTATTCCCCCAGCCCCACCCCTCGACCACAGGGGTGTCTGCACTCTCTCACTTTGTTTTTTTTTTCTTTCTCCACCCTTATCTACTATAAGCTCGAGCTAGGCTCAGAGAGACCTCCTCTCAGGAAACTTGCATGGCTCCCCTCTGCCCTTCACTGGCCACCTTGGTTGTTGAGGTGAGACATTCCAGTCATCCCATCTCATTTTGACACAGTGGAAAATTCTACAATACCAGGTTCCCTTCCGCTGATGAACAGGATACATGGAAAGGCAACCCCAAACCCCAATTTCCTAATCCCATGGCATGGGGCATCCTTGTTTGCCTACAGGAACCTGCAACTGGGCCCCACCTGAAAAGCAAGCCCAGATCATGTGGACTTTGAACATCCTGGCTGAGCTGAGCCAATTAGAAAGGAGATCTGGGTGGCTGAGCAGATGCCTTAAGTTTCAAGAGCAGATCCTTCTAAAGTACAGCTCTGGCCTTGTCACATTCCTGCTTTAAAAACTTGCGTAACTCCCCAGTTATGGTCTGATTCCCTTTTCCTTGTGTTCAAGGCCTAAACCGCTACTCAGAGACTCATTTCCCACTTCTCTCTTTACATAGACCTTTTGTGCTATAATCAAGGTCCTCCTCTTCCCTCCTACCTTCCTTCCATCCTTTCTTCATTTAACAAATATTTACAGTGGTTTCTATGTACCAGACACTGTGCTGGGCACTGGAGAATATGGTAATGGACAAGCCAATCAGGCTAGTGGGTGGCCACAGACAAGTATACACTGCAGTGTGGGAAGTGTTGCAACAGGGAAAGTACAGGGAGCTGCGGGAGCCCCCAGAGGGGTGCCGAACCCAAACTCAGGCTTGAGGCATCATGGAAGACTCCCTGGAGGGGATGATCGTGAGGTTAAGCCCAGAGGCTGAGTGGGGGCGAGTGAGACACACAGGGTGGTAGTGATGAGGAGCGGGGAACAGGAAAGGAAACACTCAAAAGGGACAGCATGTGCAAAAGCTCAGAGGCAAAACTTTGTAGTTGTGCTCCAGGGGGTGCCATTCAGATAGATTCAATGCCAGTGGTGCCCTGAAGTTGTGCAAATCGGTGAACCTGAGCTGAAGAGGGAGGAGTGAGTGCATGGAAATGAGGGCAGGCCAGCAAGCTTCAGCACCCTTGGTGAGAAGTTAATAACGGTAACACATGAGACTTGAGAGGTAAAGTGATAGTGGGCAGGTTGCTTGAGACCAGGTGAAGGATGAGGGCCTGAGGCGGAGTATTCCTCTCTCTGCCATGCATGCTCAAGACCCCATCTCTTCATCTCTTCCCGCTGGAATCCTCTATGGCTCCAGAAAGCCTTCCTTGGTTCCTCCAATTGAAGTGAGGTCCCCACCTCCATCCTGTTCTGACAGGTCCCACCTCTGCCTTGCTTACAGCTGCATGTGACACTCTCCCTCCCCTTCCACCAGCTCCTTGGGGGCTGCGCCTCTCACAGTTTATATATCCCTCACCTTCTAGCCTGCTCGGTGGGCGTTTAGGAAATGTCTCTGGAATGAAACAGTGTTCACCATACTTCTACGGTCGCACGCTGCTCTTAAAAGATAAAGAAACGTAGGGCCCCTCACTTTATATATACATATTTATGCATACTAATATCTAAAGTTCATTAGGTGTTTACTGGCTGCCACACTGTTCTCAAGACTTTGCTTGTTTTAACTCCTTTAGTCATCAGAGCAACTCTGTAACGTAGGTATTCTTTTTTATTTTTTGATCTCCATTACATAGATGAGGAAATTGAGTCACAAAGGGTGAATTAACTTGCCCAAGGTCACTACTACGGAACTAGCAAGTAGTGCAACTAGAATTCAAATGTAGGGTCTGGTTCCAGAGCCCATTCTTTTAATACAACCTGCCCTGCTTCTGTAGATGCCGAATTGATCCAGCAGTGCATTTTATTACATGTATTTTGAGCACAAATGCATTACATATATTATAAAACATTTACAAAATAGATATTAGAAAAGGGTGACATAAAAGATAAATACTTCTAGAATTTTCTTGCACCCAGGAGATGGTTTTGTGCCCCCACCTGGGGACCACTTAAATTAAAAGATGCTGATGAATAAGAGGAAGGAAATTAACATGTGTCCAGTAGTTTCTGTACATCACAGAAA
Source organism: Orcinus orca (assembly GCF_937001465.1). Taxonomy (NCBI): domain Eukaryota; kingdom Metazoa; phylum Chordata; class Mammalia; order Artiodactyla; family Delphinidae; genus Orcinus; species Orcinus orca. The sequence continues at coordinate 56,162,029 of NC_064566.1, read as the reverse complement.
CCTTGTGGGTCATTGTGCACCTACCAAGGGTCTGGCACCTTGTTAGGTCCTTTGAATGTTAAGTTATGAATATTCAGAGCAACCCCAGAGGCCCAGGGTGAGGCCTGGAGAATGGATGGAAGGGAGAGGAAACAGGCGTGAGGAGTGGGAGGGACTGTGCTGTTCTTAGCCCAGGGTCTCTGAAGTTTGTGATGGAACAATTTACTTAGTTCGGGAACTATTTATTTCATAAAGCTTGACAGATCTACTCAGGAAGAGGCTGTAACAAGTACCCTGGAACAACATATCATGTTTCTTAACCTTTGTGTGAAATTCTAACAGCTCAGCATCGTATGGTACTGGTTATTTCAAGCTCATCAGAAGCTCTGACTGGAGATTAGAAGGTGTCTTTGGTTAATAAAAGATGAGGAAATGAGTGTATATTGCTTAATAAATGCAGCCTGGCAGACAAAAATCTTCCCAATACTGGGACTGTAGAGGAAGGGAAATCTTAAATGGGGTTCTTCGTGGGGTGCTTTCATTCAATTTAATAAACATTTGGTAAGCACTGACCCTGGGATTCTGCTTCCTCAGGCATACTGTGTGCTGGTGTAGTATAGTATCTTTAGTCCTTATAATAACTTTATAAAAGGGGAGGAGTTCCCAACTGATAAATCAGGAACTGGAAGAAATCTACGCAAGATCATACAGCCAATAGGAGGCTATGGTGTGATGCAAACCCCAATTCTGTTGAACTCCAAAGCCCACTCCAAGAATGTACTGTGTCCCAAGAATGTGCCCTATGCTTTTATACAGGAGAGAACGACAGACAACTACAAATGCAGCAGGGCAAATATGATAACAGAACTAAAAAAAGGTTAGTTCAGAGAAAGGAATGATCATCCCTGTAGTGCCATGTGGTAAGTGGTGTCAGGGAAGGCTCTCCCTAGGGTGAACTGGAAACACTGGTTGGGACGATTTTAAGGTAAATCACAGCCCAGATTTTTAGGTAAACCAAAACGCGGATGGAAAAGCTACCCCGAGACAGTACCGTGACCGTGGATCCCTGCTGCCTCACTTGCTCTTACTGAATTTTTAATATGAACCAACCAAATGGCACATACAGCAACTCTGTAAAATGTTGTCACACGTGGTTGGGCTCAAGGGTTGACATGAGAGTCACGGAACCTGCAAAATCCTGCAAGGTATGGTGACTGAACTGAGTGAGCTTCTCTTGGTAGACAGACCACAAAAAGCTTTTTTGTTTTGTTTTGCTTTTTTTCAACAATCAGCAGCTCTATTTGCCACCTGCCGCATAGAGCTCTACCAAATCTTATGATGACATGTCTGGGCCGCCTTATGTTTCCTAAGTTTCGGCCTCTGAAAAACTGGATGGATCTGATTATGTTTTAAACCTTCTATCAGTCAAGGTGGGAAAAAAGACATAGCCCTTGCTATCAAGTGGATGCGTTGTCTTGTACTGTATACTTCTATGTGTCTGTGCTTGTGTTCCCTCTCTTGTAGATGATGTTCTGCACATGCCTAAAGCCCAGACACAGATAGGACTGCAAATTGTTGCCCCCAAAGGTCTTGTCCCTGGCCAGCCATCACCTCCTCCTTTTGAAGAGTTGGGAGTGTGCTCACAAAACTATAGAAAGCTGGGATTTTTAGAATCTTGGAACCCTGACATGTTAGAAACTTGCAGTCAAACATCCTAACTTAGTGCATCTTGGAATTCACAGTGTTAGTGTCCTAAATAGTGTACAGTTTTTTCATCTGAGACCGTCAGAACTTAAGAATCCTAGTCTGCTGAGACTACTAAGAATCCCAGTCTGTTAGGCACCTAGAATTCATCTCTTCAGCAAATATTTATATAGGGCCTACTGTGTGCCAGGTACTATGCTAGATTCTGGGGATACAGAAGTGAAGAAGACTGCTAGATTTCTTGCTCTCTTAAGAAGTATGCAGAGAATGTCAGGACTTAAAAATCTTACAATGTCAGATTCCTAGAAAAGTAAAAGATGAGTGTGTTGAAATCCTGGAATGCCAGCGGTGGAGGGGGCTCTGGATCATTCTCTCCAGCTCCCTCTACCTTTTATGAGGCCCAGAGCCTGTTCCAGGCATGTTGGATTAAAATCTCACCAATAAGAACATTATTTCAGCTCGGTGACATCACAGAATGGCCAGCTTGCAGGGGCTCAGCGTTCACCCAGTGCGGCTGCTCATTTTACCAGCAAGGCCACTGAAGCTCAGAGGCGGGCAGCTGTTTGATAGATGACACGGCCCCACCAGGACTAGACCCCAGATTTTCAGACCTCTCTCAGAGAACAGGCAAAGCAGGAAGGGCTTCCCAAGTGTTTTCGAGGGACGCCTTCTTTGCAAGCATGCAGACTTCTGCACGAGGCCAGCTCTTCAGAAGGAGTTTGCACCAACTTTAAGGAGGCATCAGGCCCGCCCCCGGGCCACGTGTGCAGTAGATCACCCTGTGTTGGGAACCCCCTCCCCCTGTTGATGCGTGTTTTATTTTGCTCCCTCCCCCTCCCCGTGTGCCTCAAAACCAATTTTCATTATTTTTTTTTTCTGTCTGTGTTTGTGTTTGTGGTTCGCAGGTGCTCCCTTGCATTGTTCATCCGCTTCATCAACCCCTATTGAGCAGTCCCCCTCCCCGCCCCCTTCCCCTCCGGCCAATGAGAGCCAGAGGCGGTTGCTAGGCAACGGTGTGGCCCAGCCAACCCCGGACTCAGACTCTGAGGAAGAGTTTGTCCCTAATTCATTCTTAGTTAAAAGTGGCTCCGCCAGCCTGGGGGTCGCGGCAAACGGTAAGTCCTTCTCTCTTTCTAACTTCTGTGGGTTTGGTTTTTCCTTTCGTTGGCGATGCTGATTAATCGGTCTGCTTGGGCTGCTTGCAGGGGCGGAAGGGCCTGGCGCACGGGGGGACTCAGGGTTCTCGGGGACCTGGGGGGCTCGGTGGGCTCGGGCAGCCCCGCTACTGCCTGGTTGCGCCGCTGGGGTGTGCGGGGGGTGTAGGGCTCCTGTTCCCACCCCCATGACAGACGTCTGGCAGACATAGCTGCAGGGGTAGAGATGCACAGACAGACACAAGGAGACAGAAAGATCAGGTAGAGCCTGAGTAAGACAAAGGTACTGAGACAAAGATAGACACCGGAAAAGAAAAGAAAAGGATGGTTACAATGAACATAGCATCGACTGACTGCTTACTATGTGCCAGGGACTGTGCCAGCCACTGTCACGTGTTGCTTTATTGGATCTGCCTCAGAACCCTGCCTAAGAGACCAGTATGATAGTTTCCCCACTGACCATGAGAAAGCTGAGAGAAAGACTCCTGGCTCTGGAAGTTCTTGGACTTTCTCACTGCCCAGAGACGGGGCCCCTGGAGACCCAGGCAGCTGCAGAGCTGAATGCTGACTGCAGAGAGAGCCAGTGGGCTTAAGCGTGGATCTGCCCATAATCACATGCCTCTTCTAAGCTCTGCCCCCCTGACTCTCTTAAGGAGAAGAGGTGTGTGTGTTGGGGGGCGGGGGGCGGTACGATGCAATAGCTCCAAACTCCAGGTTGACCAGGAGCCAGCAGACACAGGTTTTAGCCCCCGGTCTGGTGCTGTGTGACCTGGGCCAAGGTGCTTACCGTCTCTGTGTCTAGCAGTGGCCAGTCCACTTCTTTGCAAGAATTCAAAGCCTGGAGGAGATTCAAGCCTACAAGGGGGTGGGGTGACATATGTGATGTAACTTGGAATCTCCCTAGTGGCCCATGATTTCCTGATTAGCGAAGAAGAGGAAAGGAAATGAGACTTTCCTCACTTAATATTGTAGGTTGCGTGTTGATTTTGCAAACATTTATTAATAAGTGCCTGTGTGGCACTAAATTTCAGGCCAAGTTCTGGAGAAGGAGGCAGAGATTCAGAGAGATATGAGGCAGGATCCATGGGCTCTGCAGTCAGACATCTTTGCATTAAATATAAGCTTTATTGCTGTGGGACTTTGGATGGGGCACATTGCCTCTAAGCTTGTTTCCTTAAGCAAGTATAACATGGGCAGTATGATACCCAGCTCATGATGAAGGCTCATCACAGGGCCTGGGATAGAGAAGGAGTTTAGTAAAGGTTAGTCATGGTCACAGTCACCACCCACCTCCCTCCAGGGAATTTATAGAGAGCCTCTATGTGAAAGCTCCCACCATCCTGTTTGACACTTAATAATGCTCAGAGAATGTCAGACTTCTTTTCTCTTGGGAGAAAAGGTGATAAGGGAGGTAGGAAACTGGTGTGGAGGGGACTGAGGAGTAGAGCCTCCAAGGCACCTGAGGAAATCAAGAAATGCTTCCTGGAGGAGGCGTTCACTGGATCTGAAAGAATTAGTAGGGTGTGCCAGGTAGAGATAACCAAGGGCTTTAATAACCCAGGACATTCTGGGCAGAGAGAAAACATGGACAAAGGACCCAAGGTGGGGAGCTGGTGGGATCCTGCCCCCAGCTCTTTTACACCTAGGAACCTGGACAGTAAATAGGCATTAACCTTGGAAGGGTGTAGAAGGCCACATGGTAAGTGACCTGAGCGCCTCTGGGTACTGAGCTGAGGCCCTCCAGGCATCACCCCATCCCCCATGACAAAGAAAGGTGTTTTATCCCCAGCTCCCTCCCCTAATCAGGAACTCTCCCAGCCTCTGTCCTCTTTGAAACTCAGGGAGGAGGTCTTTGGCCTTGATGGTTCTCTTCTTTTTTATTTTATTTATTTATTTATTTATTTTTGGCTGTGTTGAGTCTTCGTTGCTGCACGCAGGCTTTCTCTGGTTGCAGCAAGCGGGGGCTACTCTGTTGCGGTGCACGGGCTTCTCATTGCCGTGGTTTCTCTCGTTGCGGAACACAGGCTCTAGGCATGCAGGCTTCAGTAGGTGTGGCACATGGGCTCAGTAGTTGTGGCTCATGGGCTCTAGAGCACAGGCTTAGTAGTTGTGGCGCATGGGCTTAGTTGCTCCACGGCATGTGGGATCTTCCTGGACCAGGGATCGAACCCGTGTCCCCTGCATTGGCAGGCGGATTCTCAACCACTGCACCACCAGGGAAGTCCCTATTTTTTTTTAATTAATTTGTATTGGAGTATAGTTGCTTTACAATGTTGTGTTAGTTTCTGATGTACAGCAAAATGAATCAGTTATACATATACGTATATCCCCTCTTTTTTTGGATTTCCCTCCCATTTAGGTCACCACAGAGCATTGAGTAGAGTTCCCTGTACTATACAGTATGTTCTTATTAGTTACCTATTTTATACATAGTATCAATAGTGTATATGTGTCAATCCCAATCTCCTAATTCCTCCTACCGCCTCCCCCGCCTTTCCCCCTTGGTATCCATACTTTTGTTCTCTACATCTGTGTCTCTCTTCTGACAGGATCTTTCCTTTTTTAATATTTACTTATTTTATTTATTTATTTATTTGGTTGTGCCAGGTCTTAGTTGCGGCAGGCAGGCGCCTTAGTTGCAGCAGGCGGGTTCCTTAATTGCAGCTTGCCGGCTCCTTAGTTGTGGCATGCGAACTCTTAGTTGCGGCATGCATGTGGGATCTAGTTCCCTGACCAGGGATGGAACCCGGGCCCCCTGCATTGGGAGCGCAGAGTCTTAACCACTGCACCACCAGGGAAGTCTCTATGACAGGATCTTGAGCCCTGCATTATCTGTGACCAAAAAGCAAACCATCCTCCAGGGCCTTCTCCCTCTGTGCTCCTGAGCGTGGCATTGTCCTTTTGTTGGGTCAGTGTCATTGCTCCTCTAGAGCTTTTAGCTGCCCATGTTTTAAAGTATGCAGAGAAATAGGAACCTGGAATGGGTTCCAGGCCCAGCTCTGTAGCTCACTGGCTATTTGTCCTTGGCCAATCACCGTCCCTCTTCAGGCCTCCGTTTCCCCATCTTGCCAATGATGGAGCAATTTCTAAGGTACTCTGATTTTCCTAGTGTTGTGTGATGCTGACAGGTGTGTCAGCCAGTAACCTTCTTAAGATTTACTTGGAAAAAAAAAAATATATATATATAGTGATATTCTTTGTTCATTTCTAAGTAAATAAGCCTTGTAGGTAAAAGAGAAGGCAGGAGATGAAAGTCCTTAATCTCTCGCTTCGCTAATTTACTGAATAAGAGCAATCACGTTGTTGCAAGTTCTGCAGCAAATTGATGGCATTACTGCACTATTGTTGTGCAGGGAAGGTGGGGGGACTTTGGCCTATAGCTGTCTGCTCAGCTACACTCCTCTGTACCCCTGCTCCCCAGGGGACCTAGAGGCACTTCAGAGTCCTTCCCTGGAGCCTTGCTCTGAGTGTGTCACTCCAAAGGTTGGTAATAAATGTGTCCCACGCCTGAAGGGAGAGTCTGGGTCCTTAGTGATCTGCTGCTCTGGGTTTGGTGGGTCATGAGAGAGCCAGTGAGTGTCACCCCACAGTTCGACTCTGCCTGCCACCTTCCTGTCCCTGGAAACCCCAAACTGAGTGGTCTTCTATGAGCCAAAGTGCCTGTTGGTATTGGCATGGACCCAGCCCTAGCAAGTGAGGATGAGTGGGCCCTGCTACATAGTGTGCCCCATAAATGCTTGTTAAGTTTCGTGTGATTTTTTTTTCATGGAAAAATCTGAAATTATTTTAATGGGATTATCTCTATTGTTTCTGTCAATTATAAAAGTAACAATGCTTGCTAACATTCAAATAATGCAGAAAGGCAACAAGTGAAGTTCTCTTGTAATTCCTCCTCCCAGAGATAGCCACTTTTAACAGTTTGGTGCGTGGCCTTGCAGATGCCTTTTATGTAGTGATAATTAACGAGTGGGAATGAAGGGGTGAGCAAGCAGTACAAACTGGACCACAGTGCAGCCAAGAGAGCAGAGCCACAGTCAACTCTTCCGAAATTGGGTCTCAAGAGATGCGAGCCTGGACACAGGACCTAACCTCTCAGAGCCTCATCTGCTCCGCAGGTGACATGGGAAAAACCTCCCGAGGTCGGGAACGCTGTGGAGTTCAACAGGGTAAAGGACGCCAGGTCCCTGTCTCCCTTCCCTGTCTCCACCCCTCCATTCCCTTCCACCACTGGAAGACTTTAAAGACCACCCTAAATGGGTTAATTGCTCTGGCTCCTTTAGAGGCCTGCTTCCCCAGAGACTTCTTTCAGAAGGTATTTTAAATGACAAAGGCAGCCCAACGGGCGCCTAAAGGGTGAAAATAAAGTTTCCTTTGGCGGGAGCTGACTCAGCACCCTCCTCTGAGGGCTGACCCTTTGGGAAGCAGCCTTCCGGGAGCTGGGCTGCACGCTCCAGTGGCTCCCAGAGGCCCTCTGCCTCCAGCTGTGTCTGCTCCTGCCGGGGCTGCGATCCCCGGCCCCGTGGTGCCCAGAACCGCCCTGCGAAAATCCCATGTAAAGAGCACGGAGGCCACGTGGGGCATCACAGAAAAGAAAACAGGGGAAGCAGCTCTCTCTGTCTTCAAAATCCTAATCCGCCCCAAGGATAACCATCTAGAAATCACTGATAGATATAAAGAAAGATTTCACTAAAATAGCAACTTGTCATAGCCGAGAAGCTAAGGAAGTGGTTCGGATTAAGTAGATCTTGGTCCCTACCGCCACAGAAACTTTTCAGAATAAATATTAAATGTGCCGTGAATTGTTGTCATTCTAAAGCCTTAAGTAACAGGGCTTTAAAACCTTGGTGGTTAATATTTAAGAGGGTCGGGGAATAAATAGCTCAGAGAAAGCTGTCCGTTTCTAAAAGCCGAGGTGAGGTAGGAGCACGTGGGAGAATTTGCATGTAAGGAGCACCTTCCGCGTAGAAGTCTTTTCTTTGTGTGCGTTATCTTTTTTTGAGCTTCTGTTTGTCTCTGTTCAGTAAACCGAGGCCCAGGCAGAGAGACACACTCCAGCCTACCTGATTCTAGAGCCCCACCCAAATTTTTTGTTTTGTTTTCAATTCCAGATCCTGTTATTTCTGTCTTCTTAGTAGGAAGCTGGAGAAGATAAGGGGAAGTCCACCAAAGAAAAGCTGATTTTTTTTAAAAAATTACTAGTTGTTGGATTCCTAGTACTCACCTCACAAGCCCTGATGAAGCCCCTATTATGTGAGAGGCGTTTAATCTCATTAAATCATGAGATCTCAGGGAATCTCATTGAATCTTCATGTCTGTCCTGTGTCATAGCCATTTTTAGTCTCATTGAGGCAATAGCAGGCCAGAGAGATTAAGTGACTTCCCCGAAATCACACAGCTTCTAAGTCATAGAACCAGATTTGAATCCCAAGTCTGTTTGAAGCCATGGAGTGAAATCTCTCAGTTGTGTTTTGGTGAGCATGTGGGGGTTTTCAAATATGAGTCAGGCCAATGCCTTAGACACTAAACTGTGGTGCTGCTTCATGAGAGCCAAGCCCTGGATGCTAGGCCGTCCGTGGCTTTTTCTCCCTTTTCCCCCTATTCCGGGCCCTTCTGCCTCACCTTGCAGATCTCTCAGGCTGGTGACACTGGTCAACATCCCTGCTGTTGGGCAGTCTCAGTGACTTTCTCAGGTCTTAAGCAGCTGGGATTATTTTGTTTTGACTTCCAATCCAGTGGAGGAGTGTTTATTTTTCTTTCTAAATGGGAAACACTGCTATGTATGCAAGCTCCTTCCAAAAGTGTTTTCGTAAAACAAAACAAAACAAAAAATTCAACTTAATTTGGAACCTATCCAGATTCCCGAGGGAGTCTGCCAGGGTCCTTTGAAGTCAGTTTGTGAAATCAGAAGGCAGAATTGTGCCTGGTTCCCACTGTCGAGAAGTATCCAGTGAGGCTTTTGTCTCCTTTCTCTGTGAATTTCATGGAACCTGTGTTAGTTGTTCCATGCCAACCACAGTGCTTGGGTCTGTATGTTGCCCAAGTCCCAAGGGACAAGGACATAGGGGCATGTGAAGTTTTCAGGCATTTTTGTTCACTGCTCTTCGCAACTCTCTTGCATCAAAAGACCCTTGTTGGTAAATAAATCCCTATACCAGCTATGTCGAGAAGTTAAGTACCTAAACTCCTAGGAGCAAGACAAATTGATTTCTTCCTTCTTTCCTGCCTTCATTCACAATGACATTTGAAATGTTTGCAGATGTTTTCCTAACAGATGAGGGGTGAAGGGAACTCTAAGCAGAAAGAGCCTATAAAATAGGTATTTAATCTATAGGGTCAAGAATCCCTTAAATGAAGCCCTTGGAGTCAGATGCATTTTAGAATTCAGAAATTTTTAGATTTAAGGAATAAAATACAGTACACATACTGTGTCTTTCCTAGCATTCCCGGAGTGCTGGGATGGCCCACGGTAATCAAATACATTGATATTTCTGCAGTCAAACATATGAACAGTTACACTGGTGAGATTTAAAAAAAAAAAAAAAAAGACTCTGAGATACATGTCAGTTCAGGTCAGGTTTTGCAACCAGAACAGTTTTGATAAAACTTTCAGTCTTAGGACTTCCCTGGTGGCCCAGTGGTTAAGACTTCACCTTCCAATGCAGGGGGTGCAGGTTCCATCCCTGGTTGAAGAGCGAAGATCCCCCATGACTCACAGCCAAAAAACCAAGACATAGAACAGAAGCAATATTGTAACATTCAATAATGACTTTAAAAAAAACTTTCAGTCTTAGGAAAGAAAAAAACCTTTCAGTCTTAGAGTTTTGAGATTTTTGGAATGGTGGCTAATGGATGGTGATCCTGAATCGTGCCTTTTCTTAAATGGGCAGGGTTGGAGGATGTCCCATGACTCAGAAAGGTTTAGTAACAGAATAGCTATAGAGATAACTAGAAAGCTTGGTAACTACAAGGCATGATGCAGGTGCACGTTGCTGACTGGGAAGCTCTATGTTTATCTGTAATGACTGCTTGGAAAAGCCAAGCCCCTCTGGCATAGACATGGGGGCTCAGGAGGCCAGCGCCAGCAGGCTGGCTGACTCTCAGTTCTGGGAGTTCAGAAGGAGAGAGGCTGACTGCTCAATTCTCCAAAGCCTAGAACTCGGCAACTTAAGGAACCTTTCCTGACAGCCCTTTGGTTGTATGGACCTCCCCTTTCTTTGATGCCCTGCTGTCTTCTTTACAGATACCTCCCTAACAGTCTGGGAACCTGAATGTCCCCATATCTGATTTCCAACTTAGACTACAAACTCCTTGAGGGAGGCCTCGTCCGAGGCTGTATCTTCACAGCTGAGCACCTGTAGGTGCTAAAATCAAAGGAAAAAAGTTGATTTTCTCTCTTCCTCCTTTTCACCAGCCCACCCCCAGCACACACACACACACACACAACCATCTCCCTAGGAATAGTACAGTGAGCCACATGCATGATATAACTAGAAATCCACAGAGATGAAGTGATTTGCCCAAGTGCAGAGTCAAGATTCGATGTATGGCCCCACACTCCAGTGCCCTTTCCACCTTACCAGGTACCTCCCTCCACTGGGAAAGCCCTCACCTGCAGCCTCCCGCCAGGGGCAGGCAATTATGCCCCGCTAAGTGGGAGCAGTGGGGACAACCACACAGGGGTCACTTCTGTTTTTGTACAGTTCACCAAGCCCTTTTTCATATGTTAGTTACCTCAGGCAAACTCTGATGACTCTAATTTAATTGCCACATTGGTTTTCTAGGAGGTAAGGCTTCTTCCTGACCCTGCAAAATAAACAGGTCACGTTTTGAATTAATGTAACCGAACGTCCTGGGAAAACCAGGGCCCTCTAATTAGTCACTCACGTGACTTGATTACAGTTCCTTTTCCACTAATTTCCCCAAATGCCATTGCATTAAAAGGTACAAAAATAACATTTTTGGTGTCTGGCTTGATTGGATCTAGTAATTCCTAGACCATCCCTCGAGGAAGGCACATTAGCCGTTTGTCCGGGCTTTTTTCATCTGGAAGCTAAGCCTGGTTTGTGTCCCTGTGGACATGTTAGTGGCTTGCTCCCAGGGGCCCTTGTGGACACCAGACCACATCTTAAAGCATCTCCTGACACTTCGGGGCACAGACTGTTGAAGAGGCACCTGGAAGGAGGCTAAGGAGAGCTTGGGAGATTTAGTGTACCTCATGGTTCCGTAAGCCTTGCATTCACCTCCACCGTCTCCTTGGATCCACAGCACAGGGCTGTGAGGTTGGCCGAACGTAGAGAACCGGGTAGGAGAGAGGGAAGCAACTGGGCAGAGAGCTGCCCCTTCGGCTACCAGCTTCTTTGGGCCAGTTTTAGATTTGCTCACAGTTGGTGATCCAACCTGCAAGGGCCACTGCCATCCACATAAGCTGAGTTTTCCAGTTATAACCCTCCCCTGGAGAAGCCGCCCCATCATCCCTCGTGAGCCATCCTGGAAACCTGTCTGGGAGGAGGCGCATGCCAGAGAGTAGCCGACCTGTCTTCTGAGCCCAGCTCTGCCTCTGACCTGCAGTGGGACCTCCAGAGCCTTGTCCTCTGGTTCCTTGGCTGTCTAGTCCGGGCAGTGGGAGGACTTGATCAGATCAACATTTCCCAAGCTTGTTCCTTTGTGTGTCACTGTCAGAGTCTGCACTATAGCAGTGTGCCCACCTCCGTGCCCCTTCCTTTAAACTGCCTCCTTTTCCGAACTTTTTTTTTTTTTTAACCTAAGTGAATTTAGTTATCTTAAAAGGAGATTGTATATTACTGTGGCAATTCACTTGCCATAAATAGAAGGTAGCTGTAAAAATAAATACAGTGAAAGCTGGTTATCATGTTCTGGTGAGATTAGGCCTGCTCTAGGATGCGGAGATTTGCTTCTCTTTGTTAAACAGGGACACGGGCAAGTGTGAGGTATTAAAAACACACAAGTACCAAACTGAGATTTCCTCCTTGACATCACCAAAAAGGTTGAAAGAGGATGGAGGCGATCCTGCACGTGATTCAGTGTGATTTAATGTCTGCTCGCGCTGTACACCACCTAAAACCATGCCCATGGGATGCACGGCTCCGTGGCTTTTTCCAGAACTCTGTCTAGGCTTTTAATGCTACACCCCACGGCCTGCTCACCTTGAGAATAAACATCTCTTGCTGCTCCCAGAACCTCCCCTCCTTCCCTTTCCTAAATGTGGTCTTTTCTGAGCGATCTGTTCCCACCCTCCCCTTGGCAGCCTCCTGCCCTCTGCCCCTGTCATCAGGTCTGAGCTGGGTGCTTTGAGCTCAGCTGGATCCTGCATTACTGGTTAATAGCTCCCAGTTTGCCCCAGGAAACCATGTGGCTTTCTCTTCTCCCTCCCCTTCCTCTCCTTTCTCCCCTCCTCCTTCTCCTTCTGAACTGCCATTATTTATAAAGGGGTCTGAGATTAAACAACTAAAAAAAATTCCCTCTGCTTTAAATGACCTAAAAGGACCGAAGCTAGAAGGAAAACAGGAACAGCACAATTTGGAGCCATGGGAAGGAAAGATAGGATACAGAGGTCTACAGATCCTTGCTGTGCTGTGTGGCCTTGGGCAACTTGCTTAACCTCTCTGGATCTCAGTTTCCTCTGTAAAATGGACGTTGGTTTTAACAGTACTTCACAAAATTGTTGTGTCTGTGAGAAACTATGGGCAAGGCTTCTAGCATGGTGATTGCTACGTAATAGGTGCTCAATGAATGTTAGTTTCCTTATTCCCTTTCTAGAACCCAAAAGGTTTTGGCCAGATATCTCTGGAAGGAAGGCAGATTCCTACATTCCCACCCCTCCAGGCTTGGAGGAGGTGTAGCAATTAATAGGTCTTTCCCGAGTCCTAAGCTTTAATCCCCTTCCTCCTCCTGGGTGATTTCCAGAGATTTAGGGTGGGAGAGTGAGCCCAAGGCAGCAGCTAAACAAACATAGCATGGGGTCTTAGAAACAGAACCTCCGCCTTCCTTGCAGAGCTCCCTGTGCTGCTGGCCATTCCCCATAGTTCCAGGATTGTGTGTGATATTCGGTACCAGATAAAACACTGTGATGTCTTTTCCTTCTGGTCAGCTGGCCTCCCCCGCAGAGTTGAAAAGAGAGGAAAATGATTGGTAATTCATTTACGCTTCTCTCCCTCTCTGCGAAGCTGCTGCACGGGCTAACAATAATACATATCCCTGTACCTCCAGAAACCTCTTTTTAGCTGCCACAGCAGAGGCTCCGGGGGAATATACACTTGTTATGAACCAAGTTCCCCTCCCCGTTAGCTGCGTGACCTCACCTCTCTCACCCAGTTGCCCATCTGTAAAGTGGGCATACAAGTAGCAGTTTGGGAGTTGTTTCAACAGTGAGATGGGATAACATCTAAGACACTGAGATTACAGGGGGTGCTGAGTGTTGACTGGTCTCCCCTTGTAATCTTGGGCAAAGAATGGAGTTTTTAGTCAGTGAGGAGATCAAAATTGAAGTTGTGATCAAAATTGAAGTTGTGATCACTTACCTGCTATCATCTGAGAATAAGCAAAAATGGAAGTTGAGATAATACTTAATTTGCTAGTTTTGCAAAATTCTGCTCCCCTTAGCCAAAATGTTTACCACTATGTCTTCTCTCCTCTGGACCACTGCCGTAGCATCCTCACTGGCCTCCCTCCCTCCCATCTCTTCCTTTAATCCATCTTCACACTGTCCCATGGTGATCCTTTCAAAGCCCAGACCCCTACCATAGAGCCCTTGCAGGGACCCTCTACCTGTTTCCCACCACTGGTGGTTCAGGACCTATCTCCTCAGCTTGGTGGCCAAGGCCCTTCTTCACAGAGGCCCTCCTACTCTCTCAAGCTGCTTACTTCCATGGTCCCACTAGGGAGCTGTGGCCACAGCTAACTAACATGGTTCTTCAGGGGACAGAGGACATTCCTGGTACCCAGAACAGGGCTTCTGATGAATAGCTGACTATCTTGGGAGCAAAGGCTTCGGCACACAACTCATTAATTTAGAGGGAGAACTGGTGAAGATCTTTCTGATTTGGAATGATGTGGGAAGAAATGAAGCTTGTTTACCCTTCAGAACCAATTCAGTTCAGCAAAGTATTATTAAAGACTTACTGTGTGCCAGGTCCCATGGAGAATAGAAAGCATCCGCTCACCCACTGGCTGTTGAGGAGAGAGATACACACCTAAGCAGCTCTGCCCTAAAGCAGGCATCAGTGAGGGGAGCAAGGTAGGGGAGTGTGCCAGGGTGTGTGGGGCTACAGAGGTTTAGTGCAAACTGGGAGGCTCAGGGGATCCTCCTGGAGAAAGAGGGTAACTCCCAAGGAGCTCTGCCCAGAAGTGAGCTTTAGTTTTATGGATCTGTAAGGCTACTATGGACTGGATTGTGTCCCACACCCCACATTCATAGGTTGAAGCCCTAACCCACCATGTGACTGCACTGGAGAAAGGTCCTGTAAGGAGGTGATTAAGGTTATATGAGTTCTTAAGGGTAGAGCCCTGATCTGAAGGAACTGGTGTCCTTATAAAAGAGGAAGAGACACCAGAGCTCGCTCAGTCTCTCCTCCTCAAACATTCATTCATTCATTCAGCAGACTTTTCCAGGGGTCCTGTACTGAGGAGTTCTGATCAGACACCATCTGTTTCCTCCGTGTGTAGACATGGCGGAGGGGAGCACGGGGGTCCTCTGCAGGGGGCAGTGGTGGAAGGCAAGTCTGGCTTCCTCTCTATGGAGAAAGAGCTAGTGTGGCAGGGCCCATCTCCCCCCTCCCCCCTCCCCCCCCGCCAGGGAGCAGCCTCCTTAGAAGACTCGATTTTCCTGGGGTTTGAGGTGGGGATGGAGTGAGTGGCGTGGACTGAAGGCAGGTGTACTACTGCTCTGTACACGTCTAATTTCAGAGCCCATCGAGAGGGGGTGATGGTGGCAGGTGCAGCCTCAGGAACCAAAAAGGGCCTGACACACCTTTGGACTGTGTAACAGAAGAGGAAATCCCATTGCTGTGCACCTGCAGGGCGCCAGGTGCTAAGATAGGTGTTCAGCCCCCCGCTGAATCCGTATGGCTGGTGGGCTCTAAAGAGTGCAGGTTTGAATTTTGGCTCTGCCGCCGCTGGCCGAGACCCGTAGTAAATGATTTAACCTCTGAGTTTCCATTTGTCCTCATGTGCAAAATAGGGACCATAATAGTATCTATTTCATAGTGTTGTTAGAATTCAATATGAAATAATGTATGTGCAGTACTTAGCAAAGTACTTGGTTATTATAAAGTCTTAAATGGAAAAAAAAAAGTAGAAATGGAAACTGCTATTACTGTTATCATTGTTGTTCTGGTTGTTGTTTTACGGCACACAGCCTCAGAAAGGTACAGGAACCTGCCCAAGGCCACACATCCCAGGTGTGCCGGGCTCCACCCAGCCTCTTTTCTTCCCACTGGGCTGCCCTCCCTCATCTGACAGCCATCACCCACCTTTCTTGACAACCCTCTGGAAGCCGAAGTTCTCAGGGAGCCTCCCCAACAGATGAGAGATTTCTTTCACCCTCACCTCGCCCCCGTGCTGAGGAGGAGAGTCCCCCAGAATGGAAACCGCTGGGTTGCACTCTGGCTCTTAACTCTTTCAAGATACCCCTGTTTGGGCCCCTGCGTGGGTGACAAGATGATGCATGAGGTCTGGCTAAGCAGCTTATTTGTCTGAGCTGGTGATGGCCTTTGTCCCAAGTTGGGTTAATGGTAAGGGGCAGTGTCTCTTTAAAGCCTGGACAATGGACAAGCTTCTCAGGTCACAGAACCACTCAGCAAATGGCCCGAGTCCCTCAGAGCTCAGGAGGCCTCTGCCCCCTCTGCTGTCTGCTAACCCTGCTCTTCATCTTGTGATGCACCGCCCTCACCTAGCAAGGAGGAGCACACAGAATAATGGGGGTGAAAGACTCAAAGAGCATTCTAGGGACAAAGTACTCCAGAGGAGGAAGCTGAGATGGGGAGGGGACAAAGGATCATTTCTGACTTCCCGCTCGGCCTGTGCTTTCCTAGCTCTGTGCCCCCAGGTGCATCAGGCCCAGTGACCGGACCGATTCTCCCAGCAGCCCCTTTCACCACTGAAACCTAACGCTACGGATTACAGCTCAGGCGTCTTAGGCTGGCAGTCAGGACCTCCGAGAATCTATCCCTTTCCCTCCTTCTTGACCCTCTCTGACCCTCCCCCAACCCCCCACTCCAGTGAGGTCCGTCAGGCAGCCTTCACCACCTGCTTCAACCGAAGCAGCTTCCTTTTGTCAGATGCCTGCATTTGCTTCTGAGTAAGATCCTCTTTAAAGAACACTTCTAATATGAAACCTGTTTTTTCAAAGTATGAAAACCACTGATTTAAATCAACCCTTTCCTTGTGTGAAGGGTGGCAGAGCTAGATTTGAAGCCAGGCCTTCTGAATCCCAGTCCTGACTTTTTCTTAGCGTATGGACTCATTGATTCATTCTACACAGGTTTCTTTTTTATTTATTTATTTATTTTTTTTTTTACATCTTTATTGGAGTTTAATTGCTTTACAATGGTGTGTTAGTTTCTGCTTTATAACAAAGCGAATCAGTTATACATATACATATGTTCCCATATCCCCTCCATCTTGCATCTCCCTCCCTCCCACCCTCCCTATCCCACCCCTCCAGGTGGTCACAAAGCACCGAGCTGATCTCCCTGTGCTACGCGGCTGCTTCCCACTAGCTATCTGTTTTACACTTGGTAGTGTATATATGTCCATGCCTCTCTCTCACTTTGTCACAGGTTACCCTTCCCCCTCCCCATATCCTCAAGTCCATTCTCTAGTAGGTCTGTGTCTTTATTCCTGTCTTACCCCTAGGTTCTTCATGACATTTTTTTTCCTTAGATTCCATATGTATGTGTTAGCATACGGTATTTGTCTTTCTCTTTCTGACTTACTTCACTCTGTATGACAGACTCTAGGTCCATCCACCTCACTACAAATAACTCCATTTCATTTCTTTTTATGGCTGAGTAATATTCCATTGTATATATGTGCCACATCTTCTTGATCCATTCGTCCAATGATGGACACTTAGGTTGCTTCCATGTCCTGGCTATTGTAAATAGAGCTGCAATGAACATTTTGGTACATGACTCTTTTTGAATTATGGTTTTCTCAGGGTATATGCCCAGTAGTGGGATTGCTGGGTCATATGGTAGTTCTATTTGTAGTTTTTTAAGGAACCTCCATACTGTTCTCCGTAGTGGCTGTACCAATTCACATTCCCACCAGCAGTGCAAGAGGGTTCCCTTATCTCCACACCCTCTCCAGCATTTATTGTTTCTAGATTTTTTGATGATGGCCATTCTGACTGGTGTGAGATGATATCTCATTGTAGTTTTGATTTGCATTTCTCTAAGGATTAATGATGTTGAGCATTCTTTCATGTGTTTGTTGGCACTCTGTGTATCTTCTTTGGAGAAATGTCTATTTAGGTCTTCTGCCCATTTTTGGATTGGGTTGTTTGTTTTTTTTGTTACTGAGCTGCATGAGCTGCTTGTACACAGATTTCTTAAGCACCTACTATGTGCCAAGCATTGAGGTAGGCCTTGGAGTAAGACGTAAGACAAAGGTCACGCCCTCACAGAGGAACCCAAGCACTAACATCGGTTCCTGCTGTGAGGGTTCAAGAATATACACTACTAAACGTAAGGTAGATAGCTAGTGGGAAGCAGCCGCATAGCACAGGGATATCAGCTCGGTGCTTTGTGACCACCTGGAGGGGTGGGATAGGGAGGGTGGGAGGGAGGGAGACGCAAGAGGGAAGAGATATGGGAACATATGTATATGTATGACTGATTCACTTTGTTATAAAGCAGAAACTAACACACAATTGTAAAGCAATTATACCCCAATAAAGATGTTAAAAAAAAAAAAAAGAATGCAAACGTGAGACGTGCCCGCTGACTTTGGCATCTAGGTGGCTCCTGGTGGCCTTGGTGAGGGCATTTTCAGGGTGTGGAGGCTGAAGCCAGAGGAGGATAGATGGGAGGTGAGAGGACAGAAACAGTTCAATTAACTGATTCTAACAGATTAGACTTTGTGTCACAGATTGCTTACATGTTACAAAAGAAAAAGGTTCCTTTACAGTGGGGAGATCAGGAATCGTCACCTGAACAAGTGACCAAACTTCGTGGTCATTATCATAAAGTAATAAGAAGTACGTTCCATCATGCGTGAGATGTACTTGCCTCAAATGTTTAACCTGAGTCTAATTATGAGAAAGCAACACATCCAGACTATAGGACAGTCTGTGGGGCAACTGGCCTGGACTTTCAAAAAAGGTTAATATCTTGGGGGAAAAAAAAGGAAATAGAACAGTTGGGGTAGGTGGGAGCTCCGCTAGATTAAAAGAGGCTAAAAAAAAGGTCACAGCCAAATGCAACACTTGAATCTTGATTGGATCCTAAGTTCTTTTTAAGGCTTTAAAGAAGGCATTTGGGGAAGAATTAGGGAATTTTTAAAATATGGCATGTATGTGTGCTAGGTGATATTATGGTATATAATTGTTCATTTTTCTCAGCTGTGATCATGATATTGTGGTTATATGGGAGGATATCCTTATTCCTAGGAGACGCATGCTGATGGAAAGTGTCTTGATGTCTGCAACTTTCAAATGGTCAGAAAAAATGTTTTATATATATATAGTGAGAGATAAAGCCACATGGCCACATATTAGCAATTGGCAGATTTAGGTGAAGAGTATATGGGTATTTTTATAGTGTCATTTCGACTTTTCTGTAGGGTTTAAAGTTATCAGAATAATAAGTGGAGGAGATTTAACCTGGGTTGGGGAGAGATCAGACGATAGCAGCTGAGTTTTTGGAAAGGATTCTTGGGATGGGTGACTTGTCGGCACTCTTTGTAGCAAGATTCCTTACCCCCTTTGGGAACTCAGAATACAGAAACCCTCTGAACCTTTACAGAAAATGGATAGTTTAGCAGTTGTGATAAAACAGGCCCTTCCTGGGCGTGGAGGGGACTTCCGCGAGGTGCTGGAGCCAGTGATGGGAACCACATTGGCCGGAGTGCGCGCAGCTGCGCCCCAGGACCAGCCCTTCTGTGCTGAGGCAGGACAACTGGAAGGAATTATGTGCCTTCATACTTGTTAAACTGCCTTGGCACTAGACGTGATCCTCGTAACCTGAGCTTTACAATGGCACCGCCATAGCTGAAGTTAGGCCAGCCTTGCCCCTGCACCCTCTCTGTCGGAGGTTTATAGCTAAAGCATAAAACAGTTCAACGTGAGCTGAAACATGAAACACTCCTCCAGGTTGTAAAGGCAGACTTTTCTGTTTAAAGTTTTCTGGGGAGGCAGCGTTTGGGAATGAAACCTTTTCCATCTCCTTTTGCTTTTCCAGCCCTTGGCCGGGCTCCCAAACGCTCCACCCCTGCCCCATTTCCCACCTTGAACCCAGACCACAATCCAATCCAACACAGAAGCTGCTGAATCCTGTGGTTGGGAGGGTTCTGCTGTGGCCGGGAAGTCCTCCTGGTTTCTGAGTCTGAGCCCTGAAGCTGTGTGGCCTTGGGCAAGTGGGCTCCCCTCTCTGGTCTTCAGCCTCTTGGTTATTTATAGACAACATTTATTACAGGGCTGCCCAGCCCATATAGGTGTGTGGTCACTGAGTGCATGGAGCCTGTACACACAGTAGGTGCTTCTATAAATACGGTCTTATTGATTACATCAGAGTATTTCAAATACGTAGAGATCTATAGCAAATAATTGTCTTATTTTGATCATGAAGAAAAGTGTATCCAAAATTACTCTTGTTTTTATCCAAAAGGTAGCCAAAGTACAGTTCTTAATGGAAGAGGAATCGCATGGAAAGTCACAGGAATATAATTTGATTTTATCCTCTTATTAAGAGTTTTTTCGTAAAAGGGTGGATAGGCTTTGAGGTCAGATAGACCTGGGGTCAAATCCCAATGACCGAGTGACCAGGCAGATTAGTAATGCATTCTGAGCCTTGGTCACTTCATCTGTGTAATAAGGTATAATAATACCAAATAAGGTATAATAATACCAACCTAGCTGGGTGAGCGAGGCGTCAACGAACTTTATGGAGAGCTCTTAGCCCGGCACCTAGCAAATAATGAGCATTCAGTGAACAGAGCTGCAATTAGTACTGAATCTGAGAAGAGCAGGAAGGCCCCTGATACCCAAACCTGCCTCTCAAGAGTTGTTCTTTTGTACCAGGAATGACAGATCAAGGGCAGCCAACTGACATCAAAAGCCCCACCCTGCAGCCCTTCCAACGGGTGATGAAAATGCACTGTGATTTCTGCCCTTTGGAAGCAGTCTCTTAGCCTATCCCTTCAAGCTACTGGTGATTTGATGGGGCCGATGGGGCCGAGAGAACACTGAGGATGAGAAGGAGCTTTAATATGTTATTTCAGAGCCCCTTCTGATAGGGCAAGCTGGTCTGTTCAGAGCCTGGGTACCTAGACACGAATCAGGCAAGGGAGATAACCTTCCTTGGCCTGTTTCTTTTGGCCAGCACAGCTAGAGATGGGCAGGTGAGTGTGGGCCAGAATCAGGTTCCTTGCTTTTTATTTCTGCCTGAATCAGGATGGAAAGCCCCATACTGCTTCAGCATTGTGATTTGCATCACTACAGTGTCAGCCATTTCATCCTAGGCAGGGTTTTACTTCCAATCCCAGCCCTGCCCCTCATTGGCCATGTGACACTGGAAAGTTACTGTACCTCCTTGGCCCTTATTTTCCTTATCTCTAAAGGAATTAAAACAACAACAACAACGACTCTGTTCTGCCGGCCTCTGCAGCCTGTCATGTGGCTCCTAGGATATAAGGCACATGGAAGCGGAAGTGCTGCACAAAGGGAGGTCTAAGGAAGGTGGCCCCAGGAGCGTTCTCTCAAGCCAGGAGGATCACTCGGCATTTTCCCAAAAGGCTACATGAAAACAGAGGACGTTATTACTAAAATACTTGGTAAATAGAATATTGAGTAAACGGGAACATTGTAAATATAGAATAAGAGATAAAGAAAGCTAGTATTTACTTCCCATCTGCTACCCTTAATTTATTCTGGTTTTAGTATCTGGATCCTTGACTGTGCATTTTTGCACATTGAAGTAGCACACCTGGATTGTCAAGACCTCCAAACAGGTCATCATCTACAGTATCACTAAAGATCTAGATATCTTTCTCTACTAGGAAAAAAAAATGGTTTTCAAATATGCCTTGAAGATCACCATCCCTCTGGACAGGTGAGAATTTATGACAGGCAGTTAAATGATGTGTATTTGCTGAATGTGTATTTCTCCTGCTGAAGCAGAGGAAGTCGTATGTAAAAAGGGCAGGTGAGGGTAGAAAGGGGCTGGACTTGTTTCCTGCTTCTTTGCAGGTTGGGTTGAATGGTTCCAATCTCTGCATCCCTTGGGATAAGAGTCTGTTGCTCACACCACTCCCAACCCCTCACCCCCTCATTAGGGTTCCTTTCCTTTTCTGTCTCCCTCTTTCAAGAGTCAAGGTCCTTCTTGGATTGGAAGCTTTAGAACATGCCTTTTCCAGGATGAAAAAATTGCCTAAAAATTGAGGTGTGAAGTCACCCCTTTCCTTGGGGCCTCCCGCCCCAGCTTGGGAGCTGCCGCCTGGGGATTGGGAACAGCTGAGTGTTTGTTGTCTGAAAGGTACACACTCATTAAGGATCTTTAGCTAAGGTCCCCTTTGGGGGGCTAGCAGCAGATGCAGGTTTCTGGGGTGGGAAGAAATAGTCTGTCCTCGAGACCCTCACAGGCTCTTGTGCCAACTCTTGAGGGGAGAGTTTCATCAGGTTTAAAAGTCTGCTCAGAACTCCCAGTGCACCTTGAAGGCCCCGTGTACTTTCAGCCTTACAGGGATTCTCTTGGAAAGACACAGGCTTTTGAGGAAGGGCACAGATGTTGGAGCCAGCCAGCACTGGCCTCACATTACAGCTTCTCCAACGTCTAGCCGCATAGCACTGGACGATCTGTCTCCCTCTCGGAGCCTTATTTTTGTTTGTCTTTCGTAAAATAGGGATAGTTCTTACCTCGGGGAGCAGGAGTGCAGTTGGCAGGACTGAGTTAGGTAGTATTTGTGGAGGGATGAGCAGGCATCCTGGTGCATGGGAGACACGAGAATGAGTCGGTCCTTCCTTTCACCCGCGGGATCCCAGAGGATCAGCTCCCCTGAGTACGGCCCACAGAGTTCGCCCTCGTGAGCAAATAAGGGATTTGAGAAAGGGGAGGTGGATCAGCCTTTGCGCTAGAGCAGTGCCAGCCGGTGAGGCCTGGCTCTCCGTCGCCTCGCCCCAGGGCTAACGCCACGCCTGTCCATGTTTAAAAGACCCCGTCACCCCAAGTCTCACCACCGCTCAGGAATGGGAATAACGACTTCACGGGATCGTCCTGGGGACCCACTGAGATCACATGTACGGAAGCATCAGCACAGCGCAGGCATGTAGTAGATGCTCAGGAAATGCTGACTCTTAACAGCAAGAATCTGGTTCAAGACAGGCCAAGAATGTAGTCTGTGTTCTGTCGGAGTCAACTCCCCACCGGCTTCAGGGACAGCTTTGTGAGGTGAGAAGGAGTCAGGGCAGCCTCGGGCTGTGGGGAGAGCCTGCTCTGGAGTGTACAGCACACTGGGGTGGCCACCAAGAGCCAAGTGGTTGGTTTTCCTCTGGCCGCCCTGCCCCAGCAGCTGCTTCAAATGGGGTCCCAGCGGGCGCCCTGCCAGGGCTCACCTTCCTGCCTCCCAGCCCTAAGGCCAGGCTGCCTTCAAGTCACATCCCAGTGGGTGTTGCCAAGCCCTGAACAGAACAGCCTACCCTCACCCTCCAGTGCTGGCAGCCGGCTCAAGTGTCTTAGGCAGGTCCCCAGGCCTTGGCATGTCGGCCCATCTGCCAGCTCTGCAGCGTGCCACTCTCCTGTTCCTCAAGCACACCTGGCCCCTCTCACAGCTCTGCATTTTTCTGCAGGAGCTCCTTTGCCAGGCACACGTGGTGCTAAGTGCTTTCACGTGTCTGGTCTCATTTACCCATCACAGCGAGTCTGGGAGGCCAGCGTTATGCCCTCTTCACAGGTGAGGCAACTGAGGCTCAGAGGGATCAAGCAGTTTGCCTCCGGTCAGGCAGTGAGCAGGTGGCAAGCCCACAGGGGTCTGGGGCCAGAGCTCACGTCTTTGCAGCCACCACACCGAGAGCTCCCGGCAAGAGCGTCATGGCTCCCCTGGCTGGAGGGGACACGCCTGCCCAGGCACTCCCAGGGCAGCGTGTGTGTTCACTCTTTCACTTGACAAAGTGAGGCAATTTGTCGGGATCTTTTGGTAACTCTTCGGCAAAGGGGCTCAGGTGAAGACAGCTTGTGGCTTTAACAGACCGTGGCTTGAGGGTGCTATTTCTGGTGCTGGGACCGGAGAAAGAAGAGAAAGCAGCTGTAGAGATTGGGGTAAGTGCTTGGCTTGTCAGAAAGGTAATCTCCCCACACCTGTGTCCTGGAAACACAATCCAGTGCTCTGAGATGCACTTTCATCTGTCACCAGGGCGTCCCCAGGGTGACCTGCCCGACTGTATCCAAGCTGGTGGGGCTCGTGTTACAGGGCTCATTCTCGGGGCCCTTGAGTCCCAACAATGCTTGTTTGTCCTTTGGAACTGCCATCTCCCAGGAGGAATGTTAATGGGACCTCGAATGGAGGGGGGATGGGAGGGAGACAAGACTAACTTCAGCCCGAGCCCACTCTCAGGTCAGCCTCCCGAGTGAGCTCATCCAAGCTTGTCTGCTGTCCTTCCAAGGATACTTAAATCAGCTCCTGGAAAGAGGATTCATCCTCTGCTTTTGCTAGACCAGACCTCTACTCTTAAGGGGGAGGGGGTAGGGTGAGGGTCTGTTTAATCTGGGACTTAGTCTACTCCTTAGCAGAGCTTACAGCTAACTGAGAAATATTTTCAAAAGCAGAAAAACTGAAAACAACTTGGCTGTCCAAGAATAGAAACTTGGTGAAACAGCATTATCTTCTGTCCATACGACAAAGTTTTAATAGCCATTGAAATCATGTTTTCAAATAATATTAAAGATGTGAAAAAACTCTTATAGTGTAACATTAAGTGGGAAAAAAGTTGGATAGAAAACTGTATAGACAGTCTGAACCTAATTTGATAAGTATATGTTTACGTATGTATAAGAAAAGACTAGAAGGAAATAGACCAGGGAGTGTTAACAGTGGTTATTTCGAAGTGTTCTCGTTGTGATAGATTTTTGGTTTTTTCCTTTATACTTTTCTCCTTTATGCATACATTTTCTAGTGAAAATGTTATTTTAGAGTCAAAAGAAAATTAACTTCTTTGACTCCCAGTTTATAGCTGACATTGTGCCAGGTGCTGCGGATAAGAGATTTAGAGGAACCTAGCCCGTACCCTTTATGAGCTCATGGCCTTGCAGGGCATAAAAATATATAAGCAGATTTTTTTTTAATGTTTTTAACAAAAACATCAGCAACAACAACAGTTTTTTAAATTAATATTTTATTTATTCGGTTGCACCGCATCTTCGTTGTGGCAGGCAGGCCCCTGAGTTGTGGCATGCGTGTGGGCTCTAGTTCCCTGACCAGGGATCAAACCCGTGCCCCCTGCACTGGGAGTGTGGAGTCTTAACCAGTGCACCACCAGGGAAGTCCCAACAACAGCAATTATAGTGACACATTTGTTAAGTGCTGTGGAATGTTCTAAATGCCTTATGTATATTTACACTTAAACCTTGCAACTCCATGAAGCAGGTAGTTATTAACCCATTTTACTGATAGTACAGGCTGCTGTGGGAACAGAGAGATTAATTCTGTCTTGCGGGGGCGGGGCCAGGGAGGCTGCCGTCAGGAATTGGCACTTGTGCTCTTACAGGATAAACGTGAGTTCTCCAGGCAGACAGAGCAGGGAAAGGTTTTTTGGGTACAGAGAACACCATGAACAAAGGCACAAGGGGAGGAAAGAGCAAGACATCGTTATGAAGTGGATAACACCACACTCCTTCCTCCCCAAAGAGGAGCTGGAAAGACCTTCAGGGCCACTGTGTGAAGGGCATAGAGGATCATGCTGAAAAGTCTGAGCGTAATTCCATTAGGCAGTGGTGAGCCATTGAGGAGCCCTGACATGGTCAGCTCTGCACTGGAGACGATTCTGGCTTCTTAAACCCCGTGAAAAGCTCAGTCATATGTAGAGAGAGAGGTGTTCCTCTGGAGGCTGAGAGTTGCAGGAAATTTCATCTCCGTTCCAGCTGAGGTAGAAGAGAAGGAGAAAGGAAACAGTGGGGGCCATGAAATGTGTGATTTCCTTTTACCCTTATCTGCTTGTAGACAGTCACTGCAGCCATGTGGACTCCAGCCCCTAGATGAGAGACGTATGTGCACAGAAATGTGTTTACCATCTAGACAGGGGCAAGGTGTTAGCACCAGAAGGGAGAATTGAGAATTCCAAATAGACTTTTAGTTCCCAATGAAATTTCTGTGCTTAATTAGCCCCAAACACTTCCGTCTTTGCCATAAAAAACAAGGAAAAGTCTTGTGTGGCAATGCTATGAGTACTTATAGTCCAAGCTCGGTTGGAGCTACGTCTAGTACAGAAGTCTCCAAACCCCTCATCACAGATCTGAAAGTGCTGGAAAGCTGGGGCACCCTCCTTGTTCCCTTTACCATGGCTTTAGCTAACACAGGGGTCACCAGGTAATGCTCTGTTGTGCTTGTCCACAAGGGTTGTGCTTGCTGCAGAAGACACAATCAGAATGGTATGTTATCAGGATTGTCTCTTATTCTAACATTGCCCTTCTTATGGAAATATCCCTTTTTCAGTGACACAGTGACGAGCAGGTTCTGTTATATTTGTTTTTGACTTTTTTTTTTTTTTTTAACTTTACTATGAAATGCAAAAGTCTGGGAACTACTGAGCATTTGTACCTAATTGATCTATACTTAGTGTCAGGTTCTGGGAAAGATGCGAAGTTGACTCAGACATGGATGTGGCCCTTGAAGACATGATCATGAGTGGTAATCCAACGTAGGAAGTGATGAGTAGCATTCAGAAAAGGCTGGATGTTATCATGGGGGAGATGCTGGGGGAAAGTACACAGGAACTCTGTTCCGTTTTCATAACTTGTAGGTAAATCCAAAATTATTTCAAAATAAAAAGTTTTTTAAAAGGCTAGGGCCTAAGGTGAACGGTCAGGGGGCCAGAGGGTAGATAATAGGAAGGAGTCACCTGTGGTTGTCATTTACAGCTGCGTGAAGGAGTATCTTGACCATCAAGCTCAAGTTCACAGTTAACTCTTTAGAAAGTATGGAGCCACGGAGGGTTTTTGATTAAGGGTGATCAATTGATAATCAGGGACTGACCAGTTGTAAAGAAATGAGCCTGGAGGCAGTTGCAATAACCCACATGGGAGAGGATCATCTTTAAAAGTATCCCAAAGAGAACTAGCTCTGCGGGGTGTTCATAGGTGCTACTTGAAAGAGGGGTTCCATGGACAAAGAAATATGAAAAATGTTAAAGAGATGCCTTACTGCAGGAGTTCTCAGAGCCATTAACTTGATAATGTGCCCTGTGATTCTCTAAAGAGAGAAGTTTCCCAGTGTTTCCCAAAGCTTTTTGACCATGGAACCCTCTTAAATTCTCACAGGACTTGTATTCAGAAAAAAGCCCTTCAGGGAATATTGGCTGGCATTGAAAACGAGAGGAGCAAGTATTTGTAGCACAATCCCTACATACTTCTGTATTCTGCAAACTGGAAACCATGGCCTAAACATACTCAGATCCTTTTGCACTGGGGCATTGAGTGTCCCCGAGAACTCCCCTTCCTTCTCCAGCTGTCTGAGCCTGGGGGCTCGGGCATATCTGGGGTCACCGCCCTTCCCGATGCACAGGAGGCTCTTCTGTGGGCTCTGTAACAATGGGAGAACAATAATATCATAGATGCCTAGGACACATTTCCAACCCAATTTTTAAAAATTGCAGGAATGAGGGGCTTCCCTGGTGGCACAGTGGTTGAGAGTCCGCCTGCCGATGCAGGGGACACGGGTTCGTGCCCCGGTCCGGGAAGATCCCACATGCCGCAGAGCGGCTGGGCCCGTGAGCCATGGCCGCTGAGCCTGCACGTCCGGAGCCTGTGCTCTGCAGTGGGAGAGGCCACAACAGCGAGAGGCCCGCGTACGGCAAAAAAACAAAACAAAACAAAACAAAAAAACCGAAAACTGCAGGAATGAGAAATCATTTGATGTTTTTGTAAGAAGGGAAGCATTTTTGAAGGATTCTTTAAATGTTATTTTCTAATTAAGTCCCTTAATCAACCTCTTTTTTTGCATTTGAATGAACAAATGTGTTAGTTTTTCCTCCTCCTCCCTCTTATAAATGAACTCCACCTTGACTTTGACCTGTGTGCTGTAATTAGTTACGGCGGCCCCTCCTCCTTGCCCAGCCCCCTCCTCACTCTACCTTGTGATTGGCTAGAGCTTTTTGCCGATCACTGAAATGCTCAAGTTATTCGGCATTTTCACGATAGTTCGTTAAACCCTCTGATTTTGTCACATCTACCAGTCTCTACCAGTTGTTTGACCTTCAGCAAGTTATTCAACCTCTCTGAGCATGGCTTTCTTATCTTCGGTATGGGAGGAGCAATTCCTACCTCCCAGAGCTAGTGCAGAAGAGTGCTGGGCATATAGTATGTTTGGGCACTTGGTAAATATTCCTTCTGATAGTCTCTTTTCAGTGATTAGCATTGTACTCTTCACTTAGCAATTCCTCAGAGATGCTTGTTGAGTGAACGCAGGTACCTGCACACAGCAGCTGCTAGCCTAACAAGGATATTAATTAAGGGGCGAATTGTACCCTTTAAGATCGTTATATATTCTGGTTTTGGTCTTCCTTTCAATAAAAACACTTAACGTGGTGATAATACAACCCTGAGAGGTAGGTGTTATTGCTCCCATTTTATAAACTTGGAAAACAAGGTTCAAAGTGAAGCTGTATGAAAATTCAGATCTTTCTGATTCCTAAGTCCATGTCCTTTAACATTGCACCAGGAGTGATAAGATCCATTCTTCCTTTCACTCATACAGTCTACTCAACAGTTATCGACATGTGCTGGGTGCCAGACAGAAGACACATTCCAGCCCCCCCAAGAACTCACCTTCTAGTTGAAAGAGATGAAACATGTGCAAGGGCCTTACAAGGCAGCCTGATAACACCTCATTTATCCCTCACTGGGGAATGAGCTGTTACATTAAGTGCATTTTACAGATGGAGCCGCAGAGCTTTAACTCAAAGGGGCCTTAGAGATCTCATTGCAAAACCCCATTTTATTTTAAGGGGAAGAAATGCTCAAGGACACAGGGTGACCTGCTCGAGTGGCCTCGTCACGACTATTGTCAAACCAAGATGAGAACCCAGACCTTCTGACTTCCAGCCTAGGACTTTAAAAATATGTTGACAGGTTTCTTAAAACAGAGCCTGTATTTCTTTGGAATTGGTGTCAAGTGGCTGGTTCCCATCTTAGACTCTTCTGCATGTCTTGGGATCATCTTCATAATCAGCGTTATAACACTAGGCTAGGATAGAGCCATTCCTTTGAACCCGCAGATGTCTGCTGCAGTCCCTTTGCCCAACCTCATCAGGGCATTTTCAGCCCTCAGAAGCACTGTCCTGGTTCTCTTTACACACACACACACACACACACACACACACACACACACTCATAAAATTGAACAAACTCTGGGAGCTTTATAGTTAGACTTTTACTTGGCTAATTAGTTGTAGTTAGTTACTTCATTTCTCTGAACCTATTTCCTTACCTGTAAATGGGCCCAGTGCAGTAACCTATCTCATGGGATTGTCAGACAAGGAGTAAAAGGTGCCTGGAACGTAAGAGGTGCTCACCGCCCTCCTTTGCCTTCCTTTCTTCCAAGGGTTCAAGAAAACTCTTAAAAGTTGCACACTTCCTCACCTGCAGAGTGCACAGCAATAATGAGATAGAACCAAAATAAATGTTGGCTGTGAAACACAACCGCCTCCTGAGTAGTGAATCAAATGTTCCTCTGCTCCAGAAAAGCACGTATAACATGTCTCGTTTCTTCCTCCCCAGACAATAAAGAAGGCTTTAACACAGAGCATAATTCCTATCATCTCCAGATCTTGGGCCGTAGCACCTCATGAAAACTATTAACACATCTCCCACCACCTCCTTTATGAATGCGCTTATGCAGATCAGGTGAGGCGCTCTAGATAATCGCCGAATCCCCCAAGTATGTGAAATTTGACCTGATGTGAAGCAATTGTTTTAAATTCACTCTGGGAAGAGAGAAAGCCTCTGGGTGATATGCATAAGCACGCTTAATCGCACTCGGCGTGGATTCCATAGACTTGGAGGGAAGGATGTTACCATTGGAAGGATGGCCCAGGTCTGCTAGTCTAACCCCTAAAAAGGTAAAGATACTGAGGCCTGGAGAGGGGTCGAGATTTCCCCCCAAGACAGAGTCTGGCACAGATCCCAGGGGACTCTTGTTTTCCTGAGACCCCTCTGCTCACCTCATGGTAAAACAATAAGGAGCAATTATCGAGGTCTTTTTGTGGATTTTGTTTGTGCCTTTGCCCTACGGCGTTGTTTCCCCCTTTTAAAATGAGTGTGTCAGACTCGAAGATTCTAAGATTTGGTGGGTCTGTGGGAGATGAATAAATGAATACGTGTGTGAGCGGAGTGGCACCAGAGCCCCTGTGTCGTGACCGCAGCCCTGATTTGTGTTTTTGCAGACTCTCCTCCTGCAGCATCTCCTCAGCCCCCTTTCTTGGCCTTTATTGGTACCAGCTGGCCTTGTCCTGAGGCGCCACCCTCCTCACATCCTGGGCTGCCCTCCCTGGCACACAGCCTGCCCTGAGTACTTGCCTAAGCGATGGGTATGTTTTAAATCCCAAGAGTGACTCAGACAGAAGTCAGGTCTAATTCCCAGTGCATCTTTGCACCAGGAGACCAGCAAGCCCATCTTGTCCCGTTTCCCTTTGCCCAGGAAGGTGTTTTGAACTTGGATGTACAGTCGGTAAACAGAAATGGCCAAATGTTAGGGGGCCCTGAGCTCTTTACGAAGCAAGGAAGGGAAGAGGGGAGCTCACGTTTACCGAGCACCTGCCAGGAGCAACATGCGTTCTTTTCCAGAGGCAGGTATTCCTCCCTTCATTCTCCAGAAACTGAGGCCTGGGTACGTGGGTGAGACCCTCGGCTTACACACGCGTGGCCCTCTGGCTGCCAGTTCGGGTCCGCCCGCCCGCCTGCCACGCTGCCTTACGCTACAGCCCTGCAGCCAACTTCTTTGGCCTCCCAGTGCTTCTGAGATTTCAACTTAACCAACCAGGAGCAGTGTTCTCTAGGTTAGATGTTGCAAAATCTCATCGGCATTCAATGTGGTTGGGTGTTTAAGTGTATTTTGATGTCTTGCCTGGGGCCTGAATAAAAGTTACAAGCAGCACTGAAGCCCAAACCAAGCAAGAAAAGGTGGGCAGCCCACCTTGTAACCTTAGCTAATCTTTAATTATGCCTTAACTGAGGGCCTATGAAGTAGATTGAGACTAATAATATGTTGAGTTCATGCAGCATTTTAATTTCCCAGACTCCTTCACGAGTATTATAGTAGTAACTGCGGCCATTCACTGAGCCCCAGCTGGGTGCCCGGTACTGTGTGAAGTTCTTTATATGCGCTCTTTCATTTCTCTCCTCAACCTTTTCAGGGAAGTATTACCTTCTTCTTACCAATGCGGAAACTGACTCTCCCTTGTCCAGAGGAGAAGTTCTCGGTAGCCCCTTGCCCCAGACACAGTCAGGCTGACTCTCCCTTGTCCAGAGGAGAAGCTCTGGGTAGCCTCTTGCCCCAGACGCAATCAGGAGGCCTATTCCATGGTGCGCTGGCTTCTCATTTATACATGGTGCTGCCTGTGGTGACAACGGCTAACTTTTACTGAGTACTTTCTACGTGCCAGGCAGCCTACTAAGTGCTTTACAGAATTATTTGCTAAATCCTCCTGGAACCCAAGAGGTAGGTATTGCTTTTATCGTTGCCACTTGTAAATGAAGAAACTAAAGCACAGAGGTCTGATACGCTGCCTGGATTCCATAGTTTGGAAGGAGTGGAATTCACATCCAGCCTAGGCTGGAATCCTGATCTGATTTCAGAACCCATATACTACTATTCCACACTGTGGCTTTACCCCTTAGCATCACAGGGACCCTGGGCCAGTCACTTAACTAGATGTCTGTGATGGGAACAATGATACCTCCTTCACTGGATGTATGTAGGATTAAATAAGATGACGGTTTGCCAAAAGCCAGCGGGTGTTAATAAATGTCTTTCATTCCTTCGTTCGTTCCTTCCTTATGGGATCAGTAACCAGTAATAATTTATATAAATAATTTATATAAATTTATATTTTAGATGCTTTGATGCAAATGCAATACCTACTACTTGTCTTCTTCGGCACATCTTTTCTATTTAACGACTGTGAAAACTCTTGCTTTAGGCCGCGTGTTTTAGAGTCAGACAACCCCCTGGCCCCGGCCGACTCCTTTCTTACCGTGCCTCCTTTCAGGGCTGTGGATATCTTTTCTTTTTAATATGTATTGGGGCCTCTGTTAGGACTCAGAGGTAGCATTCCTCAAAAAATACTGGCTTCTGGCTTCTGGAAAAAGAATGAGAGAGAGAGAGACAGAGAGAGAAAAAGGAAAGAAAAAACCTTGCAAGCCACATGGGGAAATCATGGGCGAGGTACTTCTCCACAACCTGCCTTGTAATTTTCTTCATGCCTGGTGGGCATTGAGAATCCATGTAGAGCTGGCACCTTTTTGGCTGCTGAAAAAGTGCCCTAACCTCCCTAAAAGGGAGGGTTAACAGGCTGGGGGAGAGTTGCTGGCGGCCATCAAAATGATGAAGTGAAATTTTAAATTACATTAGATGTTTGCTTAAGGAACAACAGATGAGGCCCTGTGGATTGTCAGATCCTCTTGGCAACACTGCAAAATGAAAGCATAACCATTTGGAGCCCTTCCCCTGGACCGTATGAAGTCTGGGCCGAAAAGATGACCTTTTAACGATAGCTTCCTGCCTCTGAAGGGTTAGAGTGTGTTGAATTTTTCTTTGCTAAAGGCCTGGTTTTAATCATCGCCACAGTCAGGAGAAAGGGCTCTTACCACACTGTTCACTTTTTTAAATATCCGAGATGTTTTTCGAGTTTACAGTCAAGATTTTTTTGGATAAGGTTCCTGTCCTTTTCCTGGTAATCTTTAGAGTATGGCCTTTGTCACAATCAACAGCACTCACCGAGAACCTGCTGTGACCCAGGCCACTTCACAGAGGTGGGTGAATCTAATCTTCCCAAAGATCCTGGCACTGAGGCTTTGTAGTTTTCTTATTTTATAGATGAACAAACTGAGGCTCAGAGAGGTTAAGTCATTGTAAGGATGACACACAGCTAGTGGATGAGTAACACACCGCACTAGATGCTCACTCATGGTCCCTCTAGAACATTTCCCGTGGGGAACGCCCGCTCAGCAGGCACTTCTGCAGTATGCAGAAGCCAGGCCCTCTCTGCAAAGCCCTCAGGGTAAAATTAAGATTAATGATCCTGGACAGAGGCACAGAGTTGCGCCATCTAAGTTGTGCAGTCCTTCTGTCCTCCACCCCGCCCTCACCCCACAAATGCAGTGGGTCCTGTTCTGTCCAGAATCTCAATTTAATTAGTCTTCAAAGAAAGCTGGTAATATGGGCTCCTGGCAGAGCAGCCTTTGTTTTCAATGTTGGTGGCTAAAAAAGGCACATTTCCTACCAAAATGACAGTCTGGGGGTGGTGAACTTTTGACACAAGGAGAATAATTCCTTCAAGAGAAAATCTACAGCCACCTGAAGCTTGCCTTGGGCTGTATGTATGCAAATCAGCCTCCGCCTCAGCAGGACATTATCAACTATTATAACAGGGTCTCCACTTTACCTCCTCCCCCAGGGGCCCTGATCCTCAACTTAAGCCTTACGTTCCCATAGTAAAGGCCACCGTCTCCCATTTCATCACTTACTCTCCAAGAACCGTTTAAAGACCCAGGCAGCCCCTTTGTAGGAGGATTTCCCAGGACCCCCTTCTCTGGCCCTCTCTCCCTCTGGTCTCTTCTGAACCTGCTGTTTTTTCCAAGGGAGAGATTGAATCTGTTGCAAGGAGCTGTGTAATTAAACTTTCCCCTCCTGCCTCTGAAGTTGCTGGAGACTTCTTTTGACCTCTCCTTGGCGATGCCTAATCACTGTGATTTAGCAGATTCTGTAATTACCTGCCACACGAGGAAGCACTCTGATTGCTGTTTCTTTGTCCTGCCTGTTTCAACCTCAACCGACAGCGAGTTTACCCTCTGTGAATCTCTGGAATATGCCACAGGAAGGCAGAGTGATCTGAATTTACAGGCAGCCTTTGAAGGGGCCAGATTTATGGGCAAATGGGGCCAAAGGTGTGGGTAATGAGCATTCTAAGGCTGAGATTCTTTTCTGCTTGAGGCTGCAGGTGTAGACAGGCACCTGCAAGGGCACTGACCCGGATGGTGCTTGCGCGCCAGGCCTCCCCCATCAGCTTCACAGTTGGCTCTGCTCTCAACCTCTGGGCAGGTGAATTTTTCATTCTGCAAGTGGCAGACACAAAAATGTAGGAAGAGACTAATACCACCATACTGGGTAAAGGTAGCCATTATCTCCATCTTGCTGATGAGCAAAGTGACCCTAAGCCCTTCCAGCTTATAAGTGATGGAACCTGGGTTCAAATCCAGTTGGCCTTCACACCAAAGCCCATTCCATCCAGCCGGTCCTCCCTCGTGGGTGCCTGTCCTTGTGCTGAGTACATCTCATATTTTCTTGTTTAAGCCTTACAACAGTAATTTATTATAATTATATACCAGGTTTAATTATTTCCATTAATTATGTGGAAAACAGAATTCATTTTCGTAATGGAAATTATGCAATGGGTACAAAGTCACACAGCCAGCAAACAGGAGAGTTGGAATTTGAATGTGTGTGGATCTGATTCCAAAGGCTACGCTGTAACCCTCACATTTTACTCCTTCCTTTATTATATAGTGAGTTCTCCTGTATTCTGAGATACACTTCAAGGCTATGAATCCTTTCTGTCAAGCCCCTTTGCAGATTTTGGAACTATTTGCACACCATTTTAATTGTTTTAGCTTTATTACTTACATATCCAAGTAGTTGAGAGTTGTTACATTAAATATCAGTGACAGAGTGGTGTTTTTCCACCCAGGCTAGGGAAAAAGTCCTCTTTGCTTCTGCGTTGGGTCTTCGATGCTGTGCAGAGGCTTCTTCTAGTTGCAGCGAGCAGGGGCTGGTCTTTGTTGCAGTGGGTGGGCTTAGTTGCTCCGCGGCATGTGGGATCTTCCCCAACCAGGGCTCAAACCCGTGTCCCCTGCCTTGGCAGGCAGATTCTTAACCACTGTGCCACCAGGGAAGTCCCCTCTTTGCTTAAAGCATAATGTTGCCCTCTTGAAACTTTCCACCTAGGTGGGGGTGATAACCTCAGCTCCAGGCCTTGCGTCTTCCTGGGCCTCCCAGTCTCCTGCCTGGAAACGGTTGCAAGGCATGCAGCTTCAGCAGAAGGGACGGCTGAAGGCCCAGGGGCTGCTCTGTTTGTAGGGCTGCAGAGGAGGGATCCGGTCCTGGGCCTCAGCCCTCTGCTTGCTGAGAAGCGTGTGGGTGGGTGGTGGTGGTGATGGTGCGGGCCTAAGGGAAGGCGGCCGCGGCATCCCAGGACGCTGCTTTTAGATGGCAGCGACCAGTGGGCCGGGAGGTGTAAGTTTGGTGCTTTCCTGGGAGAGGCTTTAGTGATCTCAGGGAGTTGGAAATGAAAGCTCTGGCCATCACTGAGGGTTGCTTTGAATTAAGTGTGATTAAGAGAGAGAGAAAGCAGGACTGTTTTTTCTCCCTTCTGGGATGGAAGGGAAGCTGAGCCTGATTGAGTGCCAGTTCTCTGATAGGTTCTGTGCTTTGACGTGGTTCCTGACTTGAAGGACACTGATAGCAGAAGTTGGCAGAAAACTTTACACATATCTTCTAAGCCTTAAAAACGCTGAGCCCTGTGGCTTAACACAGGAGCCCTGTAAGTGTGTGTCCTGCGTGACTGGTCCAGTAAGCACATGAAAGACACTCATACATCCTGCATTATGGGTAAAACCTCCTTTAGGAGAAACCTCTCAAAACCACATTAGCCACTATTCAAATCCCATCCCTCCCCCCAAAATATTGCTCTTTATATTTTTGATCCGTATAAACTTTTTCTCCATTTACATCCTTTACCTTACAATGTTCTAAGGTTTCTTGAGGATAGGGAGTGGTGTAGAGCCAGCTACTTTCCTTACAAATTTTGTTTGTTTTTTTCTAACATAAATGTAATACACCATCGGTTCTTTTCTTGGAGAGCAGACGAATAAATTCCTATGCAATCCCTATAGACAAAGAGAATATATCAGTAAAAACAACAGCACACAGCAGCTTGCAAACAACTTTAACACTAAATCAATTCCTTTGCCAGTAGCCACAATGCACACAAGCAAATAATTCATCAGAAATGAGCTCCAAGCATACAGTAGATCATCCCTGTGAAGGAATTCCAACATCACGCTCACGCATGGACTAAAAGCAAATGCGTCACTGAATCTTAGTGCACTGCAAACCAAAAAATGTGAATGGTTTATAGGAAAAACATATTTTGGTGAACATCAGTGCTTTATAACAAGCAGCAAAAATGTACAGTATCATAAAGATTTTCATCTTTATTCCCCAAATCTAGAAAATCATCATCTGCAAAGCCAGGTAACTCAGCATTTCCAAAGTCTTCAAAAGCCCATGTCACTGATGGATTCCGTATGATTCTCCTAATTACTGGTGTTCACAGTGTAAGAAAGCAAGTTATCTTGATCTGCCGGATACCACCCTGCAGCTCTGTTCACTGTGTCCTTTCTCAAAGTGTAACTTTAGCATCAAACCTCCTGTTAAAGCTATTCCTCTATGGCTTTTTTAAAAACTTAATTTGTAGTTATTCTTAATACGTACACAAAATCTTTAAAAGTTAAATTTTAGTAAATTGTTTGTAATAAAAAAGTAGCAGTCCCTTGCCCCAGCTCTCTCCACTGCCAGGCCCCACTCTGCAACAGACAGCAACTCTGATCTCTTCCAGTTGTTTCCCCTGCTCTTTATCTCCATGTTTCTAAATTAAGTACCTGTAGTGGTATTTCTTCATTTATCAATTTAAGCTACTATCTGTTGACTTCCTGCAATGGAAGAACTCCCCCTCACTACCTACTCTCTTGCTTTTCCTCTCTCCACAATCCTAATATGATGGTTATAATCATTTTTGGTTAAATATGTAGTCATTGGTTATACAGTTATGATTCTTTAAAATGTGGGCTTTTCGTTTTTGTTTCTTTTGCTCCTGAGCCAAGTAGTGTGCCATAACCATCCCTCCTTTCTTTGCATGCCTTTATTTTTCTTGGAGTTGTTGACTGCCTTTCTTTTATTGCCTTTTTGAGAAATGGCAAATGGTTCATTGTGGCTAAGGGATGTGATGACAGATGAGGCTGTAAAAGGGACCAGATCTTAAAGAACCTCGACTGCCAGGCTGAAGAACTTGGGCTTTATCTTGAAGAGAACAAGGAGCCACGGAAGGACTTTAGGCAGGGAAATGACCTTCTGGAACATTCCTCTGATGGCTGTGTAAGAGAACCACATAGAAACAGTTTTCAAACTGACATGGAAGTACGTTGGAAAGCGTCCACATTCTCACCATCTTTCCAGCATAACCAGTGCCATCTTTGGGCAGATCCCACACTTGGATAGGTGTTTGTCAAGTGACTAACAGACTCCAGTTCTCCTGCATTTTCCTTCCCCGCATACACCAATACATCGTAAGGAAGAACAAAAATAATCTCCCTGGCTGTCCCCAGTTGGAGTTTCCCGAGATTCACTTGGAACTCTCCACTCGTAAAGTGGTCCAAGTTGTGGGCAACAGGGAAACTATTCCTCCCCACTCCCCCTGACACCCACTTTTTAAAAAAAGTGATAATAGCTCAAATGCTGATGGGTGGAATTTGTGCATCACCCGTCACCAATGAGTTATAATTTATTCTACACCCAAAGTGCAGCTCTTAAGCTGATGTCACACACATCGCAGCAGTGCTTTTTGCTTTATTCTATTTTGTTGGGGGAGAAAGAAAGAAAGGCTGGAAGTAGTCAAGAGAACGAATAATCCAGAATAAGAATTAAGATTTGGAAGGTTACTTAAATAAGAATAGAAACTAAGGTTTGTATCGGTGGCAATGGGTATGAAATTATTTTTAATTTTGCAAAACCACAGCTTTGCTGTCTTAGGCTGCGCAGGTGAACCTTGTGATTAGAACTCCTAAGGAGGGAAACAACCCAGCTGTGATGGGTGATCAGGGAATGTCCAGATTTCTGAAATGTCCAGATTTCTGAGCCACTCACTAACCGCCTCTGTAATGTGTAAAGTGATTGAATTTGCTTGTCAAGTTATTTAGATTTTATTAGCGTAGTTACAAATTGCTGTTCATGCAAAAAGAAGGTTTTGTTTTTGTTTTTAAAGATTGCTGCTGCTTTTATTTCCAGTTTGGAAATTCAGTTCATAACCAACTCATCACAAGGAAACGCAGTGGTAGACAGCTATCTGTTAGGTCCCAACATTATCGTCATCGTAATCCCTATCATTGATTGAGCCCCTGCTGTGTGCCAGGCACTGTCCAAGCAACTGCACTAGCATTACCTCCTTTGATCTTCACTACAGTCTGATAAAATGTGATTCCTTGTCCTCTCTTTCCAGTGGAGGACAGAAAGTGGGACTTGCCCTAAGGTGTGCTGTTGGTAGGCGGCAGAATCAGGATTTAAAACTTGGCCAACTTGGTGTCAGTTAAGATGCTTTAGACTGAAATTAACAGAATACACCGAGTATTAGGACCTAGATTGTGTCACATAAAAGGAAGCTCAGAGGTAGGGTGGTCTTCAGAGTTGGCTGCTCCAGTGAGCAACAGTACCATCAAGGACCCAGGTTCTCGCCACGTTTCTGTTCTATCATCCTTAGGCTGGTCCCCCCTTGTAGTTGTAGGATGGCTGCTAGTAGCAACACAGAGTCTATGCTCCTTTTTGTTCATTTAGTGGGCAAGAGAGACCAGCTTCCCATTTCTCCGTAGTATAAACAAACAAGAATTTGTCCAGGAACTTCCAGCAAACCTCCCCCTCAAAGTTCACTGGCCAGAGCTTTGTCACATGCTCATTCCTGAACCACTCACTGACCCAGGGGATGGCATCACCCTTAAATCTCTCAGGCACCTTGTGTGGAGATCATTTCCCCAGACTGTACTGTTACTACTCAGTGGGGAAAGGGTAGGACGGAGGCTGCATGGCAAAACTCTTTCCTATGTCCAGGACAGGCTGCATTATTTGTGTGACCCACTGCAAAATGAAAATGCAGGGCCCCTTCTGCAAAAATTTTGAAGAATTTTAAGATGGCAGCAGCACATTAAACCAAATACTGGGCCCTCTGAGCATGGGACCCTGTGTGGCTGCAGTGGTCACACACGCACAGAGCTAGCCCTGGCCATAGCATGCTGCCCGCTGCCCATGGTTTTTGTTTACTGCTGTGTCTTCCATTTAAGAGCAAGGACCAGGCATTCCTGTTTGTCATTGTGTACCCTGTGCTTCTTTCAATGCCTGGCTTATAATAGGTGCTCAAGTTAAAAAAAAAAAAAGTTTCTGAAAGGAATTCTGGGCTGAGCTGAGCCCCCTGGACTGAGACAGTAGCAGTAAGGATGGGGGTGATGCCGTGAGCAGCTCCATGCCAGGCATTACACTGTGCGTGCTACATACCGCCTCCTCCCTCCCTTCATTCTGACGTTGATCCTGAGACTTTTCTGCCTCCTTAGCACTGCTGTTTGTACTTTGTACTTGAGGGACATTTTTGTTGAACATACTTCCTAATTTCTAAAGTTGCCGGCATTTGGGGTTATGGCACCTCTGAACTATAATCACACATTTGACCAGGATTTCCACACTGTTGCATCCACTCACTTCCAGTCTTTCAGTCACCATGCAAAGGATTTTCTTCCTGATGTTACAACCTGCCTTTGGATAGGCTACTCAGAAATGGTATTTGTTCTTACATCAGTCCAGTCAGTGTTCTCTTATCATACTGGAATGTAGCCCTCCTTTTCTCAGGAATAGTTGAGTCAGCTTTTGTAACAAGCAGAGCACCGTGAGAGCTCTGGGGAGAAACAGATTTAAAGAAGTGTGTAGACATGTCAGCCTAGTTGGAGACACTGGGCAAAAACCCAGCAAAATTAAGTAACAAGAACCGTCATCATAAAGGCATCATGACGGCAGGACTTAGTTAATTGCACTTTGAATGGTACAGGCCACACTCCCTTTGTTTTCTGCCTGCCTTTGCTCAAGCTGTCCCTGCATATTTTATACATTATTGCTATCAACTAATTCTACCCATCCTTCAAGGCCTCCAGAGGTTGCCTCTGAGACCAGATATAGAAGAGTTTTTCAGAAGGTCCACTGCGTGTTGGCATCTGGAAGGCAGTTACTGCCTTCTAGGCTCTGTCTCCCAAGTTTGCAAGAGAACATCAGTCCCTTCCAGCCCCGTCATGCTCCAAATACACCTTGATACCAGCAGTTCCCCTACTCATCCCGTTAGGGTTCATTGTCTCCAAGCCCATCTCCCACGGGAGACTCGGTGCTTTGGTGGCAGCGATGATATTCATGCCTCACCCTCCCTCATTTAATGACTGCCACCTGGCATTGTACACAGGAGATTCCAGTAAGAGGTGGTTGACTTGACTCTGTACTATGAGGTCAGAGAAGGTAAAAGGGCCTGTGGATTTCAGGGCCCCCAGGGAGCGCTGATGACCTTCAGAAAAACTCTGAGATCTGGAGGAAAACAGGCAGTGTGTGACTCCGCCTAGTGATGGGTTCA
The DNA here is from genome assembly GCF_937001465.1 of Orcinus orca. Classification (NCBI taxonomy): domain Eukaryota; kingdom Metazoa; phylum Chordata; class Mammalia; order Artiodactyla; family Delphinidae; genus Orcinus; species Orcinus orca. The sequence continues at coordinate 56,122,108 of NC_064566.1, read as the reverse complement.
GGACAAGAATTGCCTTGGTCTGTCAGCCAGACACCAGGCGCCTCAGGACTGACGCCTCCCTCCTTGCCTTGACCCTACACAGTCCATTTCCAGCCTTCCCCATCAGTCCGCTGGGAGAGCAGGATTCCCCCGGAGCCCTGCCTGCAATGCCTGTCTGTGTTGGTTACAGCCCTGCTGTGCTGCCTGATGGGCTCAGACAAGGCAAACATGGAGAGTCGAGAAAAAGTGTCTGCAGTTATAGCTCAGACCTCAAGTGTGTGTGAAGGGGGCAGTCAGACTCTATCTTCATGGAGGCTTTTGACATTTAGAAATACTCCAAAATGCCACATTTGAGTTCTAGAGAGGGAGAAACAGAGATGTATATCTGAAGCTCCTTTGGGGACAATCCACTTGTCAGTGGACATGGGTCACTGTGACACGGCATTCCCTGCCCAGACCTCAGCTCGAGGGAGCTGAGTTATCTGCTGGGTCCCAGTATCTCGGAATATCCAGATAGGACAGACGCAGGCATCTCCCCTATACCTACATAGGCGTAGGTAATGCCAGCCTACAGATGGGACCCAGCACACTGCGTACATGCCAGCATTCACAGGACTGGCTGTTCCCACCTTTACTGAATCCCTTTACACACAGTGTCAGTGGGGGACAGTGGGGAGAGGTAGAAGGAGGCTATCCTTGTAGAGTCCTGGTTTGAATCCACCACTTACTGGGTAACCTCAGGCTAATCCCTTCACTTCTCTGAGGCTCAGTTTCCTCTTTGGGGAAACGAGGATGATAGCGATCTAACTTCACAGTGTTGTAACACAGATCAGTGAGCATATGTAGTTAAAGCACCTCACCCAGTGCCTGGCCCACAGGAGCCTCAGCTTTTGCTGACAAGGGGAGACGGGCAGCACAAAGATGAGTTCTCTGATTGACCCGACACAGGAAGGGTCGTGAGTAACAGCCACAGCCTCAAGCGTGTTCTTCTCCATTTGGAATGATTCTGCCTGATTTGCATGGGCAGTTAAGAGAATGGAGACATTAAAAGGTTTTCTGGTAACATCTTGTTTGATGACTTCCTTTCGGGGGTGATGCCTAACATGTATCAGATGGCTGCTTTCGCCTAGTTTCGGTCATTAGATTAGGGAGGGACGAGGTAGTTTGTCCTCAGGGAGAAAAAAGAAAACAGTGAGAGTGAATGTGATTAGTAGCAGTGTCCACGACTAATGCTGTGGAGGACGAGAACTTAAACGTGGTGGGAATTGTGACGCTGTTCCCAGTGGACGGTCCTTCCTTGCCTCCAGGCTCAGCCCCGCAGCTGCTCCCATTTCCACAGGGGTCATGGTCTGCCACCTGGACGTGGACGTCCTCTCATTATTTAATATCCACAGATCATTACAGGACATTTTCTCACGAGGTAGAAACGGTCATACTGTATAGGAGTGGAGCATTCTTTTTGAATTGGAATGTTTGTGATCAGGTGCTTTAACGTTGATGATGTCAGAGCATAGGCACCTACCGTGTGGCAAGCATGGGGCTGGGCGCACGGGCCATAGAGGTGAAGAAGTTACCCCGGGCTTACAATCAGTGGGGGACACGTGCATGCACACACATTAGTGTCCTGGGTGTGCAAGTGCAGGGACATTTTGTTGCAGTTCATGGGGCCAAAAGAGGGTGTGGCCAGGTCTATCTGAAGATTGTGCAAGGGCTTCGATGTGGTGTTGCCATCTCTGAGTTGAGTTTCAACCTCATGGATTGAGGAGGGGCCAGAAAAGGGAATCTGGATGAGTAAGCAGTCCGAGTGGGTTAGACAGGACTCCCAGCTGTAAAGGATGGAAACCCACCTCCAGCTGCTGTTTTTAAGAAAATGTACTGGGTAATATAACTGAAAAGGCCAGGGGTCATTTTTCCATCAGTGTAACTAGATCCAGGCATTCAAATAATGTCTCCATGAATCTCTTTCTCTTGACCGTTTCTCTTTGTTTTGGCCTCGTTTTCACACAGGCATTCCCCATCTGAAGACAAAGGGACCCCCCCAGGCTTATATGCTATCAGCTTTGTAAACCCAGGAAGAGGAGAGTGCCTCTTTCCCCATAGCGCCGGCAAAATCCCCATAGCACCAAAGGCAATCCAGGATTGACTCTGAATGGCCTGACCAGGGTCACATGTCGCTGCCTGAATCAAAGACACCCTGGTGGGAGGAATGGGGGTGGGTGGGTGCCCTCCTTGGCCTCCCTGAAGTCAGTTCCATCCAAATTGAGAAGCTGAGAGTAGGGATCCCCAGGACAAAAAGAGAATTTCTATCATCAGAAGAAATGCCAGGTGAGTAAAAGCCACCTAGGTACCCTAAAGAGGCAAAGGCATGGTGGATGGAAACCACCTTGAGCAGGAGGAATTCTGCATGTCTTCCAGAAACGGAGGCTAAACGGACAACACTTGCCTCATTTTTCCTCCCATTGACTAAGGTCTCTGTGGTACAGTCCCCAGCAGAGCCAGTGTCTGACAGCACCTCCTGCTTCATCCCAAGTGCTGTTGCTGGGCCATTATGGATCTTGTAGATATAGGGATGCTATGAGTGATTGCCATTATTGCAAAAAGCCCAGCTGGAAACCGTGCTGATCGTCCTGCTGTAAGAGTGCACTAGCCAGCCTGGAGGGCTTCCCCTCAGTAAGGATGGGAGTTACCGTGCTACGTGCTTGGCACTTTGATGACCTACCCAGGCAGTAGAGTGGAGGGTTAAGAACACAGGCTCGAGCCAGACCTCCTGGGTTTGGATGCTGTCTCCATCATGCAAGTCTGTCCTTGGGCAAGTTACATAACATCTTTCTTGTATGTAGTTTCCCCATCTGTAAAACAGGAGTTGATAATAGTAACTACCTCTTAGGCTTATTAGGAAGATTGAGTTAATATGTGTAAATCGTTTAGACTGGTGCCTGGCACATACTCTACACTGTATATGTTTTAGCTCCTATTATTTTTCTTATCATTGTCACTATTATTATTAATCAACTTTACAATGGTCCTGCAAGACATAGCTAAGTGTCTTCCTGTCATAGATGGGAAGGTTGAGCCTTAGGGAGGTAAGTGACCTATCCAAGATCAAACAGCTTGTGAATGGTAGAGCTGGTATCGAGATCCAGGTCGTTCTGACTCTGTATTTTCCCACCATTTAGTGCCCTTCTGCTTAGCACCAGGTGTCCGTCCATCCAGCCATCCATCCGTTCATTCACTCACTCATTCGTTTAGTGAACCCAGGGCCTACTGCGTGTCAGCAGTGAGCGGGCTGCTAGGGACCCATTCACTGAATCCTCTCGGTCCTGTCAGAAATTCTGATCATCAGTTTTACATGTGTTTGATTTAAAAATGGGAGAACAATTCATGATTAGTTAATCAATATAGCTTGTGTTGGAAACAAAGTATCTTAAAACATAGGGTAATTGTAAGGGGATTATTAGTAGGATTCTAGGAGTGAAGAGTTTGGAAACAACTGACAGAAATATTTGCTGAGCAAATGAATTGGGTCTAATACTCTCCGTCCACACAGGGAAAAACTGAGACCCAGAGAGGTGGGGTGACTGCACCCAGATTCCAGCGAGATCAGGGAAGGGCTGCAACTAGGGCCCAGGCCTACCCCTGCCAACGGGCAGGGGCATAAGTAGGCTGAATCAGACTCACCAGGTACCTGGGTGGGCACCTTCTCTTCCCCAGAGTCATTCAGGAGAGTTGGATCCCTCACTTTTCTTTCTTCTGGGTAGTCCAGGAATCTGGGAAGCCCCAGCAAGGAGAGAAGTGTCTGCCCAGGAACTAACCGAGAGCAAGCCCTGCTGCAAATGTTCAACAGATGTTGGCTGAAAATGATGACTAAGCCCCTCGAAATATCCTGAAATATTACCCTGATTTCTGAGTTGCCCCAAGGAAATCTAAAACATGAGAGGACAAAAGGAGGAAGAAAGGGGAAACAAGTATCCTTAAGAATGTGCTGTGTGTGATGTTTGATGGGTGCTGTGAAAGGAGGGGGCAGGACAGAGAAGTAGAGTCAGCGGGCCTGGGTGTGAGTTTGGCCCTGCCTCTGTGATGGTGGGATTCCTGTTTGCTCCCCTCTTACTAGTTGTGTTATTCGGGACAAGTCTCCTAACTTCTCAACGCCTCAGTTGTCTCAAAGCTGGAAGGGGGATCATAATACATGCTTTCCAGGGTTGTTTTTAGGATAAAATAAGATCATGCCTGTAAAGAAGTTAGCATCATCCCTGGCACATGGTAATCACTCAGTAAACAATGGACGGTAGGATTGTAGGCACAATCAGTAAACATTTATATTAGACCTGCGATAAAGTAGTACTTGTGCTAAGCATTGGGAATACAAAGCTCACAGTCTAGTAGGAAACTCACTGTTCTCTCATTTAATTTTCAGTCTGTGAGTAGGAATAATTATCTGCATTTTGTTGATGCTCTCAGAGAGGTTAAGTAACTTGTCTAGGTCACACAGCTGATGAATGGCAGGGCCAGAATTCAAGCCCATGTCAACCAGACTCTGAAGCACTTGTCCTCTTCAGGACAATAAGCTTGGCCTTTCTACTTTATTTCTTCCAGAAAACAAAGGAAGCAGCCAGGCAAAAGTTTACTTCTTCCATTTCCTTATTTAAAAAAAAAGGAAAGAAAGAAAATGTAGTATGACATTGAGGTGTGGGTGGAATTCCTGGAGGACGTGCCTCCAAATCCAGATTTGCTTCAGATTCATTAATGTGCCAGGCCTGCAGTTCTACACCCCTTCAGCAGCGTCAGCGAGCCTCTGCATTTCATCCTATATCGCCAAGAGACATTTTCTGTAGGAGGCCCTGGGCTGTAGAAATTAGGTAGAGCAGCGATAACTGTGGTTATGAATATAACTGTTTGATTAAGGTTCTATGCCAGCTGCATCATTTGTTTCACAAACCTGAGCCAGGCTGATTGGATTTCTCTCTATTTTTTAACGTAAGTTGATTCTGAAATTGGAAAAATAAAATCTTCCACGGCCAAGAGAAAAGAATTGACTTGGGGAATGAGCCCAGGTGGTGCCCACAGACTGTACACTTTTTGCATTAAAATGAAGTTGGTGCCGTCTGTGCCCTGGCTGCGGGGATTTGCTCTGTAAGCTGCTCATGACGCCATGGAAGAGAAGGGGCACGAGCTGGAGTTCGGTCACCTTGGGAGGGCAGTGACCAGGAGCATAGCACTTAACGAGGCATTCTCAACTATGAATAACAGTAATCATCATACCGTCTGGGAGCACCTGCCATGCTGGTGAACTGTAGGGTGAAGGGCAGAAAGTGAGCCGTAGCCATTAAGAGCGTGGGAGTTGAAGTTAGATCTGAATTCCAGTCTTGGCACTGGGCAGCTGTGGAGCATGAGCCAATTGTCTGTCTGAGCCTCAGTTTCCTCATCTGTAAAATAGACATAACGATAGCTAGCATTTGGTGAGTCCTTACTGTGTGCCACGAATGCTCTTTGAGCTTTACGTGAATCCTCCCAACCACCCCACGAGTACTATCTCCATATTTGAAGTCAGGAAAGAGGGCCACACAGCTAGGAAGTGTTGGAGCCACGATTCAAACCCAGGCTGCCTGGCTCTAGAGCCCACACTCCAACCACTCTGTGTTGTGTTCCTCGTACACCGGCCTCAGAGGACTCTTGGGGAGAGGAAATGGGTAAAGAAGTGCATTAGAGATGCTTAGCAGAGTAGCTGGCAGCTCAGTAAGCCTTTGAGGCCATTATTAGTGCTATGATTACATTTGCGCGGCCTGGGGATTGAGCTGGACACTTTGCCGAGGACTTCAGGAGGACAAATGCCTTTTATCTGTTCCTAGTATGACTTGGTTCATGGACATTGATGGGTGGAATACCTGCCTAAGATCTCCTGAGCTTGTATCAAAAGGAAAAGCCACACGTGGTCATGTCATAAATGATAGAAAGCGTCTCTCTGATAGTATAATTAGTTGGATGCCGGAAGTGGGACCTTTGACAGCCTGAGGGAAAAGGTCAGGATCACTCGGGCGGGGGGTCTCATGCTGCCTTGTGACTTGCTGGGGTTGGGTGGGTGCCCTTCTGCCGAGGTAGACGGTGTGTTTCCATGCAGTTTCGAGAGGCTGGGAGGCCACTGCTTACGAGCTCTGCGCCTGGGCAAGCCTCTTAGCCTTGCAGGGCCTCGGTTTCCCCGTGTGTAAAAGGATAATAACACCTGCCTCTCAGGGTTGTTATTCGGGTGTGTCATCAAACAGTAAAGCTTTTGTGGTCCCCAAACACCTCGTCCATGGAACTGTTGACATGACTGTTGCTCAATCAAAGCAAAAACATACGAGAGGTTTTGCATTTAATAAATTGCTCAATACATAGAGCTTAAGTACTTCTGAATTTATTTTTTCTTCTTCCTTTGCCTCTAGGAGGCTTGATCCCCTGCAGGAGTAGAGCGAGCAGAGTGATCTGTGCTGGGATCCTGGCTTTGTATCATTTCCTAGTGATACGGCCTTGGGCAGGTTTCTGTAAATCAAGGTGTCATATCTCATAAGGTTGCCCCGAATGTTGAGGCCTGAGATACCCCATTTGCAAAAGTCATAGGCAAAGGCAGAGCAGGCCAATGAGGCTCAGTTTCCTCGCCTGTAAAATGGGGAAATTAAGAGCCGCCTTTAGTGTTGTTCTGAAAATGAAGTGAGGAAACCTTTCTGAGGGCCCAGCTTATAGTCATGTGTCAATAAATATTCATTCTCCTCCCCACGGATAGCCTCCTCGTGCCCAGACCCAAAGACCCTGCATGGACAAGGGCTTCTTTCGTTTCATTCAACAAACACTTACTGGTACCTTAATAGCCTCTAGAGGGAAAACAGCTAAAGATACGGTGAAGACCAAGCCCTGGGTGAAAAAGATCAGATCTCTGCCCTTGGGGATTCCACAGCCCAAGCGGAATGTAACTCGATGGGATTCTCAGGAGCTGTGAGAGGAAATTCATACTTAACCTCAACTGAGCCCTTCTGTTTGACAGTCCTGTGCTCAGGACCCAACATGCACCGTCCCACTAAACCTCTGAAACAAGACTAAGAAGCAGATGGCGCCCTTATCCCCATTTTACAGATGCAGAAGTCAAGGCTTTCAGAGGTTAAAAACTCACCCAGAGCCAGCCATAAAGCTAGTAAGTGGTGGAACCTGGTTTCAAACTCAGTTCCCTCCAACTTAGCACTCACCCTCCTGGCCACAGTGGCGTGAAACTGGGGTCCCAGAAAAGATTTGTAGTGCGGCCCAGTGTGTAAGTGGGTTTGAACCCACAGCTTGAGCCTCAGCCGTGGCACTTAACCACACGCGGTAATGCTCCGTGGGTTCTAGCAGCCTGTCGCTTCATCTAGTCACGTCAGTGTCTCTTCCAGGAGAAGGCAGTTTCTTCAGAACTATTGATGGATATAAAATGGAGGGAGGGATGTGAACACGTGGATGAAAATTCGCCTCTCCATGTGCTGGTACTTAGCCTCCTGCAGGGCCCATGTAATGGGGGAGGGGCGGGCTTGGGGAGTATAGTAAGGAAAACCACCCAGTAAACTACCTTGACCTTCAGTGCTGATGTCGATTTCAACAAAATAGATTCTTCCCTGTGGGAGCCTTGAGATTCATGGTCTTGATTTCCTTTTCGTGGCCTCTTCAACCATTGATAAAAAAATATAGAGTTGATGCCAGCCTCAGTGATCAGCTATGTAACCTGTGCAGTTTGGAGAACATCAGGTCAAGTGTAAAGAGAAAGATCAGGGTGCCCAGAGCGCCCAAACCACCCCCTGCCCCTTGGGAACCAGTGGCAGCACCCGGGTGAAAGAGCCCGCCAGGTACCCCAGAGAGACGAGTCATGCTTCTAGCCTCACAGCCTGTGATGTATGAAGATAAGACCTCCACGCTTGGAGCGTACCGTCTGGTAGAAGAGACAGTTATGCAAACAAGTGATCGTAACTCCAAGTGAGCCATGGGGGTTAGAAGTGCCCAGAAAAGCGGCTTTGAACGCAAACTGGCGGGGGCGGGGGTTGAGGGGGTGGTCATAAAAGGCTTCCTAGAGAAGGTAACTTCTAGTCTGAGTTAACCAGTAAAGGAGGAAAAAACACCTTCCGTGCAGAAGGAAAAGGCACGTGCAAAGCCGTGAATGTGAGACAGGCAGTGAGCCGTTTCATGAGTGGTTTATAATTAGCCTATTAACCTTGGCACCTTCTTAAAGAGGGGAGTAGAGAGCTGTGGGTGCAGCCCTGGAGTGGTGGGTGGGCTCAGGTCAGATGGTGAGGGTCTTGTCCTGTGGGCAGTGGGGAGCCATAGAAGGCTTTATGGCAGGGGAGTGACCTGGAGCAGGGGTGAGCCAGTGGGCTGAGACCCCAGTGTCATCTGTGGCCCTGGTCTGGGTGTCCACTGATGAGCTGAGGTCATGACAGTGGGAGAGGTGAGAATCCCAGAGATGTGGAGGGCAAAGCCAGAGTATGGCAATCATGGCTAAGCTGTTGAACCTGAAAAAGAGGGAGAAGGCGATGGTGATCCCCAGCCGCCTGCTTTGATGGAGGGAGTGGGTGGTGTGGCAGCGGTGGTAATACTGAGATCAGGAGCACAGGAGAGGGAGCCAGCTGGAGAACGCTCCATACGAATTTCATTTGAGCGGCAGAGGCTTGAAGTTCAGCGAGGAGGTTGAGGCTAGTTATTTCAAACCACTTCATTGGCAGGAAGAAGGGTTTCCTGGAGTTGCGCTGCGAGTTCCTCCAGGTAACCTCCTGGGCTTGGCCCCGATTTTTCCTCCTAAAGCCCATGGAGTAGATGTGCCGCTTCCTCCATCCTTTGGCTGTTTGAAGGCAGCAGTAGTGCTTTGCCCATCTCCTTTCCAGAAAATTCCCCGAGAGGAACAAGGGAAGCCACGAGGAATCAGACTGTCAAAGGCTGGAAGGAACCTCAGGAGATCATCTATCAAATGAAGGAACCTCCTTTTTCAGACAGATTGAGGCCCAGGAAGGGGAAGGGAGTTTTCCAAAGCCACAGCGTGCATTAATGACACGGCGGGGAACAGTTCTTCAGTCTAGGACTCTCTACTGCACCCCATAATTGGGTGTTTAATTTCTGAGCTATGAATTGTGTGGCCTAAGTGACGAGACTGGGAAAGCTTATCATAGGCATGTGGTGTATTTCAGCTGGACTCCTAGCCACACACTCTTTCTTTAATCCCTTTCCCTAACCTGTCTCCTCCCCAGGCTAACAACATTGGTCCTCTGTTTATCCCCATAGGAACACAGTTTCTAAACCCCTCACCATCCAAGGAAGCCAGGGAAAACACTGACTAGCTCCAGAGGCTGCGGGGGGGGATCAGTGTCTACAGCACTGGCATGACCCCCAATCCAGGTGTCCCTTCTCTGGCCCCATTCCAGCTGATCAGCACGGCCTGACCCTCACCTCCCTCCTTCGTGCTTTCCCTCTATGAATGCAGCCCACTGCATTAGATCTGCTCCAGCACACTGCAGCCTCCTGTTGAACTGCATTCCACCTCCTACACTCTCTCTCACACACACACACACTCACACACACACACACACACACACTCACACACACACACACACACACACACACACTCTCACTCCTATTGATAGGTAAGGCTCCTTATTGATTTGGGACTTAACCTAACAGTTTATGGGTCAGACCATTTTTGAAAAGGGCAGGAAGGTAACAGTGGAAGGAAAGAAAACTTAATTGACAAGCAGAAAGCTTTCCCAGGACAAGTTCTGCCCTAAGCTTTAAGCTGGGGGAAAGCCATGTACCCAGGAAAGATCCCCTGTGGTTGTAGCCGACCTTTCCTGATCGGTCTGTTCAGATTTTACAGGCAGGGGCTTCGACTAATCCATCTCTGGGTCTCCAGTATCCAGCACAGGGCTTATGGAGAGTGACCTTTGTGAAAGGAAGGAAAGCAGGGAAGCAGGAGGAGAGGGAGGGACGAAAGAAGGACCACGTTTCTCTTCCTTCCAGGCCACCTCTCTGCCCTCTTCGGTGCCCAGTCGCGCAGCACGATCCAGTCCGCCGACTTGCTGTGCACGTCTTTAGCAAGCAGATGTTCATTAACGGATTTCCCGGGTTCATCTGCCAAGAATGACTCAGCCTTGCTTTTAGAATTAGAGGGACTCCCACCCCTTCCTCCTCCTGTTTGTCAGTTGGGGAAACCGGAGCTCAGATAGCTTAAGTGCCTTGCCTCAGGTCACACAGCAATTAGCAGGTGTTAAGGGCAAGCGCAAGAATGAAGTATACTGGGAGAGAGTTCTTCCGGGTTCAGATGGTGGCCCTGCCAAGTTGTTCACTCTCCTGCTTAGAACAGACAGCTTTTGATGCCCTTGGCTTAGATTGTAAATTACCATGACTCTGGAAATAGCAGTGCTGACTATACCTCTCTCTGGCAGAGACTCCTGACTCTGCTCTTTCCTCAACTGTCTGGTGAAGACAGCAGGGTGTCCCTCACCCACACCCCACCCTAGGAGAGCATTCGTTGCTGGATGAGGAATCCTGAGTGCGTTGTAATGAAGCCTGGGCGTTCTGGTTCACTCCTGTGACTACTCTAACATTTGGCTTTAAAAGGCTGGAAGTTGGGGTGAGCCCTCTGAACACCCTTAAAGCTGCCCCTCTGGCTCCAGGTCCTTGCAGGGGGGCTCCAGCCTCTCCCTCTGCTCCCCCCACAGCTCTCCACTCCGAGTGCCCAGGTGTCCCTTAGGGGCCTGCATCCCTCAGCCTGTGGACCTTTGCTGGTGCCAGCTCCCTGCTCCCTTCCCTTCGTATACCTTCACCCTGTCTCTCCCTCGGTACCCAGTTCAAGGTCTCGCTCTTCCTAGAAGTTTCCCCAGACCACTCTAACTGTAACCCATTATAGCCTTGTGGGATGAGGCTACTGCCTGAGACACTGCCCTGAAGCAGGGCTTCAGAGGATGGGGCCGGGGGTGACCTCAACCTCTTCCCCCTTCCTCCTTCCAGTGTCCTGCTGTGCTAACAATTAGCCAAACCTCTCTGGAAGCCAGGGGCCAAGGGAGCACAGGTGATGGCAGCCCTTACCAGTCACCTCCTGTGACAGAGAGCGAGTGAAACTGGGGATGGGGGTGGAAGCAAACAGGGAATAAAATTGTGTATTATTAGCTATTTACCCATCCTAGACTAATTAGGACTAGGCTAACCACTGACTGGATGGCATACCCTTTAGGATCACCTTTAAGATGACCGGTTCCTGTGCATGGCATGCAGCTGTCTTCCCTGGCCCCCTCCTGCCTGCCAAACACCAGGTGTGCTCTCCAGTCATTGGAACAACCAAAAAACAGCCCCGTCCGCATTTCCAGACGGCCCTATTTGGAAAACCACTGCACTGTACAGTGGGGCTTTTGCATTAGTTTAAGGCATTGTCCCTTCATTGCTGTTTCTCACATACAAGCACTTTAACAGTCTGAATTCACTCAAAGTGCTGCCCTAAGTGAACGAGGGAGCAGAAAAGCCACACTGTGACCTCAGGGTGTCCTTTTTTACTCCCCATCAAGAGCACTGGGAGAGTAGCCTCAGGAAGCTCCAGCCTGCTGCCCCAGCCCCTGTGGGCCCTCCCTGTTTAGAGGCCCTGCACACGGGCCATGACACAGAACCAACAGCACAGCAGTGAAAGTGAACAGAAAGCATGTGTTCAGGGAGAGAACGGATGGGCAGAGAAAACACACAAATGCAGCCCCTGGCCTCGTGCTCAGACCAGTGGTTCCCATTCGGACGCCACTGTTCTTATTCCTTCTGAGGCAATAAGAATAACGCTGATAGCTCTCTCTCTTACACAGGACCCTCCAGTGTGTGAGGTGCTTTCATAGACATTTGACAAGAAACCAAAACTCAGGTTCAGTGAATTGTCCGAGATTATATATAGCTTGGAGGAGGCAGAGCGGAGGCTGGAAGTCAAGCCGTCAGATCCCGGCTGCCGACTGTGGTGACAGAGAGCTCTCTGGCTTCTCTAGATTGGTCGAGGAGGCCAAGGTTCATTAGCTGAGCTCTCAGCACCGCTACTGCCCCATCCCGAGTTAGTGGTAGCCGATGGCATTTTAGTGGAAGCCAAATCACTCTTTCTCTTGGCATTCTCAGGCAGCTGGAGTATTTGTGTTTTATGATAATTAAATACCATCATCCTTCATATCTGACAATCTTTAGGGCCCGATTAATGACTGCAGCGCACGCTTGGTCGTCGTTAACTCTGCGGCCAGGAGACCTTTCGGCGCCTGGCGGCCGTTTCACGGGGTTGGAGGTGGACGCCCAGCCTGGCACCCTTTCTCAGAGCCAGTGCCGGCCTAGATCGCAGAGCTGTTGACACGTTCAGATTCTTTGCCCGAGCCAAAGCTCTGGAAGTTTATGTCTTTTTCTCAAGAATGTGCTCTTATAAAAGGGTAACGACGCGCTCCACTGGAGTCTCGCTAGCAGTCAAGCGTCCCACAGGCAGTCTGGGTCCTGCCTGCAGCCTGCCCCCACCTGGTTCATTCTCCACATGGCCGCCAGGAATCTGCCTCAAACACTGGTGTGATCATGGCCCTCCCGCCTCAGAGCCCATCGGAGCGCCCTCCCACCCTCCCGATAAAGGCCAAGTTCTTTTGTTTGGCATCTCCAGGCGACCACCACCCAGACCTGCTCCCAGTGTCTCCACCTGGCCTCCTGCCACTGCCCCTCACAGCCATCCCACAGTAGTTAGAGAAATGCCCAAGCCGGCCTCACGTTCACTCTCTTCTTCTCTCTCTCTGTCGACTCTGGACCCCCACACATGCCTCATCCAATGCCTAGAATAGCCTTTAGACACAGGGCACATGTCGCTTGCCATGAACCCTGCCCCGAGCCTGACAGTCAAGCTGGCAGCCCTCACTGTGCTCCGTTGAGCTCCAGCGGGGCTGCAGTGTAAGGCCAACGAGGATTCTGGGAGCCAGCGCTTGTGGACCGCTCGCCGTGTGATGGGCATCAGTGTGGGCACTTTCCCCGCGTCCACTCCCTCCGTGTACGTAAAGCAGGGTGGTTAAGAGTGTGGGCTCGGGGGCCAGATGCTTGAGTTCAGGTTCTGGCTCCATCTCTCAGTGGTTTAGGAATCTTGCGCAAAGTTCCTAGCCTTTCTGTACATTAGTTTCCTCATCTATAAATTGGGGAGTAATAATAACTAGTACCTTCTTTATAGGGGTGTTATAAGGATTAAATAAATAAACCATTCGGAACCAGTCACATAGAGAGTACTCAATAAATGTTAACTATTATCATCTCATCATAATTACTATCTTGTGTAGTATCTATTGGTGTGTCTTATTTTTACTAAATTGTGAGCAGCTCAAAGTCAGAGACCATATTTCTTTCATCTCTAGATCTGTTTATTCATTTGATGATAGCCCTTCCTTTTATTACATTACTACTGTATACTTATTTTATAGGTGAGGAATTAGAAGCTCAGAGAACTTGAGTGACTCGCCTCAAATCATGTAGCTTGTCAGAGACAGAGCCAAGGTTGAACTTAGGTCTGGGAGGCTCCTGAGCTCCGCTCTGGTACTCCTTTTACATCTGTCCCCCAAACACCAGCTATTTGTCAAGGCCGGGGCTCATCCTTAAAACTCCCCAAGTCCCTGCACACAACACAGGGCTGTTCTGTTGCTGATTGATTGAACAACCTCAGGGGCCCTCTCCTTAGGGTACACCCTGAACCCAGGACAGAGCAGCACCCTGGTTTGCTCTGAGATGCTTACCTAACGCAGAAAGGGGCCCTACTCTTTGAGGACATGGAGACCCCGTGTGTCCGGTTTAGTGCTGCGTGGCAGGCTGCAGCCATTCTCACTGCTTCTGATCTGCACGTCGAGCTACAAGCACCTTCCCGAGACCAGGGCTCCTGAAAGCCAATGGGGTTGTCCAGAGTGGGATTCACCTGTAAAAGAAGAGGACCACGTTTCTGCCCGGCGTGTTCCTACTCTTTCTCTCTCCAGGTTTTTTGCTTTGGCGCCCCTATTGGAAATGCTGTAGAGTAATCGTCACGGTGGCAGTTCAGCACTTTATGCCTTATCCATTCAGCATGGCTTTACCATAACCGTGGAATTAATTGTTACTTTTTTTTTTTTTTTTTTGCATTACTGTGTTTCAGGCACTATGCTAAGAACCTTATATATATATATATGATCTCACTTACTTCTCATAATGGCTCTGTAAGATGGGCATTATCTCCATTTAATGATAAGAAAACTGAAGCTCCAGAGAAGTTAAGTATCTTGATCAAGGTCACACAGCTTATAAGTGGCAAAGCCAAACCTTAAACCCAGGGCTGTCTGACATCAAAGCCTAGTCTCCTTCTATCACCTACTGCTCTGCCCAGCCCACTGAAGAAGCCTCACTATGATCCCAGTTCAGGGAGATGCAGCCCAGAGGCATTTGGTATTCAGGATTTTTGTGCATATAAAATGAAAAACGTCTGAGGTGTTGGAGGGAACCAGCAACTGTAAATATACGTGAGAACTGGTAGGACGCAAAAAACCTTCCTGGAAAACCGGGCTTGCAAAACTCAGATAAGCAAGTGGCCTTTACTGACAGAGGTGTGCAATGTAACAGTAAAAATGACTCATACCTGGGCTTGATTCAGAGAGATACTTAGTGGCTGTATCTGCGAAAAGAGGGTATAAATTAGAATTACACCACAGCTTTGCAAATATACCAGTGCTTACTCCCAGGTAGCAGAAGAGAAGCCATTGCTTGTGCAGACAAGAGGTCCACCTACCTGATTTGTTCTCCCTTCTCTGCCCCCCACATTCCATAAATATTTACCGGTGATTTGGGGTGAATGGCGCTGGGGCCCTTCCCCTCAGGGCACAGTAGGGGCTCACTCTGTATTTGGCACTTGAGCAAAGGATATCCTCCAGAAAGTGGTGACCCAGGAATGTGTGCACCCTTCACAGGTGCACAGACCAAGGACCAGGAAGGTGATGTGAATTACTGGAGGCCACCCAGCCAGTGAGTAGGAACCGCAAGAGAGTTCTTCTCTCTCTTAGGCCATCACTGTCTCATTCACCATTGTATTCCCAGCACCCAGCTTACAAGTCCTGGCACAGAAAGGGGATTCAGTACATGCTGAATGAGTGAATTGGTTCTGAACTCCCTCTAAAGATGAGAGTATAGATTGGGGAGGATAAGGGGAGAAAAGAAGGCCTCTCCTCTCTGTCTTCCCTCCTGGCCATAGGAGCAGAAAGGAGTCTCCGTTCAGACCAGAGAAAACATTTGCTCCTTGGGAAGGCCATGTCTTTTTTGGGGTTATGAGTGCACTCCCATTGCTGAGCCCCCAAACATGGAGCCTTTCCCTGGGAAACCTGGGAGACATCAGAATCCCCTTTCCTACTGTTCTCAGAATGGAAGGGAAAGAGACAGCCCAGCTGAAGCATCTGGGACTCTGGTTCCAGGCAAGTAAGTAAAGGGCTGTATGGACCCCTGGCCTAGAGAGCCCAGGTGGCCTGCTGTCATTTTGGGCATACAAAAATCCTCCCCACCAGCCTTACCCTTCTGGACAGATTGCCCAGACCACTCACAAGAGCCACTTGCTCAAGAAACCTACATTGAGCATCTGCTTCATCTAGGACCTGTGATCAACAGCACAGAGGGAGCAGGGATTTTTATACCTACTAGAGGAGGCAAGGTGGGGACATAAGTATGCATGCTCTGGGGGAGACAGAAAAGGTGAGCCGTCTAGGTTACCTGCTGTGTTAGCGTTCACTGGAGGAAAAGCGAACTTTGGAGGAGGGTAGATCAAGGAAGGCTTTCTGGAAGGGGTGGCAATTGAGCTGAGCTTCAAAAAATAGAACGGATTTGGACCAGGACATTCCTTATCCCCGTAGGAGAATTTCCTTTTAGACGCTTATACTTAAAATCTCATCATTTCAGGACTCTTGGCAGTGCTATCAAGCCAGAGGCGGGCATCCTACTTAGTCACAAAGCTAGTGTCTGTAGGCTTGCAGGTCAGCCTGCCCTGACCCAGACCTCAGATGCTTGCTCTCTTCACTGAGGGTCTTTTTCTTGCCTTTGGCCATGGACTGAGACGGTCAAGCAGGTATCTGTGTTTTATGCAAAGGCACCATGGTTTGGTAGACAGAATTCAGGCTGTGGGTTAGTAAGGACCACTCACTAGTTTTGTAAGCCTCAGCTTCCTCGTCTGTAAAATGGGAATGATAATCATGCCGCCCTCTAGGAGCTGCTGTGAGCATTAGAAAGGTTCAGGCTGTGAAAGCACACTTAGTATGTGCTCAAATACATGGCAGCAACTGTTAATATCAATTAGGTAAAATGCCATGGGAAGGTTGACTCCTAGCGATGGGCCAGGGGCAAGGACTAGGTCACCCTTCTCTGCCGGCCTCCTGATAACCACTGGACAGTAATGCCCTGGACTGAAAGGCCAGGGGTAGGGAGGGACCCTCAACCAACCCAGGAGGCCGCTTCTGCTGCTGGCTTCTTTTCCAGGCTCCACATGTCTCCATTAAAATGCTGCCTGAGGACAGGTGGACCAAACAAATGACCCTGCATATTCTCGCTTTCTCCCTGGTCCAAGGGTGTCTGTTCTCTGCCTGTTCTACTGGCTCCCAGGTTCTCTCCCTTCCCATCAAGGGGCATCTCTGTTGGCAGATCTTCTGGTCCAGGACCACAGCATGGTACATCTTCAGAGGGTACCATTCATATTCTGTGGCCTTCCTGGAGACCATCTTCATTGGAGTGGCAATGTTAGCCACTCTGTGGCCCAGCAGATCTCTTGGCCTCTGAGAGAAAGGTATGGAGTGTACAGGGAGGGAGCTGATGAGAGATGAGGCTGGAAAGCCAGGCGTGGTTCAAATTCTAAAGGGCTTGGTAGATCCCATGTGGCCTTTATCCTGAAAATGTTTCGTAGGAAGGAAGTGATTTGCTCACATGGGTTTCTGTTTCTTTTTCCCTTCTATTGCTACCCAGCCCCACTCCCACCAGATTTGCTTTATAACTCGTTGGCATAAAAGACTGGGTTACATAAAAAGCAGAGAGCGACGCATCTTCCACTAAAAGTAGCCGTAACACTGATAGTGCCTTACACTTGATTGTGCTTGATGGTTTCCAGAAGGCTGTCTGCTGAGCCAAGGAAGAGCACAGCCTTTGGAATATCATACCTGTCTTGATTTGGATCCCATATTCACTGACTCTCAGTCCTCTCTGTGAAATGCAGGGTTCTCGAGAGGAACAAGTGATGTGGAATACTTTGTAAACTGTGAACTTGAGAAATGTTTCCTTCCCATTGATTGCCTCATTTGATATCACTGTAGCTCTGTGGTTCCCTTAATAAACTCTTTCCCCCATTTTACAGATGATAAAACTGAGGCTCAAAGAGGTAACGTGACATGTGCATGGTTGTCTTAGTCTTAGGCCTTTTTTTTCTTTTTCTTCTTTTTTAAATTTTTATTGGAGTATAGTTGATTTACAATGTTGTGTTAGTTTCAGGTATACAGCAAAGTGAATCAGTTATACATATACATATATCCACTCTGTTTTAGATTCTTTTCCCATATAGGTCATTACAGAGTACTGAGTAGAGTTCCCTGTGCTATACAGTAGGTCCTTATTAGTTATCTATTTTATATATAGTAGTGTGTATGGGTCAATCTCAAATGTAAGTTGGTACAACCATTATGGAGAACAGTATGGAGGTTCCTTAAACAACTAAGTATAGAACTACCATATGATCCAGCAATTCCACTCCTGGGCATATATCCATAGAAAACCATAATTAGAAAAGATACATGCACCCCAGTGTTCATTGCAGCAGTACTTACAATAGCCAAGACACGGAAGCAGCCTAAATGTCCATCAGCAGAGGAATGGATAAAGAAGGTGTCGTGCATATAAATATATTTAATAGATATAAATAAAATTTGTCTCTTAATTCTCTCACCTGTAAAATGGAGATACAGACAGTACCTGCTTTGTAGTGGGTCGTGAGGATGAGCTGAATTAACACAGGTAGAGGGCTCGGAATAGTGCCTGGCACATAGTAAGGGCTCAAGAGATGTTAGTGGTGGTTTTTAATCCCCCCCAGACTCATTCCCTTTAGTCAAAAGTCACCTGAGGCCATCACTGTCTGTGTGACCTAAAGTTTCACCACTGCCTCCAAGTACACAGGCCACAGCGCCCTTCCTGGCTTTACGTGTTCTCAGATTTATCACCATCTCGGTAAACTGTGTATTAACTTACCTTGTATTTTTCACTTGCTGTGTACCATTGTGTGTAATTGGTGATGCTCACATTTTAGCACACGTCTGAATCACCTGGAGCGTTTGTGGAATCAGATTAATGGACCCCACCCAAGATTCATGGCTCAGTAACTCTGGGGCAGGGCCCAAGAATTTTCATTTCGAAACAATTCCCAGGTGATGTTGAAGTTACTGATTCTAGCCATACCCTAAAAGTACCAAAGAAACAGCAGGAAGCTGATGACATGGGAGGCTAGTCTTTCTTTTTTTTTTTAATCTTATTATCTCTCGTACGAAAATGTCAGCTCAGTGGGGACAGGAGTTTTGTCTGCTTTTCTCCTTGATGTATCTCAGCAGCTAGAAGAGCAGGTGCTCAATAAGTGCCTGTCGGGTACCTGTGTATTGACCGCCTGACTGTGTCCGGTTTGCCAGTGCCTGCGGCTGGCCCGGCTGCTGCCGCGCGGTCCCCGTGGGGTCGTCCCCGCCCCGCTGACTGCGTGTGTTTGTGCCCTAGATCCCCCGGGTGGCCTGCAGAACCACCCTCGGCTCCGGACACCGCCGCTGCCGCTCTCGCACGCCCACACCCCTAACCAGCACCACGCGGCCTCCGTTAGCTCCCTGAACCGGGGCAACTTCACTCCGAGGAGCAACCCAAGCCCGGCCCCCACGGATCACTCGCTCTCCGGAGAGCCCGCGTCCGGGAGCGCGCAGGAGCCGGCCCACGCCCAGGACAACTGGCTGCTCAACAGCAACATCCCGCTGGAGACCAGGTGCGGGGCGCGGGGCGGCCGCGGGGTGCGGGATGGCCGGGCTGAGACCCTCGGGCTCTGGAGGGGCCCCGCTGTGTGCCCGCCACCTGGCCCGTCCCGGGCGGCTGGGGTCTGGGCCGCAGCGTAGGGATACGAGGAGGGCGGTGGGATGATGTAGGGGAGAGAGAGCTGGGGCTTGGGAATCAAGCAGCCCTGAAGTTCAGGGCGAACCTGCTGCTTACTGAAGGTATGACCTTGCTCAACTTGCTGACCCCCTTTGTGCCTCACTTTAATACCCCACGGGGATGCTGCTCACTGGAGAAGGCTGTTGTAACAGTAGATGAGAGCTGATGTGTGTGAGCAGGGCTGTCACGTGGCAGAGAGCAGGCTCCCAGCGTTTGATTTGGGCCCACACCTCTGCTTTTCCCTAGCGCGACTTGGTCACCCTCCGCCTGGCGTGGACTTGCCTGGCCTGCGGTGGGTGCTCGGTGGCTGCCATCGCCCCTCACCTCCTCTCCTCCTCTCCTTCTGGCCTAGCCCCTCTATACCCAAAGCCCTAATAATCCCTAACATTGATACATTTGAGTTTTAGTTACAAGGGCTTTCATATGTGGGATATGATAGAATCCTCACAACTTTAGGGAATGGGTATTACTATTGTGATCCCACTTAAGAGACTTGGAAGCTGAGACTCAAAAAGCCTAGGCAGTCCGTGCACGGCTGAGATTTGAACCCAGGTGGCCCAGCTTCCGGGTGCAGTGCTGTCTCCCTACACCACCAACCGTATCCTCCTGGCCTGGACCCCTCTGCCTCTCCCTTCTTCCAGCCTCCTTGAATGCTTTCGGCTCAGGGATTTCAGTCCCCCTCTGTTCATAGCCTTCTTCCTTCCCTTTGCTAAGCCACTATTTTTCCCAAACAGAAGGGATTTTTTTAAGGTTATAAAAACCATACAAACCCACTGGAGAAAACACAGAAAGATATGAAGACGAAAGGTAGACGTACCCATAATCCTACCACTCTGAGATAAGCTCGTTTGGCTTTGGGGGACATAGCCTTTTCCTATTTTCTCTAAACTGAGGATGAAGTGTCCCAGGCTGGACATTTGGAAGCTCTTTCTCAAAGAGTAAGTAGTTCTCAAAGTAGTGGGAAACAAAGATTTTCTCAAACTCCTGTTCCTTATCTGGGAAGAGGACAAAAGTCATACCACATTTGAGGAAGTGAAATTAATCTGTACGTGGAAGGCGTACCCATCTGACTCTGCCTGGCACATGACGGTGATATTCCCACACTGAGCTAGTGGGTCCAGTGAGAGAAAATCAACATCCTTTTGTGCCATTTTACTCCTGTAGAATCATTTTTCCAAAAGCAAATTTCTCACAGATGTGGCCCAACCTGCCCCCGGTCTCTTAATTAATATGTCTCTGTTGACAGTCTTCAAGATCATGTGTGACTTTTCCCTGCGCGCCTCCTTTGCTCTCTTCACGGACACAGTCAGATAATTGTATGTCTTCCTACCCAGAGTAGCTTAATTAGATCTCCATTATTTCCAAAGTGCTTATTGAATGACAGCACATGGTTGGTTGAAAGAAGCCAGCAAGTAATCAATGGTTCTGATTCCCGGCATGGAGCGTGGCAGCTACTCCCTCTGCTTAGATGTTCATTTTTCTCACATAGTATCAAAGTAGGTGGTTCTCGTCCCGGGGCGGAGCGACCCTTCTGCGGCCTCCCAGTCTCCCAAGATTCTGAGCCAAGGAGCTACGGCTGCCTTTCCTTGTTGTCGGCCACTGTGCTTTTTCTATGTCCTGTTTTCTTCTTCCCCTGCTGCTAGAAAGGGTATTCTGGGGCTTGGGGAAAAAAAAAAAAAAAAAAAAAAAGTAGGTGGTTCTCCAGGTTTTTCAAGGGAAAGGAAGATAAAGGACCAGCAGCAGGGACATTCTCCTGATGGTTAGTTTGAGATGTGAAGGTGGTCCCAGCTTAAGTCTCTTGCCTCGTTAACCAGTGCCCACGTGCCTATCTGACCCTCTCTTCTCCCACATCCATTGCTCAAACCACGTGGAACTTTGTTTTCTTTTTTCTTATACTTTATCATTCAGCTAATGTTCTGTAGAGCAGTTAGGAAATGGAAATAAGCAAGAAAAGAAAGTCACCCATATCTACCACCAAATGGTAATCATGGTTAACATGTTGGTGTATACTCATGTTTATATAACATTTTCTTGCTTTTCTAAATCCATTCACATATATAACATGATTATGTAAATTTAATATTCAGTATATGTGTGTCTATGTGAGTGTACATATATGTGTATTTATCAGTATTCCATCAAATCCCCAGGCCTTTCATGCCCCTGTGCCTTTGCACATACTCTTTGCACAACTCTCTGCCAGAGTCACCTTCCTCCTCACTTCTTGGTCTAGCAAAGTCCTTGAAGACCCAGATGAAATGTTTGAGGAAGGTTTCTGCTGTGACCTCAGAGTTCTGTGCATCTAAAGATAGCGTAAAACTGGGCTTCCCTGGTGGCGCAGTGGTTGAGAGTCCACCGGCCCATGCAGGTCCGGGAAGATCCCACATGCCGCGGAGCGGCTGGGCCCGTGAGCCATGGCCGCTGAGCCTGCGCGTCTGGAGCCTGTGCTCCACAGTGGGAGAGGCCACAACAGTGAGAGGCCCGCGTACCGCAAAAAAAAAAAAAAAAAAAAAAAAAAAGCCTGAAACTGGGAGAGGTGCCTGATACAGTGGATAAAACAATCAGAATTCTAGATCTTCATACCAACTGGTTGACAGCACAGAACTAACAAGGTATAGTTTAAGAGGGATCAGTGTCAAGTCTGGCAGATAGAATCAAAAGTAATTGTGATCAGCTTGGTGAGGTGGGAAGGATGTGGGCTTTAGATCAGGTGGATGTGGATTCCTACCTTGGCTGTAGTGCTTACTAGCTGGACAGCCTCCTTAACGTCTCTAAACCTTGATGTCGCCATCTGTAAATTGGGTTAAGAATTCGTGCCTGTTGGGTTGGGAGTAAATGAAATGTATGAGAAACACACAGCACAGTGCCCGGCATTAAAATACATGCTATAAAAGCCGTTTCCATTTTTGCCATATATATCTGCTCCCCATACCAACCCTGTGAAGAAAAAAGTCATTCAAAAATATTTATTAAGCTCCTACTCACTAGAAGAATTGAGAGGAAATCACAGGTTCTATCTCTTGTCTGCTTGGAAGAAGTGAGTTTGGCCCTGATGTTCTGAGGGCATCAGTGATGGTCCACTCACTGTAGCGAGTTGTTCAAAGCACAGATTACAGGGTCAGACACACCCTATGCTCAGACCCCCCACCCCCACCCCAGTGCTCACTAGCTGTGGACCTAGATCTTATAAGTCTTCGTCTCTAAAAGGGAGAAAATATTAGCAAATTCCTGTTCTGATGATCTGTTGCCACATAACAAACTACCCAAAACTTAGTGGTTTAAAAAACACCAGTTGATTGTACTTCATAGTGTGAATCAGCAGTTCAGGAAGAGCTCAGCTGGGCTGGTCTTCTGCTCCACGTGGGATAGACTGGGGTCAATCAGTGGTATTTGGCTCTTGGCTGGTCTGGTCTGAAGGATCCAAGATGGCTTCACTCACGTGCCTGACACCTTGGGGGAGACAGCTGGAAAGCTAGGCTCGGTAGGGCCCCTCTCCTTCTGATGTGGTCTCAGGGTCTCTCCACATGGCCTTCCCTGCAGGGAACTGTACTTTGTCCTCAGCAGCTCAAGGCTCCACTGCACTGAGACAAGAAGCCGTTGATCCTCCTAAACGGCTTGGCCTGGAACTGGCACGGTGTCACTTTTGCCATATTCTGTTGGTCAAAGCAGTCACAGGCCAGCCAGCTTCAAGGGAGGGACAGTAGACCCCACTTCTCAAAGGGAGAGGTGCCAAGAATTTTCATCCACCTTGAATCTACCAAACTGCCTCCTAAGGTTGTTGGAGCGATTACATAAAATAACGCCTGCACATGTCTTAGCACACCGTACGTGCTCAACTGCTTATCATGTAGTACTTGTTGTCCAGTAAATATTCACGCAGTGCCGACTGTGTGCCTGAGACATTTAAGAGAATAGACTCTTGCGGTAGGATAGAGATAAGCACAGGAGATGTGTTCTAATTGCCTCGGGATCCCCAGCACACAACACAGCCTTGCCACCTGCTGGGGGCTTGACAGATACTAACACACAGGTGAAATGAATGAGTGAATGAATGATGGAACAAATGAATGGATACATATACTCACCTGAGACTTGAGTGGGGCACAGAGAAGACTTCCCAACGGACCTGGTGCTGCGTGACTGTGTCGAAAAGCAGGTTTCCCCAGGGAGAGGCAGGAAGGAAAGGAGGGCCTGGAGAGGCACAGCCTGAGCAGAGCCCTAGAAGCCCCAGAGAGCAGGGCCTGTTTGAGACCGTTGTCCTAAACAGCTTTGCCAAGCGCCACCAGAACAGGGGGCCTCCTGATGCCAGAGAAACAGCCACAGACCCTTCCCTAATTGCCACACTGAGTTTCTGTTGAGAGTCTAAAATAAATAGCTGAGCAAATACCATAACAGCTGGTAGAATGACCAGGGGGGAATTCAGTTGCATGCTGGCAGGAAAAGGAAGGCTAGCAGAAGGACGAAGGAGAGAGAGGGCCTGGTTAACCCACTCCTTTCTCTGCCCCCGCTGTGCCTCTGACACTCCCCCAGGGTGACTGAGTCCCCCAAGGAGGAGATCGAGTCTACCTGTGCTCCCCAGAGCTGGGGTGTGATATTGCTTTAAGCCCTGCAGGTGCATCTGTGGTCCATTCTGGTGGGAGCCATGTGTTCAGGGTCCCCTAAAACCTGATCCACTTCTTTCACACTCTGCGGCATCAGACGCGTAATTGATTCCACAGGGACTGCCTGATTAATAAACCATCGGGCTCCTGTCGGATGAAGGGGAAGCTGGAGCAGAAGGCTGCCAGACCTCAGCTCTAACTCTTGTGATCGCAGGCCTGGTTTGGGAGCCTGGGGGCCACTTTGTGGTCATACTCAATTTGGGGAACAGCTCTGCCCACCCTCAGGGATGGGAGACTATCCCGTGGTCTCCAGCCCTGACGCACTTCCCAGAATGGCACACGGTGTCTGCTGGTGCGCCAGGCCAGCCCCTGAGCATCGCAGGGAACTGGGAAGGACGGTCGTCCCTGTCATTGGTGATTCCGTCACAGACATGCATAAGATACAGCCACTGCCACATAAGAAGCTGGAGGTCTAGGGAGGGAGGCAGACCCATAGATGAATGAATGGGGACAGGGCTGTCTGGATGATGCTGTGAGAGGAGAGGAGAGGGTATGGCTCCCTCGGCTTGGAAGCCTCAAATAACAATCATAACAAACACTCAGAGAGCCCTTGCTGGGTGCTCTGATGAGCTCCCAACCGAGGAAGCTCATTAGAGACTCAGGGCCCAGGGTTTTTACTGGGGGCTGGTCACACGGACATCACCTGCCTGGCAAGTACCCCAAATCCAGACTCCCAGAAGGAAAGCAGGTGTTCAGCATAAACTATATTGTTTGTACAAATAAAACTCAGTGAGTCAGCCCCTCTTACCAGTTGATGGTGGGAACCCTCCTGCACCCTGAGCTCCCAGACACCAGCCAAGGGCCAACCTTATAAGCAGGCCTTTCGAAGGCTAGCAGTCAGGACTGCTATCTTAACTCTTCTGCACAGAAAGGTAGACTTATTATCCTCCTCGCTTTAGAGGTGAAGAATCTGAAGAACAGAAAGCTTAAGCCACTTGCCTAAGGAGGCACAGTCAGCAAATGGCAGGGCCAGGAGCCGTGCCCAGGCCAGCTGACTCTGGAGCTTCTGCCCCTAACTGCTGTCCAGCACTGCCTTCCTGATTATTAAAGGTAGCCTCTTGGGGCATGCATTAGTAGAATCTGCAGGGAGAGAGGAATTCTGAGATGAGGGGCAGTTGTGCAAAGGCCAGGAGGGAGCTTGGCCTTTTGGAGCGAGAGTCAAGAGTTTGGTGAAGTGGGAGCTGCAGGGGCTTCCCAGTGGAGATGACAGTAAATGGGGGTCCCTGGTGGAGAACCTTGAGTTCCATGAACCGGAGGTTGCGCTTCTCCCCGTGGGCATGGGGGCTGGGGGTGGTAGAAGCTGCCAACATCTTGCAAATTGAGACTGACGTCATGAGATTGGCAGGGAAGACCTGGTTCATTTTTCTTTCTTTGTTCATCCATTTGTTCACATGCCAGCTCCGTAACTAACTCTAAGTGTGGTCTTGGCCAAGTCTCTTAACACCCCGCACACCTTGGCAGGGGTGGGGGTCTGCAGAGTGTGGGGTGTGATCCCTGCCTGTCCTGCTCTACCGGGTGGCTGTCCCAGGGCTTAGGGGGTGGAAACATGTCCAGGACAGTGGGCTCATGGTGAGAAGCTGGGCTGCTGCACAGGGCAGTCCCGGAAGAACTACTGGCCACTGCAGCTTCCCAGCCACTTCCTTCCCCAAAGCCATGCATTTTGTGCTTGGGAGGCAAGCTCAACCGGCCCTGGGTCAGAGAGACTGGCCCAGGGCCCCCCCTCAGGCTTAGAGGGGAGCCAGTCCCCTCCCCTCTCTAAGAAGAGCTTTAAGAGCAGTCTAGCACTACACTGCAGTTCCTTCTCCAAGCCAGCGGCAACTGTTTCCTTACAGGCAGCTTGGGGCTGTGAGGCGGGAGAGATCTGAGTTTGAGTCCCATCTCTAGCTTTCCACTGCCGTGTAATCTTAGGCTGTCACTTAACTTATCTGGGCCTCAGTTTCCATATCTGTAAAGTGAGTTAACAACACCCACCAACGTGAGGTCAGATGAATCCAGCGGCCATACCTGAGCTCCCAGCAGCAGTGGCTGGAGACCCTGCAGGACTGTGACCCAAGGAGGGCTCAGCAGCGCAGGTTCCCCATCAGGAAATCCTCATCACTTCTGTGTTTCAGAAGAACCAGAAACCCAGAGTGTTGGGGGCAGAGATAGACAGGAAATTTAGTAGGGAGCCTTGAATTGGGAGTCTGGACACCCGGGTTTTCGTTCCAGCTCTGCCACTGACTTGCCGTGTGGATGGGAGCAGGACACATGTCTCTCTGGGTCTTGGTTTTCTCAGCAGTCAAATGAGACCTAATAATTTGACCCAGAACTCAGTTCTGAAAGTACAGAATGAGGCTTACTATTTCAAGGCAATAATAGCATCTGAATAGGCAGCATTTCAGCAAGTGCTCATGTCACCCCAAACTCCCAAGTGATCTAAATGATTAACATCCAAGTTAGCATGGGTGTGGACGCTCTTTCAGGAAATCGTATGCACTCTATCACTCTAGAAACCCTTTGTTCTCTTGCATTGCCTCTCCCCTTGTTTGAATAGATCTGTACTTTTAGGAGATACTTGTCTGCTCTCTCTTTTTAAATAACTGTTTCCTTTTGAATTACAAAATTAAAAATTAAAATCACTCTTGATCCGGACAGTGGAAAATCCCCACTGTTAACATTTTCATCTTTATCCTTTGTCTTTTTTCCCTGAATGTATTTATTTATTTGTTTCTGATGCATCCTAAGTACAGATTTGACTCTCTGAGAGCACAGTCCTTACCTAGCGATGCAGGCCAGACTCCTACACGTTCTGGCGAGCGTGCCACGCAGCCACCCTCAGGCCCTAGGGCGACAGCAAGAACTCATCCCTGGGGCCCCCGGACAGGGGCAGTTAGGGCCTGCTCAGGCTGGGCTGTATAGACTAT
The DNA here is from genome assembly GCF_937001465.1 of Orcinus orca. Lineage (NCBI taxonomy): Eukaryota > Metazoa > Chordata > Mammalia > Artiodactyla > Delphinidae > Orcinus > Orcinus orca. The sequence continues at coordinate 56,095,398 of NC_064566.1, read as the reverse complement.
AAGAAGGCTGAAAATTTCCTCGTGAAATGCAGGGAATAGATGAAATAATAATAAAACATCACCTGTGCTACCCTCTGCATGCTAGTGATATGCCAGCACGCTTACCTTTGTATACCTCATCGTCTGCAGTATTCGGCAAATGTTATATGAGTGCCTGCTTCCATGTGTCAGGGACTCTTCTAGACTCTGGGCACACGGGCAGAGAATACGACCTGAGATTTCTACCCTCATGAAACTAAATGGCATTAGCAAAAAGCACAATAAGCATATTATACACACACACACACAGACACACACGTACGCTTGCACACATACATATGTACATACGTGTGTGTGTGCATGTCTAGTGCTATGTGGAAATCTAAAGCAGTGCAGGGGGCCAGTGGGTGACTAGAAAGAGTAGGATGGGAGCTTTTATAGTTAGGGTGAGAAGGGAGGCACTGATCTGTGCAGATATTTGGGGGCACGTGATTCAGGCAAGTAGCAGCAAAGGCTTAGCCTGTTGGAGAAACAGCGAGGAGGCCAGTGTAGCACAGAAAATGAGGTTGGAGAGGTAGCAGTGGGTCGGATCTTACAAGATCTTGTGGGCTCCAGTAAGGACTATGGTTTTATTCCTGTGATGCCATTGGAGGGATGAGAGCAGGGCAGTGACACGAGCCAGGTGATACTTCAGGAGAAGTATCATCTGGATTTCTAACGAGAGTGAGTCTCCTGGCTTATGAACGATCAGAGAGACAGACTCACCTGCTTGAGGTCCCGGGGCATGATGGAACCAGACCCTGCTGACTCCGGGGCCTGTGTACCTCCCACTGTGTCACAAGACATCCCATCGGGAGGCCATCTGTCTGGGGGCAGAAATGGGGCTACTCTGAGGGACTCCCCTGCAGGAACTCCCAGGCTCTGTGGGATGCCCCGGGGTAGTGAACGCTATCAGAACCGCCTGCCACGCAGGCTGCTGGACCCAGACTGCTTCAGGATCCTCTCAAAGGGAAGGTCCCCACCACCACGGCGGTACTCAGAGGCCCGGCTGCAAAACAGTGTTGCCTGTACCCAGGAGTGCCCACGAAATGGTGCTCTGAGGTAGTATTTACAACCCCTCGCGTTGGTCTGTGAGGCCGGCCAGGGGCAAAGCCACAGGCTCGGCAGCGACCCAGGATTACAGGCAGGGAGGGCCTGAGCCCTGGCGTCAGACAAACTCAGGCTGCCGTCAAGCTCTGCCGCTTGTTTACTGTACAGTAGGACCTTAGGAGTGTTACTTCTCCGAGCCTTGCCGTGCCAGCCCGCAAAACAGAGATGATGGCAGAGACTTTGTAGGTTGTTGTGAAGAGGAAGATTTACACTGGATAATAGTTGCAGAGTTCTAGACAGTGAAAAGCATATGGTGGATGTAGGGTAGATAGTCGCTATTATAGTTAGCATTAGTACTTCTGTAATCTTTGTTTAGCCCTTGAAAAGCTTCCAACATTCCTCAGTTGGTCCTATAGCAACCTGTGAGCTTAGTATTATTAGCCCCATTTTACAGATGAAAAAAGTAGTATAAGATTAGAAGAGGTTAAAGAAGTGTTTACACAAAGTCACACAGCACGAAAGCGGCAGAAAAGGGACTTGAATTTAGGTTTTCCGGTTCTTACGACCTGGTCAAAGTCAGAAGGATGGTCCCTGGCAGGGCTGGGCGTGAAAGGTAGCTTTCTGCAGTCAGTCCTTCGCTTGGGCACACACAGCAGGCTGCATCCACCACCGGCTTCTTCGAAATGATTCAAGGGAGGTGGCGGCAATCCTGAAATATCAGAAAACAGGATCCCATGCACTCATGTGTGAGTGACGCCACTTAGCAGGCACGGTTGAGACTAAAATAGCTAGTGTGTCTACCTGCGTCCTGGGTCCCGAAACGCTGCACTGCCCTCAGTGCATGTGGAGGGACAAAAGAGCCTCCGCCTCTGTCTCTGTGGGGTGCCAGCCTCGCCAATCTGTCATCACCCAGGTCCCTGCACTGCCAAAGGACCCTGACGCTCCAGTATCATCACAGCTTGGGGACTTGTGAGAAATGCAGGTCCCCAGGCCCCCAACACCTACTGACCCCGAATTTCTGGGGCTGGGTCTCAGCAAAGCACAGCCCTCCAGAGGATTCTGGTGCTTACGCAAGTTTGAAAACCACAGCTTTAGAAGCAAATGGCCCAAAATGCTTGTCTGTCTTTTTCCTTTGGACAAGCAAAGTATGCATCGCTGGCTGTTGTTAAAGCAGATGTAGGCAGGGTGACGTAGAAGAGAAAGCACGGGCTTCGGAACAGATAAACTTGCGCTCAAATTCCTGCTTTGAGCCTTGCTAGCTGGTAGCCTTGGCTGGCCCTGGGACCTCTCCACACCTCCATTTCCTCGTCTGTAGAATGGGGATGACACTGCCTTCCTTGCACTGCCTCTTTTGAAGACTTGAGGTAAATGGCTATAACATGCCTAGCTCAGCACCTGAGCCGCAGTCAGTCTTCACCAGTCAGCTCTGTGATTTGATGCACACAACTGGCAGACATACAGGTTTGTATGGAGAATACTCCCTCCAGACGCCCCGGGCCAGGCAGACCCCGGGCGCTTGTGGCTTGCACACAGACCCATTGCCTGGAAACTGCATCCTGTTGGTCTCACGCACAGCTGCACCCGTCAGCCACTTTGTGTGTTTCTCTACTCTCCCCCTTCATTGATGCATGACTCATTGCTTCATTCATGTCTCCATGTGTGCATAGAAACCTAGGCAAGCAGCCATTCCTAGGGACATTGCAGGACAACCTCATTGAGATGGACATTCTCAGCGCCTCCCGCCATGATGGGTCTTACAGTGATGGGTAGGTGACATCCCCATGCTTCTCCTGTGTGTGTGTGCTCTCCCTGTGGCTCCTGCACTTGCATGCAGACTCTGAGACCTTTCCCTGGGATCTCCTGGGGGAAGTGATGAGGCCATGTTGCATGCCCATCCCCAAGTCCACGTTCAGCTTGCAAGAGTTTATCCTTGGAATACACTGTCCTCCGGCATATTAACAGCAGTCCTGTTAATATGACGCTCCTGGCATCTCATTGGCTGCCTCTGCCATTCTGAAAGCCATCTCACGTAGCAGCTTTTATGCAGCACAGGCCCTGTATTGTGTGTATGCTGGCCCTGAGTATGTATTCTGTGGCCTGAGTCATCTTGCACCCCAGCAGGGTACAAGATTCCTCTAAGTATTACCTTTGACCCCAAGACTTCAGGGGCATGCAGTGCAACCGGTGCACCCCGTTTCCCAGGCTGTGTCCCAGTCCTCTCGTGGCCGTGGTTAAAGCCAAGCTGTGGAGGACTTCCTGGCACTTAGTTTGGCCAAACCATGTGCTTTGACCTTGCCGTGCGGCCCTCAAGACTGTAGCCAGGCGGCAGTTGCCCGTCTGTCCCCTCCCATGGCTTTTACCAGGGGCTTGGAAGGCAGCAGACTGGCTTTTAAAATTGAAGTATCTGTTTTTTAAGATTTATCATTTATTTATTTATATTTGCCTGCGACACGTGGGATCTTAGTTCCCTGACCAGGGATCAAACCCACGTCCCCTGCATTGTAAGGCAGATTCTTTACCACTGGACCACCAGGGAAGTCCCAGCAGACTGGCTTTTGAGGAGAGCGCTTAGAAGGCATTTGCTGCCATTGGCTGTGTAGCAGCCACTAGGGGACTCTTGACCATGGCAGAGCTTAGTGGTGGTTTCTTGGTTCCCACTCCGACCAAAACCCCCTTTAAAACAATTGGTATTGTATTCCTCCACCACGGTACAAAGTCAAAGGACGTATTGGAGGGAGACGGAATTTTTTCGGTTTCATAATCTCCAGGGGGGCAGAACAGGATTTTAGACACGTTCCAAGTTACTGCAGTAATTTTAGAAAACATCTAGTTTATTCCCCAAGAAACAGCATCCCAGCCCCATCCCTTCCCAGGAAAAGGATCTCAACACTCAGCCTTCTGTCCAGTTGGTAACACCTTCCGCCTTGGCTTGGGTGGGTTCCCCATGGGCAGGGCTGTCCCATCCGTGTTTCGTGGAAACGTGTCTTCGTGTGCCCTGTTTTATGGTCTGGTACATGATTCTCTGTTTTTCTGTTCCTCCGTCTCCTCCGTGCTGATTCTCTCTCTCTCTCCCCAGGCTCCTCTGCATGCTTCTTCTACTGCTGCCTGCATCCTCAGGTCAGTGTGGGCTCCTGGTGAGTCGTCAGCCCCTGACGCCCTCTGGCTTCTCTCCATCCACAGGCACTTCCTCTTCAAGCCGGGAGGCACCTCCCCACTCTTCTGCACCACGTCGCCGGGGTACCCTCTGACGTCCAGCACCGTGTACTCACCTCCGCCCCGACCCCTGCCCCGTAGCACCTTCTCCCGACCGGCCTTCAACCTCAAGAAGCCCTCCAAGTACTGTAACTGGAAGTGCGCGGCCCTGAGCGCCATTGCCATCTCAGCCACGCTGGTCATCCTGCTGGCGTACTTTGTGGGTAAGCACCTCCCTCACCCCAGCTTCCCCTGGGTCCCCTTTGGCCCATAGGGCAGTGACCGAGACACCTGTGGGCATGAAGGCACCTTGCCAGCACGGCAGTCAGAGCTTGCAGGGTGAGCCGCGTAGCCCTGGATCACTGGCCTGGCCTGCACCCGCCCCCCTCCCCCCGCCCTGACTATGCAGGTCAGCTCTCAGGGCCGTCTCTCTCGTGCTCCTGCACGTATACCAGGGAGGAAGCTCTGCGTCGGCTCTCTCGTGTGGTGGAGGCCTGGCATCAGGCAAAAGCACTCACCAAGACCGGCTTTTGACGTGGTGGTCATCTGTGACGTGAGTGTCATAGATGGGAGTCCCTAGAAATGAAATGACAAGTTGGGCAGCTGAACAGGAGGCTGGCCTCTCCTGTTGGTGCCACAGTGAGGAGCAGGAAGGAGGCAGGGCGCCCTGGGGTTGGAGACAAACTGCCAAAGGTCAGAGTGTGTGACCTCAAGCCAGACGGCATGTCCGAAGGTGGTGGTCGGGCAGGGCCATCTGTGGGGAGCCAAGGTCGAGTGTCAGAAAGGGTCCCAGGGAGCAGTTAGAGCTGCCTGAGCGAGCGCAGAGACCGAGAGCAGCACTGATCGGCCTTCCTACCGGACCCCAGGGCACGTCCGTGATGTAAGAAACTCCTCCGGACCCACTGCCCCACTTGCGATGCCTCCCACTGTGCGCTCTTTTGACTTCTTTGCAGCACAGTCTGGTTTCCTGCTTCAGACCCCTGTGTTTGGTCTTTGGTCTGCTCCCAGGAAAGCTATTAATCTGAAGAGATCTCAGGATGTTGTGCAGAGTCTGCTGCCTCTATGAAAATCAGCCTCTTAGTAAAGGCATCCAGCGGGGTGGGCTTAACCCTCTGTCCTTTCCAGCCTTCAAATTCTATAATTCTAAGGTTTAAGGTAGGTCAGACCAGCTTGAGAAGGCCTCGAACCCACGCTAAGGCATTCTGAGGTTATTCTATCGGCAAAGGGAACCTTTTAGTATAAGCCCAATAAATAGAAATGGAACTAGCTGGCAGAAGCCAAAGGAAGACCGAGTGCCGCCCACTGTGAAAAAGAACTTAGTGACAAGCAAAGTCATTGTGGATGGAAAACAACTGTCTTGAGAGGTCTGGCTCCCACTTGTTTGGGATGCGGAGAAGGGGTTCAAGCATGGTTGGGGGTTTGGGTGATGTAAGCTGTAAGGTTACTTCCCTTTCAAGATCTTTGAATTAAATAAAAACAAGTAACTAGGAAAACGATAGCCCTGCAAACAAGGAGGTCTCCTTAAACATCTCGAGGTATAATAAGCCTCGTCTGGTATCCGGGGTCTCTTTTCCCCCTGTGAAGATGGGCTTACAGAATTTCACGGCATCAGGGTCAGGTTGGCATACGTGTTTATCTATTCTTCTGTCTGATTGATTAGCTGTCGCCACCTAGAAAGCTGTGTTGAGAAGGATCCCAAGGCTATATTCAGACTCGATGGAAAAGAGTCTCTGTGATTGATTACTGATGTCTGTTGTGGTCACAGGAATGGAGAATATGGATGACATTCCACGTATTTGCCATCCCTGCCCTGGGTCATTGGGTAAAAGGAACAGCCAAACTGGGAAAGGTCAGCACCCACCCAGGCTCTGCACGAGGTTCATGATTGATGTAGATTGGGTTACTGGTGAGGGTTGTGAGGTTCCAAGCACTGTCACCTGGCATGGAAGTTTCTTTGTGGCACTCCCAATGCTGTATCCCCACCAACCACTAGCAGAGCCCTTGCTTTTGACTGACATTATTATATTTCATAGATGAGTAGACTTTTGAACAGGCAGTGTCACTGTTCATCAAGAGTCGAGCAGTTCACTACATATAGACATCAGCTTGTTTTGTGTTGACGTCAAGTTTATACTATGTACTATGTAACCTAGTTCAGAAAGGAAGCATCAATCTTTCTATGATTAAATGAGCTCTCTTCTGCTTTCCATCCCATGGGCTCCGTCGTCTCCCATTTAGTAAGAATACACCGTCCATCATCAGCTATCTAAAGATAGGTGCTACTGTGGATAGTAGTGAGTTCCCTACCTAGGAAGGGTGCAAATAGTGCTTATGACCATGTAAGCAAGAAAAAGATTCATTCATTGACTGGGCATGTTCTCTGGAGGACCTTTACTTTTCCTTCCAACATTGATAGTCTCAGAATCTACGATTTTGTGAAGTTTCTTTTTCATTCAGCAAACGAAACAGGGTAGGTACCTTGAGTCAGGCGCTGTGCTGAGTGCTAGGGCCAACAATATATTCCCTACTCTTGAGGTGTTCGTAGCTTAGAAGCAGTGATTGATATGATATGATAACATAGCGGTGTTAGAAGTGGCTGAGGCAGCTCAGGGACTATGGGAATACCCAGCCCCAGCCAGGAAGACTAGAGGAGGCTTCCTGTGAAAGGTGATGTTTTAGCTGACTCTTCAAGTCACAGCCAGAAGTAGACGTGAAGGAAAGGAATTTCAAACCAAGGGACATTTCAAAGTCTCGAAAGAGGATGATGTGATGGCAAAAGGGGTTTCTGTGTTTGAAGCATCTGAGGGGTGTCGGGGACATGACTGGAGCTAATGCAGGAGAGTTTGGTCAGATTATGAAGATCACCGTGGAGGCCAAGCTAAGGACCTTACTGGATGGGCAACAGGGAGCCATTGAAGGGCTTTAAGCGGTGGCAGGACATAGTCAGATGTTTATCTCAGAAAGGTAAGGATGGAGGAAGAAAGAACAGGCCCTATTGCATAAACAAGTCAGGAGACGCTGAGGGCTTCAACTAAGAGGGTGACAGTGTAGGTTGCGGGTAGGGTAGATGTGAGGTCGATTTGGGAGAATTCGTCTCTCAAGTTAGGAGACGTCAGTCCACTGAGAATGTGTCCTTGCCAAGAATAAACACGTCCTTCTGACAAAGCCCGATGTATATAGAAGACTTAAAACAGGAGTTTAGATTCTGTATCCAAGGACCAGGTCAGAGAGGCAAGCCTGGGGTGTTCCCTCTGTTACCTGGAAACTCAGCAAGGTGGGGCAGAGCTCACACCGGCCTGAGAACCTGGATTCCACTCCCAGCTCAGCCACTGAGCCGCGTGGGCACTCACTTCTCTCTCTGAGTTCCGATTTCTCATCTAGAAAACCGGCATGGCCCATCACCTCAGAAGGATGCTTGTGAGTCTGGAGTGAGAGTAAGCTAATGCAGTGAATGCACTGCAGGTGCGAGGTGAGCGCCTACCTGTCCTCCTGGGCTGGGCTGGCAGCCTTGTGCTCGCTCTCCTCCAGTTGCTGGGGCCAGGGATGAGCTCTTGTTGCTTGGCCATCATCACAGGCTGTGAGCACTAACTTGTAAGGAACTATCAGTTATTAAAAATCAAAGTAATTGTCTCTGTTGAGCACGACTATCCTTAACAAAGACACTGCTAGCAGACCAACTCATCAACAGGCAAAAAGCACAGATATTTAATTAGATTTCTGATGAAAATTGTGTTTCATTTCAAGGATAATCAATTATTAATTACTGTAATGAGCAAGTCTGACTGGGTTTACTAATTAGCTCATTTAAAAATTATGAATAACCTTTTCATTTGTAATTATTTTCTACATCCTAGCAAGTTCCAGATAAGAATTGCATCACCTCACCAGCAGAGGGGGAGTGGAAAACAGAGGGCGAGTGGAAAACAGAGGGCGGGAAAGATTTGTTCTTTCTCTGGTGCCTGCTCAGGGCCGCCATGTCTGGACGGAACTCTGACAGATCCACTTACCATTCAGTTTCTTAGTTGGAAAGTTTATTGGGAAACAAGCAACCAGTGGCCTTTCATTTGTAGAGACGTGTGCAGTTATTTTCATGGGAAGATAGAGAAATTGGAGTCAGCACTTACCACCCACAAAGGCTGCGGGACCCAGGGCCTTGCCTTTGGGCCGTCTTCTGGTCCCCTGGGGTGTTACAGGTTGCTCTGGCCTGGGCTGGGAATCCAGGGAGGACCCTCACTGAGCCTGGGAGATCTCTTCCGAGAGACGATGTGTGTTTTTGCCTCTGAAGGGCACCGTTCAGAGAGGCCGCCATTGGGGTGAGCGCCTTGCTTCGGTCTCCCACTCTCCCTGTGAAGGTTTTCGGGTCCTTTTAGTCTCCATTTGAATACCCTGCCTCTGCTTTTCCGAAGAAAAGAAATCTGTTTGCAGAACAAAATGGGGAGAGAATGATGTGAGGGGAAAGTTAGTTGTAAGTCAAACCATGAAACTTGTGCAGCCATGGCCATAATGCTTTATTTGATAGCATTTAATTGTTTTAAAAACATTTTCACCCAAAAAAGCAGTGTGGTTTAGAGTAGTAGAAATAACAGGGGTCACTTTTTATCATTAATAATCAGAGCAGTTTGCTTTTTTTTTTTTTTTTTTTTTTTGCGGTATGCGGGCCTCTCACTGCTGTGGCCTCTCCCCTTGCGGAGCACAGGCTCCGGACGCGCAGGCTCAGCGGCCATGGCTCACGGGCCCAGCCGCTCCGCGGCATGTGGGATCTTCCCGGACCGGGGCATGAACCCGTGTCCCCTGCATCGGCAGGCGGACTCTCAACCACTGCGCCACCAGGGAAGCCTGAGCAGTTTGCTTTGAGTGTGCCCTGTCAGCATGACCCTGACTGTTCTAAGCACTCTGCTTGTGTTTTCTTATTGAAATCTCCCAGCACCTCTGGGTTATTATCCCCAGTTTACAGATGAGGACGTGGAGACCCAGTGAGCTTAAGTAACTCACCCACTGCCATACAGTAAATGACAGGCCTGTGCACTCAGCCTCTTGAGCTGGTACTTTTAATTTTTTTTTTCTCTTTTGTGCTCACAGTCTTAAGCCTTATACTGTAACTTTCCCTCCTTGTATCTGGTATTCTAAATTTTTACTATGCACCTAGCATCGATCCAAGCCATTACTATACACGTATCATCTCTCTGAACACTCGTAACAGTTCTGTATTTCCTGGATGAGGAAACTAAAGCTCGGAGAAGTTAACAACTTGCCAGGGTCACACAAGGAGTGAATGACATAGGATTTCAAAGGTCATACTCTCAGCCACTACACTGTAGGTCACATAATGGAAGATCAAGAAACCCCATTCAGGCCCTGGCTCCGTCCCTTGCTGGCTGTGTAAACTTGATCAAGTTGCTTAACTTCTCTGAACTTCAGTTTCCACTTTCCTTATGGCTCTTACAATGGATGTGGCTGGAATGATTAGGCCCATTTTATAGGCAAGGAAACTGAGGGCAGCATCAGGGTTGAGAGCGTGGGTTCTGAAATAAGGCTGCCTGCTTTCAAATCTCAGCTCTGCTGCTTACATGCTTTCTGACCTTAGGCAAGTTTATTTAATTGATCTCAGCCTCAGTTTACCCATCTGTAAAATGGGGATAATAATAGTGGCCGTTTCACAGGGTTTTGTGATGTTCCAGTAAGATAATTTGCATAAAGCACCTATCCCATTGCCTGGCACAGAGTTGGCTCTCAGTAAAAGTTTGATACTACTGTGGTTATTAACAGTATTATTAGTACTTTTAGCATCCCATGGAAAAGAGTAAGTCTTGAGTGAGAACTTGGGCCTGTGTTGTTTCATGGCAGTGCCTGCGAGCTTCCCAGCCTTCATTAGTCACAAGGGCAGCTGACAGAACAATCAGGGGGCCCTGTCAGAAAGCATTTGTAGGGATGTCTCACTGTTCCAGGGAGGCGGCTGCAAGGAGAATCGTTACCCAAAAAACAACTCACGTCATTTCTTTAACTAGGACAAAAGTTGATTTTTGCTTCACTGCCAGTGCCTCTATCCGGAGAAAACTGACAGCTTCTCTCGTGTTCTGAATCCCTATGTAAAAAGCAGACACTGAGTACTGCAGAAGAGTACGGAGTTGTATCTTGAGGACTCGTCAGGCACCTGTCTAGCCAGATAGGCCTTTGGAATAGGAGACCAAAAAGGCTTGTTAACAGTACAAAAACCAGGAAGAGCTTTACATTTAAACAGAGACCCAAGAGTGCCTGGGAGCTGTTTCTTTCATTGTCAGGTCCAGGTCCCCCCTGGAGGGGGGTGCCTCATCCTCTATGATTTCTCTAAGGCAGCCCGGTGTTCTGATCAGAAGACAGGATTCAGTGGAAATCTCAGCTCTGCCACTCTCCACCTGTGTGACGCTTTTGAGCTTTGGTTTCCTTATCTGCAAAGCAGGAAGAAGAAGAATACTTCCTCCTTGAGGCTGTTGTACAGGTTAAAAGAGACGATGTTGAAAAAACACGAGGCACATGACAGAGGAGGAGTCCCTTGCTGGTGGCCTTGGGAGAGAGTTGTTATGGACCTCAGCATCTCAGCCCAGGATGGGGTGGGAGTACGTGATCCTCTTAGGTCCTTCCCTCTCTGTAGAGCGATGCCCATAGGAAGTTGAACCAGGACATTGAGGGTGGAGTCCTAAGTGTGTGCTGCAGCAGCCTCTTGGTAACTGCGGGGGAACTTTCCAACATGCCCCATAGCCATAAGGGACTCTTTCTTTAAACTAGGTGACATTTTTCACCTCCACCAGCAGCTGATTGTGGATTGGAAAAAAAATCTGAACCCTTGCTCGAGGTGGTATGAGTTTAATTTATAAGTGAGAATGTTGTGAAGCTTAATTGCCTCTTTTCAAAAGGCAGCTTCCAGAGAGCATTGCTGGTTGGAATATTATTGCAGTTCGTGGTCTGGAAGAGCCTGGGTCAACCAGCTCTTGAAGTCTTCTGGGCAGTGTTGACAGAGGTGGACTTGGGCACTCCATGTGACTTGCACAGACTTTTGCAGGCTCCCTCAAGATCCCTGACATTGACCGTGCACACATGCACCCGTGATTTCAGCCGAGCAGCAATCCAGGCAGAAGGGATCTTAGGCTTCCCTCCTCTTTGGGAGTGTGGTCTCCTGTCTCCTAATGTCTTATTCTCTGCTGCCTACTCAGCCCCTAATACTCAGCCTGCCCCAAGGTAGCTGTGCTCAGTAAGATGTGGTTGAATAAAAGACCTTGCAAGATGGTAAAATCTGCCCAGGGTTTTCTAGGCAGAATAGCGTGGGCACAAGCATGGTGGCAGAAATGCGCATTTTATGTCCTGGGGTTCAGGTACCGGGGAAATGGACGTGAAATGAGTAGAGAAAGGATTAGAAATAGAGGCCAGGGTGATTGTACCCGCTGCTGCCCTGCAGTTACCCCCATCTGGTTTGAACAGCTCATGCAGTATCAGGATCTCAGATGCCATTTGCTTCCTAAGCACAGGCCCATTGCACTCTGGGCCTGGGTGTTATTAGTGAGCAGTAAGGCTCATTTTCTCCCCTTTTTCTTCGACTTCACATCAGGCCTTTTGGACAGAAGCCATAGATTTAGGTTTATAGCCCAAAGAATGGGAAACGGAGATGATTGAACTTGATCTTTTAGGTGGAGAAAAAAGTGATAAAGATACAGGATGCTGTATTAAAGGCTTTCTCTCCAAGATTGATTCCTTCATGCTGCTCTGCAGGAATTGCTAATAGCAAGATATATATAGATTGTTCTCCTTATGACAGACCCCAGACAAATATCCTTCAGCCCCCCAAAAGGAGGACTTGAGGAGGCTAGCGTGGCCCCCTGCAGCGGTCTGAAACGCCACCACGCAGAGGAGGGGGCAGACTTGCTCTGTGAGATTGCCGAGGGCAGGACAAGGCCCTCTGGCTGAAAATGATGGGAAGGCCGATTCCAGCTCTGGGAGAATACTTCCCTCACAAGACAGCTGCCTGTCTGGAGTGGGCTGCTCGAGAGCGGTGTCTGCAGTGAGAGGGGCGACTCTTAAGTGCCTCAGCTCCACAGACCAGGGGATCTTGTCCTCATTATCCTTCTGCCTTTCCTATCTATGCCACCCATACGAGGACTTAATCTTCTTCGGATGAGTTTCTGAACCTGTAAAACAGGAGTAAACAAAAGACTAGCTGAAATGATTAAGTCATTCAACGTGCTTCAGCTCATCATGAGAGAAGATTGTCCATCTTGCGGACCTCATGCTCTCCCCACCCTCTGATCTTCTCCCATTGGTAACTGAACCCAACCAAGAGCCAGAGCCCAAGCGGACCCATTGGTCCAGACCGTGTGGATCAGCCTCCCCGGGCACAGAGCAGGGTAGAGAAGGATATAGGGTGGATCTGGAGGGTCAATGGATAACATCATTTGCCCTCCAGGAGAAGTATCCCCACTCTTCTCAGTTCTTGTCCTAGCAGTGTTCAGGGCCCAAGACTAGGGTTGAGACCCATACCACACTCGGGCATGTCTCCCTCACCTGTACACCTACTCAGCCATCAGGCCCCGAATGCTTGTATTTAAAAGCAGATTTATTGAGATACCATTTGCATACAGAAGATTAACAGTTTTTAGTTGTACCATTCTATGAATTCTGACAAACAGAGTTGTGTGACCATCACTACCATCAAAACACAGAACACGGGCTTCCCTGGTGGCGCAGTGGTTGAGAGTCCGCCTGCTGATGCAGGGGACAGGGGTTCGTGCCCCGGTCTGGGAAGATCCCACATGCCGTGGAGAGGCTGGGCCCGTGAGCCATGGCCGCTGAGCCTGCGTGTCCGGAGCCTGTGCTCCACAACGGGAGAGACCACAACAGTGAGAGGCCCGCGTACCGCAAAAAAAAAAAAACAAAACAGAACACTTCTGTCACCCCAAAAGTTCCATTTTTTTTAATCAGTCCTGTTTCCTCATCTTCAGCCTTGGGCCACCCCTCATCCATTCCACATCTCGGTAGTTTTTGGTACCGTTTTTGAGATGTGTAGTAAAGAAGTGATTTATTTACTGGATTCAAAATCAGGTGTTACCTACAATAACCTTCAAACTTTAAGACATCAAAGTGTTTTTGAGAAAATTTAAAGACATGATTTAGAATTTAAGATACGAGGGCAAACAGCGGAAGCATTCTCGGGTTCTCTGTGTGCTATACTTGACCTCCTTGGAGGATCACAGCCACAGGCCTCCGTGGAGTCAGCATGTGTATGTTCTTCTGCCTTTTTCAGGGACCATCTTTTTGTACACATTTTTAAGTATTGACACAAAAGTCTCATTCTTGTCAAGTTTAATACCTCTATCATATTTGTGCCATTATTATATCATTGTGTTCCTTTGTTTCCAACTGTGTGCTATTATAAATAGCACTTCTGTAGCCAGAATGAAAGAAAACCTCTTCTGTTTTCTTCTTTCACTTACTTTGGGGAGGGTGTGTCCCCCTGAGCAGGATTTTTTTGGGGGGTCACAAGATATGGACAGTTTGAAGCTCTTGTGACTCACTGCTTGCTAGGGGCTCCTCAGAAGGAAAGGACTGAATCCCCAGGCTCCCAGCTAGGTGTCCAGTTTCCCCACAGTGCTGCTAGCATGCAGCCTTGTGTCTGATCTTGGTGGGTCAGCTGGTTTAATGAATGGGGGCCGGGGGAGGTTACAAGTGGCCCCGAGACCCAGAGAGGTAAAGGGATCTTCATTCCTGGAAGGAACCACATGCCTTCTCCCAGTCAGTTCCCTTTCGAGAGCCTAGCTCACACGTCCCTTCCTCAGCAAAGCTCCTCCGACCCCTTCGCCGTAAGCCAGGAACCCAGTCATAGGCTCCTATAGTGCTCAGGGGTCTCACGGTCATTGCAGCTGCGGACTATGTCTTGGATTCGCTCAGCTCTGTCTCCACTGTCAGACTGTAAGCTCCATGGGGGTGGAAGCAATTTCTGTCTTGCCCAGTGCTATAGCCACAGCTTCTCGTACCAGGGTGTGGCAGGATGTAGCCTGCGTTCAGGAGAGAAAGGAGGGACGTCGGGACCAGAAGCGAACTGAGGGAACAGAGGCGAAAAGTCTAGAGGCAGGGAGATCATGTGAGAGTGAAAATGGTTACTGGAAACTAAGGGAGGGAATACCAGAGGTGGCTTCCAAAATGTAGTCGTTGTAGGGCACAGACTTTGTCTGTTGTTCACACCTGTGAGACTTGAAGCGAGAACCTTGCCCTCTCTGAGCCTCGGTTTCCTCCTCTGTGAAAGCAGGTAATAGGCTGTTCTGGGGATGCAATGACAATCGGGCACCTAGTTCTTTTCTAATAAGAGCCACTAGTGAATGACATCTGTCTTCCTCTCCCCCTAGCAAACAAGTTGTGTTGAATTTGAGGGCCAAGCCGTCCCGAGTTTGGAAATGCCTCAAAAAAGAAAGGACCCGAGTTTATTAGTATATTCATTTTTTTATAACAATGACAGCTCCAGAGACAACACACTGTCCCAGGACTCGGGGGGCCTTCTCCTGTGGGTAGTTTCAAGGCCCCCAAAGAGGCAGCATAGCCATGGTTGGTCAGGGAGTAGCCCCAGCTATGTGGCTGGGGTGATCCTTCCCCAGCCGCACCCTGGGAGTGTGGAAGAGGAATCGATTTTTACAGATTTTTAGCATTCTTGGAAGGAACATGTCCCCAAGTCCTTGTTTTTATTCTGAACTAATTACTGTGAAATAACATAATTTAATTGCACTTCGATGCAGAGAGAAAGTGAGAGTGGTCTCCCTGATGGCTGTTTTTTCACTCTTAAGTACCTAGCTTGCAGAGAGGAGGTCCTTCCAGTCAGGGCTGTGCTTCCTGCTGCAGGCTAGAGACAGAGGTGAGGAAACCCCGCCAAGCGGCTCTTCATTTCAGGGGTAAAAAAAAGGGAGGGGTGGGAAAGGGGAGAGGGAGTGAGATGGCAGTAAAGAAACACAGTGTTTTTTTCCTTCCATCAGTAAAACAACAAAGCCACAACTTAAAGGCTTCATCCTCCTAAAGACAGCAGTACAGTCTAATAGCAAAAGCACAGACTTCGCCCTCCAGCCGTGCTCACACAGGTTTTTCCATCTCTCTGCATCTTGGTTTCCTCATGGATAATTTTGTCCATTAATATGCAAGAGGTGTTTAAGTGACAGAACATCTGCAAAGGGTCCAGTTCGGTGAGTGGTCCATGGTGGGGTGGGTGCTGAGGAAATACAGATCTCACCCTTCCAGGCAGCTGGATCACCCAGAGATTTGAAACCAAGGTTCAGCAGCCAAGGGCCATCTGCAGATGCAGGGATTTCAGGTAATCTGGGATGAAGTAGAGGGAGCTTCCCCAAGCTCAGGTTTGAGACACTGGGGAGCATTCACCGAGCCTGCCTTTTGGGTTGTGTCCCGGGCTACAGGGACAGACAAAGCCAGATAAGCTAGCATCACTGCTTTGAGTCTTCCGTGTTCATAGACAGCCAGATGTGTAAGGAGCCCAAGGCAATAGTAGACAGATGATAAAAGCATGTTACTGGAGTTTGAACTTTACCCCTGTGGGAGCCTGAAGGAGAGAGCAATTCATTGTAACCAGGAAGATCAGGTAAATTTCCCCAAGGCACTGAGCCTTGTACATCAAGTAAGATGTTAAAAGAGAAGCTAGGGATGGTTTTCTGGAAGATGGAACAGTCCAGACAAAGGCAAAGGACAATAGATAGGAATGTTGGCTATTTTTTTGGCACGTGTGTCAGAAGACTGTGCATTAAACTATCCATCTGTGCATTGGATCTGCTGCGGGCCTCAGGCTCTCTTTTACTGAAGGCTCTTGAATGTAGAACTATGGAAACCACAGGCACTGCAGGAGGACGCTGGCTGCCTTCCCCCTTAGAACAGAGGCTCCACTGGGCAGATACATGATAAACCCCTTGCCTTCATGTGAGGCCTGTCAAACCCATCGGTCCTCTCCAGCGGTCTCTGCACTGTGTAGGATTATTCACTGCAAGCCCCACATGTGGAAGCTGGGCCTGCTGCAGTTAAATTACTTGTTTACCTGGAATGACTGGTAAGTAATAGAGCTGGGCCTAGCAACCAGATTTTCTGATTCCAAGTCCTATGTTCCTTATGTAGACCATGCCAGCTCTCAGAGCCCTCCTCTGATGTCTTTCTCTGCCGCTGTGCTCCGTACCCAAGGCTCAGAACAAACAAGGGGGTGCTTTGCCATCCTGTCTGGGGCTTTCTCCTGCCCCTGCTCCCAGCTTCCCTCCCACAACCTACCCTGATCTAACAGAGGTGGCAGCTCACATGTGTTGAGAGCTAACCATGTTCCAGGCATGTTCTGAGTGTTATATATATTTCTCATTTAATCTTCTTAACAATCCTACCTATCCAACAAACATTTGTCAAGGACCAGCCATGTGCTAGGTACCATTCTAGTTTTATTTCCATCTCATAGATGAGAAACTGAGACCTGAGGAAATTAAGTCAGTTGTTCGAGGCCACGTCACTAGTGAGTGTGAGAGCCAGGATTTGCCCCCGGAGCCTGCCCTCTTCCCACTGTGCTCTACGATTCCCATAGCTGGAGTGGGGCTGGAGTGGGGCTGGAGCAGGGCTGGGATGGTCCACCTGATCTGAACTGCTGAGAGGATGCACAGAGCTCCTTACTAAAGAGAGAAAATACTTTATTTTCCTAAGGAAGAAAAGTTAGCGTCCATCTGCTCTGGGCCATGCACTGTATCAGGATTGCTATGTACCTGTGGCATTGAGTGGAGCTGTGGTTTGCACCCAGAGTGCTTCAGGATTGGAGAGCAAAGCAGGCCCAGATGTCATCAGGGGACCTCGATACACATCGCTTATTGAGCACTAGCCCTTTGTGTTATCTGATTCACCTGTTCTCCGGGCTTCATGTGCCGTGGCATTGGATCGTCACCAGCGTAACATTACATTTTGGAGGGAGCCTTTCCTGCTGGTGTGTGGCAAACAGCTAGATGTATTGCGCCTTTGAGCCTGGAGTTAGGATTTTGTTCACAGCCTCCAGTGGGGGAAGAGGAAAAATGCCAGTATCATTAATTGAGCTGAGGCCTGCATTTCATCACATGGTCCTAAAGTTTACCGCTCAGGCCGTCTGTAGAATTCTACAGCAAGACAGACTCATTGGACTCCTGTGTGTGTCTTAGTGTATGAGTCTCTGTGTGTGAGTACACGCATGACACCACCCAGTACGGATGCAAAAAAAAAGGTATTTGAGAGGAGATGGAGTTGGGGGTAACGAAGATTAAATGAGAATTTTAGGAGAAGTAGCATTTTTCTTTACCTGAAAACTGGAAACTCTTCTTTTGCTTGTTTATGCCTCCTCACTTTTCTGTAGAGCATTAAGTCCATTAAATTGTACTGTGATTACCCCTAATGGTATCGGTCTGGGGCTGTGTAGAAAGTTTCACATGTAAATCTTTGCATTAGTCTGTGTCTTAAACTTCGGGTGTTCTTTCTTTCATTGATTAACTTTTAAGCAACATAATAATGATGTCTTATATTTTCAATACACTTCAAAAGGACTTGCCTTAAATTTAATCCTTATAAGAACCTGGGAGATGGTTTTGTATTCTTTCCCTTTCTACAGATGAAAAAACTGAGGGTCAGAGTGGTTAGGTGACTTATTTGCAGATGCATAGCTGGTAAGGGCCAGAGCTGGGAGTCCAGCTATCTCTGCAGATCTGCTCTGCTGGCTACATAGGTGGACAACAGAGCCAGCAAGGGACGGATGGGAAGCACCTGGATATGGACTGTCAAGGTGGTGTGCATGGGACAGGTTCTGAAGTAGTGGTCAGGAACCGGGGGCTGGGGAGGGGAGAGCAGACGGCATTTCTGGCTTGGGGCAATGGTGGAAATCCTCACAGAAGAGTTAAGGTTTGAAGTAGGCCTTGAAGGATGGGAGAATGATTTTAAAAATAGGAAAGGCGGGCTTCCCTGGTGGCGCAGTGGTTGAGAGTCTACCAGCTGATGCAGAGGCCACAACAGTGAGAGGCCCGCATACCGCAAAAAAAATAAAAATAAAAATAGGAAAGGCAGTGGCCATTCCACGTAGAGATGTTACATCAACGAAGCCTGGAGGCTGTGTGTTCAAGGGACAGGAGAAACCTACACAGACAGAGATTCCTGGGCAGGGAGAAGCAATGAGGAACGTCAGGTACTGTGCTCAGCAAGTGTTTCAAATGCTCAAGTTTCTATCCTCAGGAAAATATCACTAACAAACTTTGAGCAGTAATGCAGGGCCATATACTTATGAGATTTCCTTTTTTTATTTTCCATTTCTGTCATTTCCACAGTTTTACATCTAATCAGAAAGGCAGCGTGTACAGGGGTTGGGGACAGATTCTGCGCAATCTGGATTTGGCTCAGGTCTGAAGTGACCCTCTGCCTCTTATTAAATGTGTGATCTTGGGCAAGTTCTTGAACCTCCTGGAGCCTTAGCTTCCTCATCTTGCAAATGAGGATAATAATAGTACCTACCTCCTAGGGCTTTGCAAGGATTAAGTGATAGTGTGTTTATCAAGCACAAAGCCCAGTGCTTGGTACTATTAATAACAGTGGCTTTTATCACCACCACATTCATCCTCATCCTCATCCTCATCATCACCACCATCACCATCACCATCATCATCACCGTCACCATCACCATCACCATCACCATCACCATCACCATCCCCATCCCCATCATCACCATCACCATCACCATCACCATCACCATCACCATCACCATCATCATCATCATCATCATCATCATCACCATCACCATCACCATCATCATCATCACCATCACCATCACCATCACCATCATCACCATCACCATCACCATCCCCATCCCCATCATCACCATCCCCATCCCCATCCCCATCCCCATCCCCATCCCCATCCCCATCCCCATCCCCATCCCCATCCCCATCCCCATCCCCATCCCCATCCCCATCATCATCACCATCACCATCACCATCACCACCACCATCACCATCATCACCACATTCATCACCATCACCACCATCATCACCATCATCATCATCATGGTTCCTGGAACTCTGCTGCTTTAAACTTCCTAATCTAAGGACTGAGCCAAACCAGGGGTCCCTGCATATCAGAGAACTTGTGCGTATTGCGTGCCTGTCTCTGTGCACAGACAGGGCAGAGAGGCAAGAAAACGTAGTATGATCCCAAAGAGCTAGAAAACGCTCCAGTGGGCAGGAGGCTGGGAAGCTGTGGAGAGTAAAGGAGGGACATCACACACTCTGTTCTGTGAGAGTTTAAAATGCTCTTTCAGAAAGCTTCTCATTATAAAGAAATATCATCCCTAGTTACAAATCTGGGTGGCAGACTCTGCGTTAAGCTGTCCACCCTCATTCTTCCCGCTGAAGTCACTGTTCCAGAGGGAAAGGCCTATCCTAATGATATACACACAAATTAAAACTCCATTTAGCGGTACAGTGAGGACCACCTCCTAATTGACTTTGATCATTGAAAAAAAAAAAAGAAAAACCCAGTTACGTGGTTGATATGCCAAAGGAAATCAGGCAGTGGGAGGGTGCCTCACAGAGCCTTGCAACAGGACGTTTTCTAGTAGCTATGGAAATGGAACCTAGCAACAGGCACTTTCTCCTTCTGGAGCTCCCAAGCGTGAACCAGACCCGTGTTTCCTTTGGCCCCCTTTGATGGTTGGTACAGGAAGGAGCGGACAAGGCCTCACACGTGAGAGGCTGGTCCTTGGCTAAGTGGAGACACCTTTTTATAGAAATGCTTTAGATAGCCTTGGGAATAGTCTTGGCACTTGGATGCAAGCACCACAGAGAAAGGAAACCCAGCAGAGCTCTAGGCCAGCGTTCCGCCCCCTCTCGGGAAATGACAGGCACTTTCCCAGCTTTCCCCGGCTGACATGTTTCTGCCAGGGCAGGGCTGGCTGCGCACCCCAGCAGAGGAGTTGAACAGGCTGGCGACCCTGGGGTGATTTCGCTCCCTGGATCCTTAACGAGGGTTTGAGTATGAAGGGCAAGGTGGTGGGTCTTCCACTGCGTGGAGTCACTTCCTTGACCGCTCTGTCAGCAGTGATTTGATCAGAAGCTGCATGTTCTGATCAGGACTGCATGGAAGCCTGCCCTGGGTTCTGACAGCAGTCTGCGAAGAGCTCAGGGTGTGGAGTGACCCGGACCTGGGTTTGGATCTTGGTGCTGCCATGATGAATGGTGCAAAATGATGGACTGTTCTGGGGCCTTGGTTTTCTAAAGATCCAAAATCAGGTTAATAATATCTACTTTGTCACTATGTGTTGAGGTCCTAGTCCATAAAATGGAGATACTATCTTCCTTAAAAAGCTGTGAGCTTAAATGACATAATGAATGTTCATCCTCCGTACCACTCCTCTGTACCACTGTGTCATGCACATGGTACAATTTTTAATAAGTGGGAGCTGTTACTGTTTCGGTAATAATCCTAATTATGTCTGTCTCCTTCCTTGGCTCTTTTTCTTCTTCTCTCCTGTGGGCCAGGTGCTGGGGGATGGAGATGAGAGAAATGATCCCTGCCCTAAGGGAGGGCCTGCTGGCGGCCTGATATCACCTGCCCCGTGGGCTCATTCCCTTAACTTTAGGCTCAAGAAGATGACTCCTTTAGTCTGGGAGTGCCGTGCCCGACGGAAGAACAAGCCATGAAGGGGCCTCTCCTGCTCTTACAGGATTTTCTGCTGCAACTTAGCAACAGGGCCATTTAGCAGAAAGAACTTGGAACTAAATCCAAAGACTTGGGCTCAGCGCAGTTCCAGGCTCTGCCCCAAGTGTCCCCTTCAAGCCTGAGTCTCATCCGCCCGTTGAGTGCGGGGCAGGTTCAGTCATAGCGACACCCGCCCCCCCCCAACCAGAGCAAAAGCTCAGACTTCTCAACTCCCTCAAGAAATCTCCGTACTTCACTTTCTCAGCGAAAACCTTAATGTACACTGCAAATGACGCTGATGATACCACTGTAGAAGGCTACCCTCTGGTAGTAAGTTTGAGTCAATACCAAGCAGCATAATAAGCTCGTAAAATATATTCTTTCCTTGCACCTTCACAGCAGTTTTTTGGAGCTATAGGTATTATCGTCACCATTTTATAGATGAGGAAGCTGGGAGTCAAAGGATTTAAATAACAGGAACAAAGTCACATAACCATAAACGTGAAAACCAGAACAGGAACGCAGGGCTGTCTGGCTGCCACGGCTGTGCTCGTAACCAGCTGTACTTCGTGCCTCCCATCTTCCTGTGTCTGGCACCAGCACTATATTGGGAGTAGGGCAGGGAGAGGTCACATTACCGGGCTGAGGTCAGTCCAAGGTGGCCAACCCCTAAGCTAGTCATGCACAGAAGAAGGCTTAGTAGAGCCCGTCGGGTGAAAGGGGTCCAGAAAAGATAGTTTTCTTATTCCATTACTGCAGTAATAGCCATTCACTCCATTCTGCACAAATTAGATTCCAGCCCTGGTCCCCCTACAACTTGCCGTGCCACCAGTTTTCAGTGCTCTCCACTTAAATTGATCTTTTTCCTCCGCGTTGACGGTGGGCGTGCCTGTTTCTCCCCTTCTCTCGTGCCCATCCCCCCACCCCCCTGTTTTCCAGAACTATTGAGCGGCTGCCAGTGAATCCTTGTTGAAAGGCCTCCTTTCCCCACAGCATTGCATGGTGCAGAAAAATGATTAACTGTGCCAGAGTCCATTCTCCAGAAAACAATTAATTTGGGGGTGAGAGACAGTAACCCTGATGGTTGCAGTCAGGTTTATCCAGAGATAGGAAGAAAGGCAATATATTTACTTGATTAAAAATCAGCCCCACGTAGTCAGCAGTGGGATCCTATCAGGCTGCTTTATAGCAATTCCGCTTTTAAAAACTGTTTTATCCGCTGGACAGATATCTCTAGTTCCTGTGCCCAAAGTCTGTCAGCTGATGGGAGCAGGGTAGGGAGAGAGCCCTCAGCTCAAAGAAATTTGCGGTTGGCGTGGGAGGGAAATTAGGGGCAATATGTGGAGAGAAGGAAAGGACGGAACAGAGCTGGCTTAAATAAATCTTTCAGGGGATCTGGGAATTAGGAAAATCAGCAGAGCAAAATGACAAGGATGGTGACGGCTACCATTTATTTTGCTCCTGCTATGTGCCAGGCATAGTTCTAAGCACATGACATGCATTATTTCATTTAATCCTTTGAGGTAAATATTACTATCTATTTTACAGATGAAGAAACTGAGACTCAGAGAGGCTAAGTCATTTACCCAAAGTCAGGAACCTAGTAAATGATGTGCCTCTGAACGCTCCAGATAGACCCAAACTTGAGGACTGACTCTACCAAAGTCACTTACTTGCATTTACACGGTTTTGCTTTCGGGGGTCAACCCTGTGTACCGTGGTCAGGATGTAAACAGGTGGGGACCCCATGCTTTACCCCTAAGATGAAGGTCCTTTAACAGACTATCTCAAAAGAGAAAACCTGGCTATACTGTCAGCAGAGGCCTTGCCTTAAAATTATCTTAATTTTAATTTAATTTCAGGGATTGTAACTCATCAGCAGTCTAGAGGTGAGTCTGGACTTTAGGACCAGTCAGACCTGGGTTCAAAAGTGACTTTATCACTTCCCATCTGGGAAGTATTTTTGGGCAGGTCATGCAGCCTCTCTGAGCCTCCACTTTCTTTGTCTGTAAAATGGGAATACTAATGATTTTCTCAAGGTTTATGTAAGGTCTGAATGAAATCATGTATGTAATTCCCCTTGCCTAAGTGTCTGACACGTGGCATGTGCTCAAAATCAGGATCTCCCCACTCAGCTCTGTTGTCCTTCTTTACCTCGTGCTCCTAAGACCAAGTTGTAGAACTTCCTTTTTTTAATGTAAACAGCATGGAAGTGAGTTTGGAAACTAGTGAAGAAAATTAGTCAGTCATCCTACCACTATAATTCAGAGCTTGATGTCATTTTTACATCTCTCTTTCTAGATTTTTTTTTCACATGTGTACCTGGTATTCCATCCAGTACTTGTATCATAGTTTAGCCAAGTTCTCCTATTTTAAGACATCTAGGTTGCTTCTGATTTTTTTACTAGTACACTGCAGTGTACATCTCTGTGTATATGGCTTCTAGGTTTGAAACTTTTGAATGTTGTGGCTTTGTTGCCAAACCAGGAGAAGAACTTGGGGGATGAAGCTCTGTCGTTCTGCTGTTCTGATTGTCTTGCCTTTTTGTTTTCTGCTTTCTACGTTAGAGGACCATAAGTCAGAGAACTCCAGTGAGTTATATTTTACAGAAATGATGCTAGTTAAGAACAAACAACTGAGCATTAATAATGTAAAACAGAAAAGTAGGTAGCCATGCAGCTGGGTTGGTTTCTGCTGCCTTTTGAAACCAAGAATGCTGCTTGAATCAACAGTTTCTTGAAGTTATAACCATCTCTAGTCACTACCTAGAGCTGCTAATTTACAGATGCAACTGGGTTTGTGCATTCGATTTTTGGAAGGGAAGCATGCATGTGACAGTGGAAACTCCTATACTTACTTCGGTGACTTCTACATAATGACTTTGTTAATTGCCTCCGGCTGGCTGGGCGCTGCGGGGAGCCTTCAACGTCTGAACATCTACTGAGCATTTTTCTTAAAAATGTCAAGGTGGAGCTTGCACTTTCCCAGCCCTCTCTCATGTCTCGCCGGGCAGGAAAAAGGCGACTGGAAAATGTCAGCCCTGGGATCAGATTGACCAGATCTGAGGGAGTAAGAAACTCCCCCCACCCTAGCTCTTGGCTTTTAGAAATCAGTAACCTTTCAACGTGGGTGATCCTGTGAACTCGCTACCTTTCCACGGCCTTCTTCTCAACTCTTTAGCATCTTTTCACCTTTCCACTGAATTACAAACTAGTTGAAAGGGGACACCGGTATCAGGTTTCTTATTTAGGTCACTTTCAAGGTACTTGGGAGAGTTTTGCACAAACAGGTATAAATACGCACTGTGGGGTGTAATTTAGATAATCCTGTGATGTGCATCGGTGCTTACTATTAATTCCTCTGGAAGGAGGGATTACGATCATTACAATGTACATTGTGTCAGTGGTCTGGTCTTAAGGCAGGCTGGAGAGGACCATTTATATTAGCTTTTCTGGACCAATGACTGGTATTTCCAAGTCCTCTGGATAGCACGCACCTACTGCTGTCTGCAGCTTTACATGAGGGTTGCTGTGGGGTAAGATCTATTTATTATCACCATTGGGACCCCCAGACATTAACTTCAGCCTTTATTTGCTGGTGACTTTAGATTGCCCATAGTTTACCTCCTGTTTAAAGTAACATGTGTAAAAGAGGAAGCTTGGCTGGGAAACACAGGCTCCTGAGTTTGAAACTTGCCTCAAACTTATACCAGCTCTGTGATGTTAGGTCACTTACTCTGAGTGAATCAGAATATATCCCCATAGCTCAATTTCCATGCAGTTCCATTGTACTCATTCTCCAATAACGTTTTTTCAATCCATCTTTACATGCGGATTAAATCGAATAATATAAATTAAGAATTTGGCATGTAGTATGCACTCAAATTATGCCAGGTTTTGAGTTACTGGTGTTATTTTGAATATTATCGAGGACAAAGACGAATGGTTGCTTGAGCTTGTGTATTCTTTGGACAGCCTCTGACCGAGTATGCCTTGTGCCCTTTGGGAAGAGGAGAATAGAGCAGGCTATTTCCCTTCCTTCTCTTTCTGTCGCTCATAACCCAGAACTGTAAAACGGACCACCCACCAATCAATACAGTAAAAGAATTGAGGGGCCCCTAGCCTGACTTATATTTAAGACTGGATCACAGATTAAAGGTCCCTTTTACTGTGGCTTTAAGACAACATTACTGGTGGAACTTCACATCTCTGACTCCGTATCATCCTGTCCTCTGTCTAAATCTTACTGTTGCAGGAAGGGGGGACCCCTTGCAGGGCCCGAGAGTGGGCCCTTGTCTAACACTCGGAAATGAATTATCCAAGGAGACACATGTGCTGACACACCAAGAGAGCTTATTGAGAAGGGGTGCCCGGGCGGAGAGCAGGAGGGTGAGGGAACCCAGGAGGACTGCTCTGCCACGTGGCTTGCAGTCTTGGGTTTTATGGTGATGGGATTAGCTTCCAGGTTGTCTCTAGCCAATCACTCTGACTCACGGTCCTTCCTGGTGGCGTGCGCATCACTCAGCCAAGATGGATTCCAGTGAGAAGGATTCTGGGAGGTTGGTAGGACATATGAACTGGCATCCCCTCTCTCCTTTGGACATTTCCCCAATTCTTCCGGTTGGTGGCGGCTTGTTAGTTCCGCATGCCTTACGAGGACCTCCTGCTGCAAGATACCTCCTGCAGGTGGTAACTGTGGTGCCTGGCCAGGGTGGGTGGTTTCAGCCAGTGGTTCTCCTACCTTCCAGTCGGCCATTTGTCAGCCCGGTGTTGATGGCCCTGTACTCGCTTCCCTACCCACCAGCCTCCAGAATTACTTCTGGAGGACTGAATCTCCTGAGAGTCTGATTTAGAGCTGGATCCAGAACTTGGCTTTCCCAGGTGGTTTCTAAGAGCACATCTACCACAGGCCACAGAGAGACCCACCGGCGTCACAGCTGTGTGGGCCTCTGTGTGTGCTCGCCGAGGTGCAAGGCCATGAGGAAGGGATGCCAGCATGCACCTCTGGGCTTCTGGCTGACAGCCTCCCCCATGCAGCTGTGGGCTGCCTCTGCCCTAATTAACGTCCCTGGACGCCAGATCCTGTGGTCATTTTCACCGGGAACTCTCTTTCCACTGGCTTTTCTTCCCCCGCCACATATTTTTTACCGTGAGAACTTGCTTTTGCATCTTGTTTAAAATAAGAGAAAGTGGGCTTCCCTGGCGGCGCAGTGGTTGAGAGTCCGCCTGCCGATGCAGGGGACATGGGTTTGTGCCCCGGTCCGGGAGGATCCCACATGCCGCGGAGCGGCTGGGCCCGTGAGCCATGGCCGCTGAGCCTGTGCGTCCGGAGCCTGTGCTCCGCAACGGGAGAGGCCACAACAGTGAGAGGCCCGCGTACTGCAAAAAAAGTAAAATAAAATAAGAGAAAGCTTTGACAAAAATGTTTCTCTTCACAAAGCTGTGAGAGCTCTATTCATTCTGGGATTAGTTAATTCTCATGACCTTTTAACAAGACAGCTCTTTTGAACACTTAGATGAGATAATTGATTCTAACGGGGAAAGAAGTGCTGCTCGTTTAACTGCATATATCTGAGTTGTCTGCAATTCAAACAATTTCTCCATTACCTTTGGAGTTGCCAATAAATAGATTAAAACAGTAAGAAGGTCAGCAGAAATGTGAGCTAATTCAACCTTGGAAGTAGCAGCATATTCACTTCTAAGAGGCAAATTAACGTTATTATTATTGACAGCTACACAGAGACGGTCAAGAGCAGTGTAAAGCACCTCATTTAGTGTCTGGTACCTAAAAAGTGCTGTATAAATGTTAGCTACTATTTTATCAGGATTATCAATGGTATGACTATAATGGTTATAGAATATAGTAATCACACAGGTGTACAGTTTACAAAGTGCTTTGCCATATATTATCACATATGATACAATAATTCTTTGAAATATTTTTATCCCCATTTCTCAGATGAGACTAGCTAGGAAGTGGCAGTTAGGATTCAAAACCAGTTTTCTTGCCCTTGGTCCAGCACACTTCCCACGGCATCACAGTAACCGAAGAGAAAGCAAAGGGTCTGATTGCATTTCTGTTACCAGCGTACGCTCTCCTGATTAAGCCAGACTTGTGTGTATTCCTCGGTGGCTTGTGTTTGGATCAGGAGTCATAAGGATATGCTGTGCTCCGGTCCCCTGTACACACTTCTTTCTGCATCTTGAAGGCAGTCATGCAGCCCCTCCAGACCACCAGTGACCCTTCCACAAACTGTGGCCAAATAACACAACTTTCCGTCTGCCTCACGGACTCCTATACTGCTGCCTAAAAAGACATGTAGAAGCCTGGGACGTTGCTTGATGTGTAAAAGGGGGTGTCTTTATAATCCCCACCCACCTTGCTAGAAAAGGCTGGCGAGCAGCAGCATGGTGAGGTGGGAAGAGCCTTCCAGCCAGAAAGATGGATGGTGTGTGATGTCAGGATTCCAGCAGTTTGGGATTCTAGTCTAGGCTCTGCCACTTGTTAGCCGTTTAACCTTCCCAGGGTTAATTGATGTCTCTGTGTCTTAGTTTCTTCATCGGCAAAATGGCATTATCACCTTTTAGGATTGTTGCAAGGATCAAAGAAACTTTGAAACGGATTTCCTGCTCTTAGCACAATGCCTGGCCCGTGGAAAGCACTCAAGAAATCCCAGTTTTAT
Source organism: Orcinus orca (assembly GCF_937001465.1). Taxonomy (NCBI): domain Eukaryota; kingdom Metazoa; phylum Chordata; class Mammalia; order Artiodactyla; family Delphinidae; genus Orcinus; species Orcinus orca. The sequence goes on along the minus strand of NC_064566.1, from coordinate 56,067,773 downwards.
AATTATCATAATTTTAATTAACCTTCTGAGTTAATTAAATGTCCATATCTATAAATTGGGTCTGGCAAGGTTGCATGAGGATTAGATGTAAGGTATACAAATTACCCAGGGCACTGCCCGGCAAGCAGTTGGTCCTCAGTAAACATAATTACGATGGGCCTTCATATCTCTGTCGATCCTTCCCTGTGTTCCTCTCACCCTCCTAGTGGGTCAGCCACTCTCTCCTCTGGGCCTTCTAGTCCTTCTGTCTGTCTCCCCTGCTTGACTACGAGCTCATGGAAGCAGGGAGCGTCTGATTTAGTTCTGGCTCTCAGTGTCAGCCATGGGTCCTGGCATAGAGTGGGCTTTTAGAAAGTGTTCATCAGCTGAACGAAGGAGTGATGCTACACAGAGGATGCTGTGGGAGTTGGGGACTGGAGTATGCGATTCTGTATGCGGGGAGTCAGGGAAGGTGTCCCAGAAGAGGTAAGTATGGACCATTGATGAGGCGCAAGTCTTGAATCGCCAGTGGGACTTAAGCTGACGCTTTGTACTAGATTGCAAACCTTTCTGGAAAACACGCTTCCTAGCCTTCGCAAGCATTGTGTATTTAAAGGACAACATCCGTTCTCTGGTGTTTTATGGTCTCTTCTCGATTGTTGAAGACTGTTTAGCAGTTGCTACCTTGCAAAAATAGTTTTAAAACAGAAATGCATGCCCATGAATCAAAATCACAGCATTGCACAAAATCACAAAATTGCACAGAATCAAAACGTGCAGCAGATACACAGTGAAATGCAGATCCCACCTCTTCCTTCACAGGATGCACCCACCGTTATCAGTGTCTTTCTTATCCTTCCAGAAATATTCTGTACATATGCAGAAATGTTTTTACCTAAATGTAGTATGTCAAGCATACTGTTCTGAATGTTACAATTTTCCTTCCAGAAAAATATATACAAAGAGCTTCCTCACTCTTTTTTATGGTTGCATAGTATATTGTATAAATAAAACTTATCTAGCCCCTTATTGGTGGACTGGTTTCCAATGTTTTGCTATTACCAACAGTACTGTAGTGAATAACCTTGTAGGTACATCATTTTGTAGGTATATGAACATATCTGGAGGAGAACTGGAACCTCTGAGTTCCAGAGTAAAGGGTATGGGTATTTTTGATTTGATAGCTTTTGTCAAATTGCCCTCCGTAGGGTTTGTACCAGCTTATGCTCACACCAAACCAGCTGAGTGTGAGAGTGCTTATTTCCTGTTCTTTTCCAATACTGTATATTTTCAGCCTTTTTAAAATCTTTGCCAAACCGTATGTGAAACACAGTATTGCAGAGTTTAACTTACATTTCTCCTGCTGTGGGTGATGTCTAGAGTCTTTTCACGTGACAAAGAGCCAATTGCATTTCTTATTCTGTAAACTATCTGTTCATATCCTATGCCTATTTTCCTACTGACTTGCTGGACTTTGCTTATTATTTGTAGGAGTTCTTTTTCTATTAAGGAAATTAACCCTTGGTGATACGAATTGCAGGTTTTTCCTCTAGATTGTTATTTATCTTTTGAATCAAAAGGCCAAGACCACTACTTACAATACCCAGGACTTGGAAGCAACCTAAGTGTCCATTGACAGATGAATGGATAAAGAAGATGTGGCACATATAAACAGTGGAATATTACTCAGTCATATAAAGAAACAAAATTGAGTTATTTGTAGTGAGGTGGATGGACCTAGAGTCTGTCATACATAGTGAAGTAAGTCAGAAAGAGGAAAACAAATACCGTATGCTAACACATGTATATGGTATCTAAAAAAAAAAAATGGTTCTGAAGAACCTAGGGGCAAGACAGGAATAAAGACGCAGATGTAGAGAATGAACTTGAGGACACAGGGAGGGGGAAGGGTAAGCTGGGACGAAGTGAGAGAGTGGCATGGACATATATACACTACCAAACGTAAAATAGATAGCTAGTGGGAAGCAGCTGCATAGCACAGGGAGATCAGCTTGGTGCTTTGTGACCACCTAGAGGGGTGGGATAGGGAGGGTGGGAGGGAGACGCAAGAGGGAGGGAATATGGGGATATATGTATACGTAGAGCTGATTCACTTTGTTATACAGCAGAAACTAACACAACACTGTAAAGCAGTTATACTCCAATAAAGATGTTTAAAATAAAAAGGCCAGGACCTCCTGAAACTCCCTCATCCCTGCCCCTCTCCCCACTCCCCTAGACTGTGAGCCCTCGGGGGCAGGGTCTGTGCCTGGATCATCTCTGTGCCCCAGTCCCCTGTGTAGCACTCAGCACTGCCAGAGCTCTCTTCAGGGGCTCTTTGTTGAACTGAACTGAACTGAATTCCTGTGTTCCCCACCCCCACTTGTCCTCCCCTCTGGCTTGGGAGTTCCATTTCCACCTCCAGCAGAAAAAGATGACTTTTCTCATTGCTCACCACAGCCATGCACCTGTTTGGCCTAAACTGGCACCTGCAGCCGATGGAGGGGCAGATGTATGAGATCACGGAGGACACAGCCAGCAGTTGGCCTGTGCCAACGGACGTCTCCCTGTATCCCTCAGGGGGCACTGGGTTAGAGATCTCTGACAGGAAAGGCAAAGGAGCCACGGAAGGTAGGGTTGCTGTGTTGTTCGTGTCGTGAGTCCTCTGTGTCTGCCTTTGAACCGAGGAGACCGCCATTCTGCGCGCCATGTGCCTGACTCACAGCTCCATGCTCTGGTGCTTCCTCCATCCCTCTGCACTCCACACCGGCTGCCAGGCCACCTGTGTCTTCATCGCAGTTCCTTGTCACTGTGAACTCACGGCGGGGCTTGGGCGGGGTTCATGGGGCTCAGCAACATCCCATCCCACGCCCTGAGGGCAGTATCCTGGGCTTTCACACTGCTGGGCGGCTGTCTTTGATTATGTGGAATCATGATGAGGCAACCTCATGGGATGAATGGGTGTCTCCTGGAGTTGGGTGTGGCAAGGTGGGTAGAGGGTGTGTTGTAAGCGAAATACCCTTGGACCTTGTGCTTCCATGGAAACACCACTTTGGCTGTTCTAGCATTTTCAACCATGTGACCTTAAGTTACTTGGCCAGAGTCACATAGCCAGTAAATAATGGAATTTGGGACATGAGCCCAGGTCTGTGTGACTGCAGGGCTCTTGCAGTCTCCATAAGTTGACCTACCTGACTCACGTCATGGTTATAAGACCCTGAAGGAGATGTGGATAAGAAATTCCATTGTACAGTGAGACACAGATGTTTCTTTTTCAATGATGGAAGTGGTGGTGACATTTGGAGTTTGGCATTCTTGAATGGGACATCCATAGACCCATGTTCTGAATTTCTTAGGGCTCTTTCTAACATGCCATAAACACAGATTCTTTCACTATCAGCCAAGAGGTGGCAGACCCACAAAAATTGGTACCGGGAAGGATGTCTGAGCTCATGGGCCAGGCTGGCTGTCATTTTAGGCAGTGCAACCAGCCCTTCTCCTGTGGCCTGCTTTCTCTCTCTGGTGTTACCTCAGTCAGCAAAGTGGTCACAGTGGCCTCCAATCTTCACTGCTTACATCTTCTTTCCTCTTAGCTCAGTTAACTTTGGGTCATGGCTTCTGAGCTTCCCTGTCCTGTCAAGAGTTTGCCTTCTAGGAATCAGTTTGGTTAACAGGGTAGCATATGCTTGGCCAGAGTAGCTATTCATGGTCTCTGAATGGTCGTGAAGGCCAAAATCCACTCTTGACCTATGGTCATCTTCAAGGGAACTGAGGGCATTTCCAAAGAGCCTAATCAGAACCTCTGCCTACTACTCTTTTGCGGGGGGCAAAGCCAGTCTTCTCCTTTACAAAGATTCTAAGACTTTCTTTGCACCTTAATAGGATATGGAGGGAGCATGGATGAAGCTATGGGAAGAGCTCTGGGTTAGGAGTCAAGAACCCTGAGTTCAAGTCCAGCTGCTGCCACTTGAGATGCCCTTAAGCAAATCCCTTGAGAGACTTTCTGGGCTTCACTTTCCTCCTCTTTAAAAGGAGGTTATTGAGCTATATTATCTGTAACGTCCATTCTAATTCACAAGTTCTACATATGAAATTAGTAACAGAATCATCATATGATTAACCAGATTGTTCTTTAGAACTTTTTTTCAGGTTGGCCCTGTCCATGGTCCTTCCTGTTGGCTTGTGATTCCCGTGTCAGCTTATAGTGTCAGATGTCATAGGTGAATACCATAGATGACAACTGTCTTTAGAATCAACAAACACAGATTTAAGATATGTTGAACCCTCAAAGATCTCATTTAGAAAAATGTATTTTCTCTATCAGATTTTCTTTCAACAGGAGTTGGCTCTGTCTAAAGTCTCCCACTATAATGAAATTAGTTTGTGGGTTGTTTAGGTTTTGTTTTCTTTTTCCCAAGGAGCAGGAGGTGCAGATAAGAGACAAAATAAAATTGCACCAGCTTATTGGTTTACTTTCACTGGAGTATTTTTGCTTAAAGGGATTATCTGTCATTACTAATGCAAATGGAAAGCCTGTTTACAGACCCCTAAAATGCAGTGCAATGCTGGAAGGTGGTCAGCATCAAAAGCAGTTACTGTGACAAAAAAATACATTGGTCTGGAGAGACAGAGGACAAATATTCCTATAGTTTATGTGAGACCACATGGTTCTTAATTTCTTTTGCCTTGGTCAAACCAGTGTGTCTACTCAGTTTACGGTTTTAATTGTGTTGTTAAAAATCTAGTTCCTTAGACGTATCTCAAGGGGGAAAGTCCTTAACCCTGATGTGAGTGCATATTTCCTGTCCCTTCTGAGGGTATCCGAGAGCTGATTCCAGAATTAAGATTAGAGCCCTGTTCCACAATGGTAGGGGAAGCAGTGTGGTGGATGGAAAGAGGATAATAGGCCGTGGAGCCAGACAGTCCAGGATCTGAGTCCTGGCCCTGCCAGTTATTGGCTCTGTTAACTCAGGCCCATTACTCCATCTCCTTTGGCCTTGGTTTCCTCATCTGTGGAACAAGGGTTGCTAACACCTATCTTTTCAAAGACTAGTTATGAAGAAGCACTCAACAAATGTTAGTTCCTTTCTTCTTGTCCACCCAAATCCCAAGCCATTCCATGTCAGTTATTAGAATCTCAGAAATCCAGACTAATTAATATTTTCCCCTCAAAGATCCCACAAAGTCTGGGGCATTTGTGAATATTTTTAAAGGGTATATATTTTTTAATTATACAAGTGAACTATACGATGAACCCAGTATTTTAAAGGTTCATTGTGTCTTTGAGGATAACATCAAACTGCGATTTATACTATATTTTCAAAGTGGCTATAACCATTTCAGGGTTGTCATGGGTTGGAAACCAAATACAGCAGCTTTTCGAAGTAAAACCATAAGAACTTATGTTATGCATTAATGGAGAAAGGGAAAAAAGCATTGAATAAACAAGCAATTCTGATGGTTTAATTGGTGGGCCAGGGATAGTATTTTCTTCTTTCTGCAGTGAAATCAAAATTGCCCATCAGTTGGAACCATGCAAATTGCTGCACACAGGCTCAGCTGGGCTCTCCAGAATGGGACAGCTTATTTTGATAACCAAATAAATTTCAAACAGTTGCTAAGGAAACTAAAGAAATCTTTGTGCAAGTTATTGCATTGAAAAGAACCAAAAATGTGGAGGGAGGGGGGAGAGTGTTGGTTGATTAGGAATTTAGAACCTATCTGGATAAATCTCAGTTCAGGAAAATAAAGACTGAACTTGGGAAGTGCATGGAATTTCAGTTCTTCCAAATCTCCCTTATTTGAGCTATCCAATCGTTTCAGTAATTTGTTGAGAAACTTCTTTTATAGACATGACTGCATAGTTCCACAGCATAGCTGTGGGAAGCCCGAATCTGTATATCTTTATAAAGAAAAGGACTGTTACCAGTAGAATCTGCCCTGTGAAACCTAATCGTGCTATTGGAGCTCCTTAATTCTGAGTTAAGCTCTTTGTACTTTGTTAAGCCTCTGGGGCACGCACTGATTGTATAGCGTCCTTCTTATGAATGTCTTGAGATACTGTCTCCCTTTAACTTTGGGGCCTGTGTGTGGGATCCTAGTTCATAAAAATTGTCCATTTTTTGTATCCCAGGATGGCAGGAAGTTCTCCAACGGGCCTTGGATCTTCCTGGTCTAGCCTTGGTATTAAGCCCGCTAGGACTGTGAATTAAATTGGACCCTCGCTCTTAAAGAGGGTCAGTGCACTCTGCCACCATTGAGAATATCTTTGAAGAGTTTTAATTAATGATTTATCAATTTAGTGTTCTAAGAAGCCATATTCTAATAAATAAAGGGGCAGCCCAAATGGCTCCATCTCAGTGGTTTCTTAAGCATTCTGAGCATCCGTATATACATTTTCATAGTGTGAGGATTAACGGAACCGATACATATAAAGATGCCCAGTACGTAGCTGGAACTTAATAAATGATAGATTATACTACTATTAGTACTGCTGCCTCTATTACTGTTACTGCTAATAATGTTTATTATTATTATCGTTTTCCAGAACGTAGGTAGGAATAAAAAAAGTTATATTCACAGGACTTTTCGCCTCCACCTGCCTCTACCCTCTACCCCCCGTCACTACTCCACCACCTACACAGTGGGTATGGCCATTTAGTGGGATATTTTCTGTCCTAGTGCTCACATCTTGGTGCTCAAAATTAAGAACAAAGAATCTTAGGTTATAAGATCTGGAGAGACAAAGGCAGTAAGGGTTTTTAAAAGACAGGAAAGGATGAGGATGGTCTCACTCTGAACAGCCCTTAGCCCAGCAAATCTCATGCCTCTTTCCCACCAGACACAGGTACTCGGCGGGCTGTAGGTCTTCCCTCCCAGAAGCTTCCATCTCATCCTTAGGGTTAGTCTCTGTGGGGACCACTAGGGACCAGAGGGGAAGAATGATAAAGGTTAAATTCTAAGATGAGGATGCTCTTTCCCTCTCAAACTTTTCCTTTAGACTGGGCCCGTGACCCCTTCCCTAAGGATCTGGACAGGGTGACTTCTGGTACAAAGGTCACTTTTGAACCTAAGCTCCAGAGTGGCCGTCACAGACTCATTCAAGAAAGTCAAGGTCCTGGTTGGGAGTGTGCCATAGACCAGAATTTACTATTTGTATATCATTGTATACACACCAAATATGATTTTTTTCTCCCATTTTGGCCAGCTCTGGTGAAATACTAGAGTGCTAGAAAAGAATATTCCTTTTTGCCACTCCTCTGGGGTAAGAGCCAACTTACTTATGCCTCTGGGGCCTGCAGACCTCTGGAGAGTCTCTGGACTTGACCTCTGACCTGTGAGGCGAAAGAACTTAGCTGATTCCATAGCTGTCTCCTGAACACATGCTCACTGCAGGGGAAGTGAACTGTGCAGGGGTCTCCAACGGCAATGCCAAAATGTGGGAGAAGTGTCCGTTACTCATTCTCAGACACAGGAATTATTTGAATGCAGACAATTCTCAAATCCCATCAGCTCTTGACTCCTACCTACTCACAAAGGAAATGAGTCCTTGGAATTAGGAGTCTCGGCCTTGTTTCTGTGCAGCTTCTAGCGGTAAAGAGCTCAGAACTCATCCTGCTTTTGTTTCATACTCCCTCCTAGTTCTGCTTCCCTAACAGAATTATAAGCTGAAGGGTATACTATCTTCTTCCTGGACTATAAAAGGATTGTGGTACTGGGAACCCAAAAATCAGATAAGGAAGAATGTGAAAGTAATTCTCTTCCATCTTAATGCTTTGTGAATTTGGCTTCTGTCTTTGAGCTTTGAAACATGCCATGGTTTGCGTGTGTCTACATTTTCAAGGTAAAAGTCTGGGGCATATTCCTTCCATAAAGGAATTAAATGCAAGCTCTTTCCCATGCTAAGGACAGAAGAGTAGTGATACTTTTATTGAGAGCATGCATTTTAACTTTTTTGTTGGCATATTTTTAATTAAAATAACGTTTAACGGTTTAAAGCTAAAAACCTGATGTTTCTGCCTAGGAGTTTATAAGGAATGATAACATATGGAGAAGTTTAACATTTAAATTGAATTTTATTATTTAAAACAGTAAAATATTTTATGACTACAACAGTGCCCTGCCAAGCTCCGTTTCAGCATCAAATGTGCTTTGTAAGGAAAAAATGACATTTTAATTTCTTATTCCCCAAGTGCTTTTCATAAAAAGTTCCCACAAATGTGTTTTCTTTATAAATGGATTCTCGGTCTCTGAAGTGTCTCTTCCAACATCTATAACGCCACCACAAACCTTGGAACTAGGATACCCAGAGGTCTTTCTAATGACAAAATGTGGTCTGTTGACTTGATTCTGGCTCGTTAATGTCCTAAGGGTGGTCTTCTAATGTCCCCGTCCTCTCCTTCTGCCCCCCGCCCAACTCTTCAGAGGGCTGATGTCTGGCAGGAAGTTAGGGTTTATATTTTTCACATGTGAGTGTGTTTAATTACTAAACAGAGGAAGTCTGATAAGCAGCCTTCCTTCCTGGCACTTGGGGTACCCTCAAAAAGCTGTCAGTCTCCTAAATGGTGACAGAATTGGGCAAGAGACCTTATTCTTGACCACTCCCCCCCACTCCAGCAACCTGCAGGGTTGGGGGCCTGGGTTGAATTTCCAAGTATGTCATAAGGTTTGTGCCTGAACTTGAAAAATGCCCTCATCTTTACCCACTTTAGCACAGTGATATTCATAGGCCTCCATCCAAGACAAAGAAACGTTTTTCAGGAATGTTTTCTCTCTTCAGACGTACCCTTTTCCTCATCTTCCCCAGCCCTACCCCTCCTCCCAACACAAACTCTCATCCACATGTCTGAGCCTCAGAATTCGGCACCCAATTACACACAAACTAGTGAACTTGTACAATTTCCCTGACTCTACTCAGGTCATCCTTCCCACTGCTGGGGGAACCATTCTGAGTTGGAAAGTTAATAACAACACCTCATTCCCTCTATCTTTTCTTTTTTAGCATGCATGCTTTTACACACACACACACACACACACACACACACACACATATACAGTTATTCTCATGTGACTGCAAGTGATTATTTTTAGGATCAAAATATATCTTAACAAGCTGTGGAATTATGCAGTAAACAGATGGCCCTTGGGGAGGACCCATTCTGCTTTGGAAGAATGCATATTTTTAGCAGAACAATTTGGGCATCATTGGAAAAAAAAAGTTCTGGGCATTCTTACTCCTCAATGGGGGAGTCTGGGGCAGGGAGTGGGCTGGCAGCAAAATGTTGTAGAGAGGAGTGGGAGGCATCGGAGAGCCCTGCTTGTTCAGATGCTCTGATCCCTGGTTTCACGTGTGGCTGACGGTGATGTTTTTGTCTTCCCTTCCCCGTGTCTTGGTAGGAAAGCCCAGTAGTTTCTTTCCAGAGGACAGTTTTATAGACTCTGGAGAAATCGACGTGGGGAGACGGGCTTCCCAGAAGATTCCTCCTGGCACTTTCTGGAGATCTCAGGTGTTCATAGACCATCCTATGCATCTGAAATTCAATGTGTCTCTGGGAAAGGCGGCTCTGGTCGGCATTTACGGCAGAAAAGGCCTTCCTCCTTCACATACACAGGTAACCAGAACCCCACGGACCCTGCTCAAGAAGCCTAAGTCAAGAAGCCTAATGCTTAAGCCTGGATCTCTGAGCTTGAAGGAAATTTCATGTATTTTGTAGCCCATTCATCCATTTGCCCTCTCTCAGACCTTACCTTTCGGATGAGTAGGGTTGTATCCTTGGAGCTTGTTCAGAGGAAGGCTTTCTAGGAAATCTCTCAGTAGCCTTTTTTACTAGTACCCAGTCTTGAAGTTAAATTATCCAGGAAGTGTAATCTAGAGAAAAAAGCATGCACTTTGGAGTCAAAGAGACCTGGGTTTGAATCCTCTTGTTATCAGCTATGTGACCTTGAGCCTGTTACACCCTTTCAGAGCAAGTTTCCTAATGGTGATAACAATACCCACTTCACAGGGCTGTTGTGAAGAGTGGAGAACCACATCTAGAAGGCAGCCAGTGCAGGACCTGGCTCAGAGCAAAGCATCCTTTCTCTCCTCAGGGCTTCACATTTACCCAGACACACGCACACTAGAAACACTTAAGAAACTCAGCCAGCATTAGCAGGTGTAAGCTTTTATATATAGAATGGGTAAACAACAAGGTCCTACTGTGTAGCACAGAGAGCTATAGTCAATATCCTGTGATAAACCCTAATGGAAAAGAATATTTTAAAAAAGAATGTGTATATATATATATATATATATATAGGTATAACTGAATCACTTTGCCATATAGCAGTAATTAACACAACATTGTAAAGCAACTATACTTCAATTAAAAAAAAAAAAAAAAAACTCAGCCAGGATGATTGACACATGACCAGTCATGATGGGTTAAGAGCAGACTTGTGTGAGGTCCTCCCAGCCCTGGGATTGGAGTAATATAAATCATAGGCATCCATCAGACATTCCCTGGCCAAAGGCAGTCTTCCTAGCCCCCGTAGTTATTTAATTTTTAGGTAAAAGCTAGATAAATACATTTGCTAAGGATGGAGTTGCAGAAAAAGTAGACAGAGCCTGGGCCCCTCTGATTTCTTTGTAAAACTGCCATGCTGATCCTGGACTTCATGCCCCTAGACATTTTCACATGAGACAGAATCAGCGTCTATTTTGTTTTTCTTTAAAGATAGACAGGGCTTCCCTGGTGGCGCAGTGGTTGAGAGTCCGCCTGCCGGTGCAGGGAACACGGGTTTGTGCCCCGGTCCGGGAAGATCCCACGTGCCGTGGAGCGGCTGGGCCCGTGAGCCACGGCCGCTGAGCCTGCGCGTCCGGAGCCTGTGCTCTGCAACGGGAGAGGCCACAGCAGTGAGAGGCCCGCGTACCGCAAAAAAAAAAAAAAAAAAAAGATAGACAGACAGACAGGTAGACAGTTGCACGATTTGCATGCCAGTAGGCCGGCAGGACTTCCCCAACAACTGCCTGTTGTTAGCACTGTGTGACTGACTTCAAGTCTCTCACGCTAGTAGGCTTGGGCCATTTGGCACTTGTGTTTGACACAGCATGTAAGAGTTTTGAGCTAATCCAGTTTAGTTCCCCTAAAACTGCCCCCTGAAACTGGAGCGTTGAGAAAGGGTCATTGACGAAAGGAAGATAGGTATAAATCAAGCTTCCGTTTGCACTTGACTGACATGTAAGCCACATCCAGTGCTCCAGGCCCAATCCTAGACCCCTGGGATTCCTGCCCACCATCACCTGCATGGGGTTGGAGTTCAAACAGTCATGAAGTGTCTGGGTTTCTGATCACTGGAAAAGCATGGTTGTCCTGTGCAAACTCTGAGACTTAAAAATAATCCACTAATTACAATGCACTCACAGGAGTATCAGGAGACTATTACCAGGGAAAATGGGTTCTGGGAAGGAGTTGGAGTTGGTTGGTCAACCTTCACGTGGCTTTAGCCTCTTTTGCCTGGTTCAGGTTGTATTTCCCCGTATCCTCCCCGGCAGAAGGCTGAAGAACCTAGCATTGTGGTGAAGCAGGTCCACTGCTAATTATGCTCTCTTTGTACTTCAGTTTGACTTTGTGGAGCTGCTGGATGGAAGGAGGCTCTTGACCCAGGAAGCACGGAGCCTGGAGGGACCCCAGCGCCAGTCTCGGGGAGTCGTCCCCGCTTCTAGCCATGAGACGGGCTTCATCCAGTATTTGGATTCAGGGATCTGGCACCTGGCTTTTTATAATGATGGGAAGGAGTCTGAAGTGCTTTCCTTTCTCACCACTGCCATTGGTAAGGAAGCTCCACCCCTCTGGGACCCGTGGGATATTGTCTCTTCGGATGAGAGGACACTTGGGGATCCTGGGAGTTGAAGTGGACAAGGGGATGTGTCTTGCCCAGAGCTGCAGAGGCCACCCGGCCTGAGGCCATCCTGACTGGGCTTGCCGGACCAGGGGTGGGAGTGAGATGCAGGGGAACGGGGGAAGGGAGTGACAGGAGGAGCTGGAAGGCCATGTTGGGCTGGCACCGGAGCCCAGCGCTGTTGCCCGCCGCCTTCCTTCTGTTACCTGTGGCCTAGTGTGTGGAGTAGCAGCAACATTTAAACACCAAGGGGCAAAACTGACAAGGAGACAGGAGTTCTTGTTACTCCTCTGCGTCACCTGTATTTGTCCTTATAATCTCGCTTGGTTCAACTCACTGATCTGTTGTTTGGGTTTTTGGTTTCTTACGTGAGCTTTTGTTTGCTTGTTTGTTTTGCTTTTGGAGCCAACAACCCCTGGCAGATGAGGATGAAAAAAAAGATAAAGGCTTGGCAAGAGGGTGAGAATCGCCATGCAAAGGGCTGGATGAACAGTCTGATCAGATGGGGGTTTTGTAGAGAACCGAGATGTCCTGAGCTCTGGCGGACGGCAAGCCCGGAGGATTTAAATGAGCTCTTAGCAGCTTCTTGTCCCTCATAGTGAAAGAGTTCTCATTCAGAGAGAGCGCCTTGGCCACCTCACAAGCCTGTGGGTGTCTGGGGAGCCTGGCATCCTGTCTTAAGAAATTTTTCTTCTTTATGCATATACTGCACAGAATTTGTCTCCTTCTTAGATCGCCACAATGTGATATATGATGCGTTGGGCTCAGTGGTTCAGGTCAGAAAACGTTGCTTTGGTTTATATCAGAAGCGCAGTGACACAGCCTGGAGATAAAATCCCCTACAGGAAAATAAAACTTCCAGAAGACAAAACTCCACTAACCAGAACACTTAGGGATGGATTTTCTGCTTAATGAAAACCTCTGTGTTTTTTTTTTTTGTTTTTTTTTTTTTACATGTTTATTAGAGTATAATTGCTTTACAATGGTGTGTTAGTTTCTGCTTTATAACAAAGTGAATCAGTTATACCTATACATATGTTCCCATATCTCTCCCCTCTTGCATCTCCCTCCCTCCCACCCTCCCTATCCCACCCCTCCAGGCAGTCACAAAGCACCGAGCTGATCTCCCTGTGCTATGCGGCTGCTTCCCACTAGCTATCTACCTTACGTTTGGTAGTGTATATATGTCCATGCCTCTCTCTCGCTTTGTCACAGCTTACCCTTCCCCCTCCCCATATCCTCAAGTCCATTCTCTAGTAGGTCTGTGTCTTTATTCCTGTCTTACCCCTAGGTTCTTCATGACATTTCTTTTTTCTTAAATTCCATATATATGTGTTAGCATACGGTATTTGTCTTTCTCTTTCTGACTTACTTCGCTCTGTATGACAGACTCTAGGTCCATCCACCTCATTACAAATAGCTCAATTTCATTTATTTTTATGGCTGAGTAATATTCCATTGTATATATGTGCCACATCTTCTTGATCCATTCATCCGATGATGGACACTTAGGTTGCTTCCATGTCCTGGCTGTTGTAAATAGAGCTGCAATGAACATTTTGGTACATGACTCTTTTTGAATTATGGTTTTCTCAGGGTATATGCCCGGTAGTGGGATTGCTGGGTCATACGGTAGTTCTGTTTTTAGTTTTTTAAGGAACCTCCATACTGTCCTCCATAGTGGCTGTATCAATTTACATTCCCACCAACAGTGCAAGAGTGTTCCCTTTTCTCCACACCCTCTCCAGGATTTATTGTTTCTAGATTTTTTGATGATGGCCATTCTGACTAGTGTGAGATGATATCTCATTGTAGTTTTGATTTGCATTTCTCTAATGATTAATGATGTTGAGCATTCTTTCATGTGTTTGTTGGCAGTCTGTATATCTTCTTTGGAGAAATGTCTATTTAGGTCTTCTGCCCATTTTTGGATTGGGTTGTTTGTTTTTCTGTGTTGTTTTGAGTTCACCTCAAAACTCTGTCTTGGTCCTTGGCTGGGAGCCTCTCTGACATGGGAAATGGAGTTGAATAAAAACCTGTGAATCTGGTCGTTGGTTCCTAAAACTCTTGCAAGACCCAGGTTCTTCCTCCTAAACAGCAGTAGTCATTTTCAGGCCATTTTCCTCTTATTTGCAATTTTGCCCATAGAGTTGAGGCGGAGAATGCCTTCCCATTAAATACGGTGCACAGTGTATGGGCTTCTGCCGTAACTGCAGGCTCAACATTCTACCCTCTTAGCAAAATGAGGGAGGTGGAGCTGTTAGGCTACATGAGCTCCGGGGTAGGACATATCGCTCTGTGCCGTCCGTAGTTTGGAAGTGTCTGTCCTTAGTTTGGAAGTGTCTGTCCGTAGTTTGGAAGTGTCTGTCCTTAGTTTGGAAGTGTCTGTCCGTAGTTTGGAAGTGTCTGTCCGTAGTTTGGAAGTGTCTGTCCTTAGTTTGGAAGTGTCTGTCCGTAGTTTGGAAGTGTCTGTCCGTAGTTTGGAAGTGTCTCTCCTTAGTTTGGAAGTGTCTGTCCGTAGTTTGGAAGTGTCTGTCCTTAGTTTGGAAGTGTCTGTCCGTAGTTTGGAAGTGTCTGTCCGTAGTTTGGAAGTGTCTGTCCGTAGTTTGGAAGTGTCTGTCCTATAGCTGCTGGTCTCTGCAGTCTTGGCAGCCTCTGTGCTGTTGGTTTCCTCCCTTGATGCCTTCTTTTGAGGTGCAGTAGAAAGTGTGCTCACTTCTAAATCTCCACCACTAATATGTGTTCTGGCCCTGCACAAATTCCATCTCCTGGTTCCTTGAGACTCGAATCTGAGGCTGCAGCTCGGTGGTTAGTGGTGACCCAGGAGGCTGTCGGCGCAGCCGTTTCCCGTCATGGGAGAGCCAGTCTGGTCCCCACCACCAATTAGACTGACGCTCGGCAGGGTCTGCCAGGCTCCAGACCCTGTTTCTTCTCTCTTTCTGGACACGGTGGCTTCAATTTAGAGACATGATTTTCAAGTCATTAGTGGTGCCTGAGTTTCAGCTTCACGGTCTCACAGCCTGATTTCTCTTAGGCGCAGTATCATGCTTGCGTGGAACTAAGGTGTCCTACAATCAGAATTCTGTATTTTTAATAACTGAGCACAAATATGAAAGGAAATGCGTACAAACCCCCAAAGAAAGCTACTTTTCATTAGGATGTGCCTCTCAGAGAAAGAAGATGTAGGTACAGTTAGGTGCCTTTGCCGCCTCTAGGCTTGTCCGAGCTGGCTGGCCTGTTTGGTCATAATTAAGGAGACGGAGCTTGCTTTTCCCTCAGGTTCTCCTGTTCTCACCTAAATGATGAAATCTGTCTTCACCTCCTTTAACCCTCTAATGTCTTTCCGAGCAGTTAGGCTGCATTGTGCTTCTCAGAGTTCTGTGAACCACCTGGCGTCTTGCTACAATGCAGACTCTGCTTCGGTCGGTCAGGCTGGGTGTTTAGAGTCTGCCTGTTGTACCAGCACCCGGTGAGATGCTGCTCATCTGTGGCCCACATTCTGAGTAACAAGGGGTTACAGTATCTTATGGGCGGGGGGGGGGGAGTGTCTCAAATATTGTTGTACAAAGGAATCACCTGGGAAGTGAGTCCAAAATTCAGATTCCTGGGCCTTTTCCCAGGAGGCCTGAGGTAGAGCCCAGGTGATCCTGATTCTGGGGGTCGGTCTGTCAACTAAGCTATGAAAACAAATGCCCTTGGGCTTCTGTGGTGGCGCAGTGGTTGAGAGTCCGCCTGCCGGTGCAGGGGACGCGGGTTCGTGCCCCGGTCCGAGAAGATCCCACATGCCGCGGAGCGGCTGGGCCCGTGAGCCATGGCCACTGAGCCTGCGTGTCCGGAGCCTGTGCTCCGCAGCGGGAGAGGCCACAACAGTGAGAGACCCGCATACCACAAAAAAAAAAAAAAAAAAAAAAAAATGCCTTCCGAGCACTGCTTTCCATTCCTTCCTTCTCTCACTGCCCCATGTTAGCTCTGTGACCACAGTCAGTCACGTCACCTCTGTGAGCCTCATCTTTCTTGTCAGGAAAATGAAATGATAATAGCACTTGGCAATCCCATTGTGAAGATTGGAGAGAATGAATATAAAGTGCCCAGCCCAGGCTTCGATACTTGGAAGTGGTTAATATTCTCTCCCATCCCCTTTCCCTGTCCACCTTTCTCTCCCTGCCTTTCTGACTTGTCTGTCTTCCTTCAAGCTACAGTGATTGTTTAATGAATACGTTTTGTTTTTTTTTTAATACAAAAACAGACTGACTCTGATGTTGCTATTAATCCCTCTCTCCCCACGTCTCTGGCATTGCGTCTCAGCTGTCTTTGGTCGTTACCTGTGAACCATGAGTCGTAATTTGTCTTGGCAGGTTAATTAAAAGTTTAGGTCTTGTTTTAGTGAAGTCATTATAGTCCCAATATACAATTGTAACTCTCAGGTTTTGCTTAACACACAAATTGGAATGTGGCCCTCCCTCCATTACACGCTGAGATGCAGAGCTAGAATTTAAGAAGATCTGAGATGTCAGAATCCAGAGTATTTATGTCTGTTTGTAATTAAGTAGTGGGAGAAATAATTGTGTTTAATTTAACAAATGGCTATATTGTGTACGTTTTTGCTTTTCCCTCCATTTAATGCAGTCCAGCTGATGATTTTAAATTAAATAAGTTTATCTTTTGCCTTCAAAAAATCTAAAAGCACTTTACAAACTGTGTACACAAATAAATATACACGGAGATGTGCTGCCGACAGAGCTCCCTCTGAACTAGATGCATTCTCTCTCTCACCCACACACACATGCACACAAGCCACTGAAACTGAGCACATTTTAGAATAAAACATGGCGGCTATTTTCAGAAAGAATGGCCTTTCCCCCACACACAGAGATATCGAATTTGAAGGTTATGTTTTTTCTGGTTCTGGCTCCGTTTGGGGGTGGGTGACCTGGCTGACCCCGAGTCCTGAAGGAAGTAGCTAAATTATAATTCACCATTGCCATTTACACAGGGCTTTAAATACATTCTCTAAGCCCTGCAGTAACTCCACATGGTGATTATTTTTATTTTCACCCCCTATTGTAGATGAGGAAATTGAGGTTCAGGGATGTTTTGAGAAAAGCCAGGACTTGAATTTGTATCTGTCTGACTCCAAAGTTCATGATCTTCCTTCTTTAGTCATCTGCCTCTTTTCAGGATCAAGCCCCCTTTTTTGGATATTACACTTACTTTCGTTTTCCACCTGTTCATTCATTCAGCAGACATTTAGAGAGCGCCTGCTGTGTGCTAGGGACCATGCTTAGCTCTTTTCTGTGTGTAAGAAAGAACGAGAACCTTAGAGAATTCTCATTTTGATCTCAACTTTACAGAGGAAGAAACTGAGACTCAGAGAATTTAATTGACTAGCCCGAAGTCACACAGTCAATAAGGGCAGAGCTAGGATGGAAACTTGGTCTCCAAATCCCATGTTCTGTCCATGATGCCAGAGTGTCTTACTGTTTGGTCTGATAAAATAAATATTTTATTTCTATTTGTATTCTATAGAATATAATTTCCCCTTTATTAATTTGCCTCCAATATAAGCATCTTAAATCAACATAGGGAGTTTTCTTGAGAAGTCATTAAAAAGACCATGAAAAAAATCTCACAACATGCAAAATTTTTAAAATAAAAATACCTTTGTATGCATTGCTTGCAACCCCGAGACCTGACGAGTCAGTGTTGCAGTGTTTTGGGCCTCTAGATGTAGCATCTTAGCCTTTCATTTTGGTTGATGCTGAAGCATAAAAGGACAGATCACCCTGACACTGTGGCAATGTGAGGCAAGGTGGAAAATAACAGAGGTTACCCCACAGTGGATTTAGGAACCCAGAGAAAAGAAATTAGAATCCTCGTTAGAAAACATTTTACGAGAAACATGCCCTGGTCTTCCTGGTCTGAGGACATTTCATGGTAATTAAAGAGGAGGGTCCTTTTGTTCAGGCCCAGGCAGCTGCTATAAATTGACCTATTCTATGTCCAGGGACTAGAAGCAGATCTAATCCTTCCATCCTACCTTCCTTCCTTTCCTCCTTTATCCAAAAGTGATTACATTCCTGCCCTTTCCTAAGGTGGAGATACAGGGAAGGTATAACGTGGTTTCTGGCCAAAGTAGTTCATGGTCTTGACTAAGGAGATGAGCATTTACATAGTAAGTGCCTCTAATCCAGGAAGAGAGAAAGAAGGGTCGCTGGTGGAGTCCCTGGTCAAAGTGCCATGAGGGCTGGAGGAAGACAGGGGCACGTCCAGCCAGATGGGTCAGGGAGGGCTCCCTGGATGAGTGACACATGATGGGACCTTAAAGGATGGGTAGAATTCTCACATTTAAAGGAGGAAATGGCAGGGGTTTGTTGAGGATGTTCTTCCAGGTAGCAGGAAGAGCGTGACCAGAAGAGAGGTAGGCAGAGACTTATGCGCTGGCTGTGAGCCACCATCCTGATTGGCTAGAGCAAGGATGCCTTGACGGGGGCAAGTGAGTTATCAGGGAGCGCCTTGAATGCCGCCCTGAGGGAGAAGCTCATTCCGCAGGTATGAGGTGCCGTTGCAGGCTTTGAGCAAGGGAATAAAATGATGAGAGCTGCAGGCTTTATCTTGCGGCGCCCAGAACAAGTGCCCATTAATGTGTATAACAGAGGAAGTTTCCTGGGATTGAGCTTTGTGATTTCATGAGAAAAAAGAAGAGGGCGGTGGAGGGGCAGCCAGGAAGGACAGGAGGACAGTTCAATAGCACTAGTGGTGTTTTTATTCGCTGTCCCTGCAACCCATTCCTCTTTATTCCCAGGTGTAAATAGATACTTGCTCATGAGCTTCTTCTGTCTTACAACGGTCATCAAAGTTGGGTTTTTCAGGATTTTCCAGAGACCAGTGGGCAGTGCTATTTGTATATTCCCCTTGCTTTGATTGGGTAAGACTACTGTTCATCAGCCTCTGGGTGCATCTGCAAGGATCTAGAGAGAAAAATCTCTGACATTATGTACTGTGGTTTGTTTAAACACCTGCACTACTTCAAAGAAGAAATTAAGGAGTGATTGAGAAATGATTTTCAGTTTCTCATAAGCTCTGCCCCACCCTTCCCCATATCCCCTTCCTCTGAATTATAAGATATAATACAGCAATGACGAATCAGGGTCTCTCGGTAATCAATTTAACCTTCTTGTCAATGACATTGGAAGCACTCTGTGAAATTCCTACTGAAAACACCTCTTTGGAAAAGTGCCGTGTGAATTTACCTCTCCCTGATAGCGGCGATTTATTGGAAGCAATCTGGTATAAGTGGAATGAAATTGTAGGTGGGAGGTAGAACTCAAGTCAGCACACTGGAGACAGACTGTGGCCAAAAATCTGTTCAGTGGAGGAGAGCTTGGAATATCAGAGCGCTTCACCTGCAGCCTGGAGACCAGCCCTGCCAGCAGCTGTCCCTGCAGACGACAGGGCAGGGTTCCCACCACCTCCACGCCACCCCCTCCTCTGCCTCTGCCATCTATTTTGTAAATTATCTGGGGCCTGGGGCCTCGAGGACAGGAAAGAAGCAAAGGGAGCTCAAGGACACAGTAGGTACTAGCAATAAAGCTTGTCTCTCCATGGGAGTAGTTAGAAATGAATTTAGTGTTCAGGTAACAAGATCTCTGCTAGAGTGGCATTTAAGTGGGATTTTGATGTTCTTGTGTACACTTTCGGTCTAGGGCAGGCCCATCCTGGGCCAGTACAGCAATTCAGCATGGCATCAGGGACCAGCCTCCTTCTGCCCTTGCGCTCTGCCATCCTCAGCTCTGGCTGTTGCTTTCATGCTTGCCTCTCATGGTCCTAAGGTGGCTGCTGCAGCTCCAGGACTCACGTCTGCATGTCAGGCAGAAAAAAAAAGATAGGGGAAAGAAGTAGGGAAGCCGTTTTTTTCCTAAAACCCTCAGCTTACATTTCTTTCGCAGATCTGTGTCCCTTGGACATTCAGAGATGTAAGGAAGTCTGAGGAATATTTTTAGCTTGCCACCTTGGCACTCGAAACAAAAGGAAGAGGGGAAGTGAATATGGGGTCATTGGTGTCTGCCACAGGCTTCACTGTTTGGTCTGTTTGGTTCAGTAAAGTATTCACTGACAGCCTCTTACTGTGTGCCAGCCCCTGGCCTGGGCATTTAGGTGCAGCCATGAGGCAGATGTGGTGCCGCCTTTGATGTCCTCACAGGCTGGTAAGTGAGGCTGAGAAAAAGGAGAAGCTGCCCATATACCTGAGGAGGAGGGAAGAGCCTTGGTTCAGTCTCTTTACAACGCATAAGGCAGCAAGGACTTCTTTATTAAGGCTCAAAGCCCCTTGCGTGCTGCTTTAAGGGGCCAGCAGGAGGAGCAGGTCCAGAGTGGTTGCAGGCAGATTTAGACACTACATCTGTTCGTATTCTCATTCAACCAGTGTTCGCTAGTTGCCTTTTACCTGCCATGTCCTGAGCAGGCATTGGTGTCCGTGATATATTAAATAGCCATGCTTCCTGCCCTCGGGAGTTCACAGACATGCTTGAGACGATATGAGATAGATTCTTAAGTTTAATTACAATCATCCAATATACGTGTAATTGTATAATGGTAACTGGTAAGTATTCATTGTAGTAAAGAAGAGAAGAGGGTACTCTGGAGAAACAAACAGGGGACCTAATTTAGATGGCTGGGACAGGGGTAGATATTCGTTGTTTAGATGAAGGTTTTGGGGAAGAATACACCAAGCAGAGGGAAGAGCATGTGCAAAGGCCCTGGGATAGGCAAGAGCTGGGAGTTCAAGGAACTTTGAGATGGTCACAGTGTGGGATGCGGGTATCAAAGGGCAGAATGGTATCAGGTAAGGCTGGAGAGGTACCAGGAGCCAGACCGTACTGGCTTTAACATGGCACGTGAAGAGCTTCGTTTTGTTTTGTTTTTTAATCTGTCCTAAGGGTAGCAGGAAGCCATTGTGGGACTCTGAGCTGGAGTGACCTAATCTGATTTACATATTGGAAAGTTTCTCCAGCTGTAGGAGCTGGGACACCAGTTAGGAGGCTGTGACAGTGGTCTCGGCAGGGGCTCAGGCTGGCCTGGGCCAGGATGGAGGCCTTGGAAATGGAGATAAATGAATCGATTTGAGCTGTCTACCACCCCTTGGAGATTATTGGCAAACCACAGGTGTTAAGATAATGTTTCCTAAGGAAAGAGATTTAAGCAAGGAGAGAAAAGGGTTGAAGAATGGTCTGTTTTCCGGGTGAGTGAAGACAGGCAGCTGGTGAGAGGGAGCTGGGAGAAGGTGCTGGGGGAGGGTCAACAGAAAGAGTCCAGACATTTCTGGGCTCTTCTATGTCAGCATTTTGGCCTTCTTCCTCCACCCAGAGCCAGAGCTCCCATTTCACTTCGGTTTATGTGGTTTTTTTTTCTTCTTCTTCTGAGTTAGAACTTTATTTATTTATTTTTTAACATCTTTATTGGAGTCTAATTGCTTTACAACGGTGTGTTAGTTTCTGCTTTATAACAAAGTGAATCAGCTATACATATACCTACATCCCCATATCTCCTCCCTCTTACATCTCCCTCCCTCCCACCCTCTCTATCCCACCTCTCTAGGTGGACACAAAGCACCGAGATGATCTCCCTGTGCTATGCGGCTGCTTCCCACTAGCTATCTATTTTACGTTTGGTAGTGTATATATGTCCATGCCACTCTCTCACTTCGTCCCAGCTTACCCTTCCCCCTCCCCGTGTCCTCAAGTCCATTCTCTACGTCTGCGTTTTTATTCCTGTTTATGTTTTTGTTACTTTGGGATTACATCTGGCAGGAGCCTACGCAAACGTTTTGTTTATTTAAATCACACTTTTAAAGATAAGAAAACCACAGCTTAGAGAAGTCCCATGACTTGTCCAGGGTCACACAGCCTGGCAAAGCCAAGATCATAATGAGAGCAGTCTGTTGATTGAACACTGATTCCATGCCAGGCACCATACAGGGTGCAATGTCAGTTCCCAAACACCCTGGAAGTTAGATTACGAGCGTTTCTACGTTATAAATAAAGAAACCGAGGCTCAGAGATCGATGCTATTTGCCAAGATCTCTTAAGTAGGAAATAGAGCTAGGTTAGCAACCCAGAGCCCATGCTCTTTCTCTTACATCTCAGTGACCAGGTTTCTGGTGTGTGATGACATCTTGTACACTCTCGCAGTCAGAGAATCATCAAGGTAGCCGGGGTCCTAGAGATCATGGCATTCACATCTCCTAGGCTCACAGGGTGCAGGCAGTGGGCCTGCCATCCCCGCCTGCAGGGCTCCCATCTGCCCGGGCCTGAAGAACAGGTCCTGCTGAAGGAACCCCAACTCCCACCCCCATTCAGGTGGAGTTTCCAATAGAAGATATTTTATCAGCAATGGTTTAATGTTTATGTGACAGATGATTAGTTTTTATTTTCTGATGGCTCTTTTCTCTCTCACTTGATAAAGGCAGCTGCTTCTCCCCATCTTGCCAGCCAGCTTCACCATTTCAGAACGGCGGCTTTAAGAGCGTTCTCACCGTGGTGTCCTTTTCTTTCCCTTTTCAGTACCGCTGATGTGTGGGACATGACTAAATACATGGCCTCCTGTTCTGTGACACCCTCTGAGGAATAACCCTGACCCAAGTCTGCTGGACTTGGCATTGGCAGTAGATAGTTGAGATTGTTGCCATGGCCAGAGAGATGGTGTGTGTGGTCCAGAGAAAGGGCAAAGGCTTTGGAGTGAAACACACCTGGGTTTCAATTCTGGCTGCACTATCTATGAGCTGTGGGACATTGGATAGGCCTGAACTTCACCTAACTCACCTGTAGTTAGAATTAAAACCTACTTTAGAGAGTCTGACGATGACATGAAAGCAGTTGATCTCAGGATAAGTTCTCAGCACGTTTTTAAGGGTCTCTTAATGATTCAGCGTTTGCTGAACATCAGCTTTGGTAAGGGCTGGAGACTCATCAGTGAAAAAACCAGAAGCTTTGCCCTCAAAGAGCCTGCAGTCCACTGGGAGAATCGACCCTTTCATAAATAATTCCAATAGAATGTGGTCTGTGCCAACAGGGAGGTCTGGGCGAGCTCCCATGGGAGCAGAGCAGCTACCTCTGCTGGGCATGCAGGAGGAGGTTGTGAGGCATGAAGGACTTATGGTGAGAAAAGTGCTTTGTGAGCTGGAAAGCAGTGTGCAAATATTCATTATTACCAGCTTGGGGCCAGAGCAGAAGTGAGAACCAGAAAGGAACTATAGAGAAAGAGTTACTTAAAAAAAATTAATAAATAAAGGAGAAATAGTAACCATCTCTGCTCGATGACAGACGTGGTCACTGTGGATCAAGCAGGAAAGGACCATTATTAGCTTTTAGAGATGAGAAGACAGAGTCTTTGAACAGTGACCCACAGGAGGACATGAAGCCAGGTCTTCCTCGGTCAGTGAGCACCAACTGAAAGGTCAAAGGTCACAGATACTCCCTGCAGCCTAGAACCTTCTTCCGTGAACATTAACTTCTTGTGAGCATCTTGAAGGAAGGAAGGCACAACTGCCAGTTCAGGGCACTGCCGGGCACCTGGCTGAGTAATGTTCTTTCTGTCCTGGGAGCTTTGTGCATTCCACGGCTGCTGGATTCAGGGGGTAGAGCAACTCTGAAACTGGTTCAGGTCTGCAGTTCACAAATGGAAATGCGGGCTCCAGAACATTCCAAGGCACTAACGGTTATTTGTTCTTTTAAGTTTGATCTTCTGATTCCGTAGGGAACTTCTCAAATGCCGCATTCTAGTTTCACGTTTTGTCAGTCTTTACAAACTCCTCCCTGCCTCTCTGAAATCACTTGGCAAAATTAATGATATTAATATTAACAGCTACTGTTTATTCACTGCATAATGCATCTAAGTGTTATCCTGGATGTTTTAGATAAACTGTTTCAGACTCTTTACAACAGGCATGCAAAGTAGGTATTTTTTTTCTCCAGAGGAAAGTGGAACTCAGAGTGATTAGATGACTAAGCAGAAGTTTCATACCTGGTCAGTGAAAGAGCTAGGATTTGAATCCAGGTCTCTCTGGCTCCAATATCCACACTTTTCCCCGTATGTGCTTTCCCACTCATGCCTTTGTGTGAGAGTGCCTGGTGTATCTACTGGAAGTGGGTAGAGGGCATGAATGGGATGGTTCCCAGAGAAGAGCCTAGAAAATGAGGTTAGGGCCAGCCTGGCAAGGGCTTTATGGACCAGCATAAAAGTGTGGTTTTGAAGGCAGTGGGGAGCACAGGATAGTTTTTAAGCAAAGATGTAGCTTGATTTGGGGCTTGGGTGGATCTCTTTGGCAGTGGTTTATACAAATGGGTTTGTTTCTCAGACTAAAATAGGGAGAAGAATTGGAAGACTGATTCAGTAACCAGTATGGTTAGATGAGAGAAGAGGGCCTGAATTGGGAAAGTGCTACAGTTTTGTATAAAGGAAGGGATGCATTCAAGGACATTATAGACTAGTTTTCTTGACCACTTTGCTGTCAGGGAGAGGCAGGAAGTGTCAACCTCCGAGAATGGATACATAGTGATATTGTTAACTCAATTAGGAAATAAGTAGGGAAAATGGATTTGTTGGGGGAAGGAGGTAGGGAGATGGTCAATTCACATTGGATTTGAGCTGCTCATAGGATTTCCAAGTGGGTGTCAGTTGTTGGCAGTTACCAGCAGGCAGATGGATAAACAGGCATTGACTTGGGGTAGCTCTGACCTGGAGACAGATGGGTATCTTGGGTGTCGTGGTATGGATGTGAGAGGGCAGAGCCCTGAGAAGCAGGGAGTCCAGGACCGGAACCCCAGTATTCAGAGGGTAGGTAGGGGAGAGAGACACAGAGACTCGCCTTAGAGAAAAGTTGGGGAGCTCATGTCAAAGAAGCTGCTGGAATTGGTCATTAGGAGGTCATTGGCAACGTTAGTGGGAGCGTTTCCGCCCCTGTTGCAGGTGGAAGCAGGGTCACCACAAGTTCAGGAGTAAGAGGCGTTGAGTAGAAACAATTCCTTCTAGACAGAGCAGGGAAGGAGACAGATGGGAGTAACCTGAGGAGGAGGCAAGTTCAAGGAAAGGTTTACATAAAGTGGGGGGAGTTTTGAGCATGTTGTCAGCTGCAGGAAAGGAGCCAGGGGAGGAGATTGGAGGCCTAGGAGAGCGGGGAGGTGATTGATGCAAGGCGGGGTGGGGGGGAGACACAGAACGGAGGGCTCATCCTAGGAAAGGAGAGGAGACACCTCTTCCTGTGGGACAGGAAGGGGTAGTGAAGATGAGAAAAGGTGAAGTGAGGTTTGAAGGTGGAGGAGAGAGGAATACAGGGTAGGTTGTGCGCTGATCTCAGGGTCAGCAGCGCTTCCTAGAAATGGGTTGCCTTACTGCGTAAGCCCTCTGTGGCC
The DNA here is from genome assembly GCF_937001465.1 of Orcinus orca. NCBI lineage: Eukaryota > Metazoa > Chordata > Mammalia > Artiodactyla > Delphinidae > Orcinus > Orcinus orca. The sequence continues at coordinate 56,042,508 of NC_064566.1, read as the reverse complement.
CGAACTGTGTGTGTGCCCTTCCATGTAAAGGAAGCCTCAAGGCGGCACTGAATCGGATCAGTTATATTGTGTCATGAAGCAGGAGAAAGAGGGGGAACACGGCTTAGTGGTTAGAGAGTGGATTTGAATCCAGATGGCCTGGTTTGCATCCAGTCTCGGCCACTTAGCAGCGTGACCTTGGGCAAGATACATAACCCGTCAATGCCTCAGTTTCCTTATCTGAAAAATGATGATAATATTCGTACCCATACTGAGAACAATGCTGGGCACATGACAGGTGCCGTACAAGGGTTTGTTATTGTTATTGGCAATAACAGTCACTAATTGTTTTCGGTGTTTATGGGGCCCCAGGAGCGAGCTAAGTGTTGTACATGCATTTTCTAACTTAAATTTTGTAACAGTCCCAGGGAAGCAGGAGAAATTATTTTCTTTATATAGATGAAGAAATAAGGTTCAGAGAAATTAACAAACTTGTCCATAGTCACACAGGGAGTAAGGGCAGAGCCAGGATTTGAAACTAGAACAGTCTGACTCCAAATCTATGCTCTTTCTACACTGGCTTTTCTCTACTTTCCCTGGGCCCCTCCTAAGTCGGTACCCATTTCCCTTGGATCCCGTTTCCCAGGGTAACAGGTAACTATCTGAGGCTCTGCTCTGAGGACACTGCAGGGTGTGTACTTTGTCAGTCCTTAGTGCTTGTCTGGGCCAAAGAATTTGCACCTAAGGATCTCTACTGAGAGAAGCTCCTTTTTCTTCACAATCAAGCGCGGGTTTAGTGATTGCAAATCTAACAGAGGTTTGGGAGGGTTTCTTGCTGTTTAAACAGAGCAGAGGATCTTCTGGTGAAATGACGGGACTATGAGTGTTATATGAAGGGTTATAAAAAAGCGTAGGCCAGAAACCTCCAAACATCTGGTTTCACTTTGAGTAGCTGCTTGTTCATGCGTTTATCTGAGCAGCACGCGTGTTCGGGCCTAATGGAAACACAGTTTGTTTCATTCCTGGTTCATATTACATGTCAGCCTGATTTTTTATTTTCATTTGTGTCAGAGGCCAAAGAATCCGTGCACGAGTGCAAGGGATGGACAGTAAATTTTGAAAAAGTGAGGAAAAGCCCTATGCACTAAAGCAGGAAGACTAGGATGGTGTTTTTCACAAATATAGTTGGAGTTTTCTCAACCCTATAAACGCAAGCTATTCCTTGGAAAGCTTTCGTTTGAGAAATTGTTTGTACCACCCTTGTCTCTTTCTTTTAAATGATTGAGGAGGAAAGTGAAATCTGTTGAGCTTCTCATAGGTGCCGAGTACTACACTAAGCACAGTTTATTTACATTAACTCATTTTAATTCTCATAACCAACTTGTGCCATCAGAGTCATTATCCCCGTTTTCCAGATGAGGGGATTGCATTCAGGGTCGCACAGAATCAGAGCTGGGATTCAAATCCACGTATATCTGATTCATACTTATTTTGCAAGTTTCCAGCACTTTTTGAGTGCACTGTGCTGAGATTTGTTTTTTTGTGTTCAATAAGTGATTAAAAACTCCTCTGATCACAATACTAGGTCACAACAATATTGAAAATGAAAGACAAAAAAGATACTTAGCGTAATAAAGAACATTGATTTCTAGTCAAAAGCCAACGCTTGCTGGTTAAATATTAGATAAATTCCTTTTAAAACTAGTAATAGATTAGGATGTATCTATTAGTTAGCATTGTTTTAGAAGTTCTGGCTTAAGTGACATAAGACATGAAACAGAAACAAGAGGCAAAGACAAAGCTATCATTATTTGTGACAAAAACATTAATCAAAAAACTATTTAGTAGTTAATAAAACTATTTGTAACTGGGGTACAAAACAGCTTTTCAAAAGTCAGTAGATTTCCCATGTACTTGCAATAACCAGTTATGAAATATAATGAAAAATGTCCCAGTCAAAAAAAAATCAATAAAAATTAAAATATCATCTTCATGAGAACTATATGTGACCTATGTGACAAAAACTGCAAAATTTTATTAAGAGCTACAAAATAGAACATGAATAATTAGGAAATATAACATGTTCCTAGATGAGAAGGCAGGCTACTCTAAATATGTCAATTTATCAGTTTAATGGAATGCCAAACAGAATCCTAAAGGGAATTTGGGAGATTTGATAGAAGTGTTTAAGACGTCATCTGGAACAATAAACAGATGAAAGTATGAAAGAGATTCTAAAAAGAATAATGAAAGGGTGCTCATCTTTAGAGATATTAACATGCCCTAATTCTATAATAAAAGAGAATAGGAATCAAGCAGATTGATGAAATAAAATCACCTAGAAATAGTACCAGTTATATGTAAAATTTTAATATTTGAAAAAGGAAGAATTGCACACTAATGGAGAAGAAAAGGCTTAGTCAAGGGGCTTCCCTGGTGGCGCAGTGGTTGAGAGTCCGCCTGACGATGCAGGGGACACGGGTTCGTGTCCCGGTCTGGGAAGATCCCACATGCCGCGGAGCGGCTGGGCCCGTGGGCCATGGCCGCTGAGCCTGCACGTCTGGAGCCTGTGTTCCGCAATGGGAGAGGCCACAACAGTGAGAGGCCCGCGTACCGCAAAAAAAAAGGCTTAGTCAAGAAATGTTGTTGGAATAACTGGGAAAAGCATCAGCTTCAACCAGAATCTACCAAGTGGTATTCAGAGGGATAGATGTACCCAGTAGACACAGAGAAGGATTTTTAGCCTGCAATGTTGGCCCAATATTTAAAAGTTGGATGATTTCCCATAAAACTATAGGTTTATGGCTTACCTTGAAAAATTAGAAGACCAAAAACTTCCTGCACAGACAAGCTGCCTCCCCTCAAATACTCTGTAGTTCTCCCCGGTCTCCACCTCATCCTTTTTCTTCTACCTGACCTGCTTTACTCCTTTAACTTACCTGCCTGGCTCCTGGAGGAATTTGAGTTTTCACCCTCTGATTCAGACTTCACCTCACACCATATGGCAAAATAAATTCCAGATGGATTAAAGAGTAAATACTTAAAAGTCAAAGTAAAAGAGGATAAAACCCAATATTTACAATTTCTCTGGCTTAAGGACTTTTAAGCTTAAAAGTCATTGAGGAAATCACGAAGGAAAAAGACTAGCAAATGTTCACATAAAAATGTAAAACTTCCATGTCTTATAAGACTTATCAAAATAAGAAGAAAAGGACTTCCCTGGTGGCGCAGTGGTTGAGAGTCTGCCTGCCGATGCAGGGGACACGGGTTTGTGCCCCGGTCCAGGAAGATCCCACATGCCGCGGAGCGGCTGGGCCCGTGAGCCATGGCCGGTGAGCCTGCGCGTCCGGAGCCTGTGCTCTGCAACGGGAGAGGCCACAACAGTGAGAGGCCCGCGTACAGAAAAAAAAAAAAAAAAAAAAAAAAGAAGAAGAAGAAAAATGGTAGACTGGGAAAATACTTGCAGTAAAAAATGAGAGACCAAGGAAAGATTAATGCACTTTAATAAGTGCATATGCTAGGAAAAAAAAATTATGATCTCATAGATATATGGCTAAAGCTCATGCAGAAAAGTTTCCAAAAGTATATAGTGTACATGAAATATGTTTAACCTCGTTAGTAATCTGAGAAGCGCAAATTAAAATAATTGTGCATCTTTTTTTTACCTAGTAAGTTAGAAAACCCCCCATAAGCTAATACCCAACCCCAAAGGGGCTACAGTGAAACTGTACCCACATATATTTCTAGCTGCATTGTAAATCAATACAGCCCTTTGGAAAAGCTTATTGGCATTTTGCATTAAATCATAAAAACGGTCGTATTTTCAACTTTTGAGAGTCTTTCTTAAAGAAATAAATCAATACCTAGAAAAAGCTGCTTGCTTATTTCAGCATTGCTTACAGTTGTGAAAATTCGGGAGAAAAATCCAGTGTCTAATAATAAGAAAGCGTATAAGCAAATTACATAATATTCATTTAATGACTATTGTTCAGCCATTAAAAATTATCATTATCAAGAGTATGAAACATGGGGAAATGCTTGGAATTTTCAGCCCCAGAAGCAGGACGCAGAAGTTATGTTTACAGTACGAACACATCAATTAGTAACAGTGCAGTTTGCCTAATCCTACAGTTTAGAAGCAGAATTTGAACTTGAGCTCAAGTTTTCAACTCTGAGACCACTGCTATTTCCACCTTCCCACTTTGTGATGTGGAACCAAAGTGACATTTAGAGAGTGTCCATCAGGGTGTTTGTCAGGCTGGCCATTGGAGTCTGGTGCACTTTTAAACTGAACCCAATGCAGTGTTTCAAAGCACTAACCGATGGGGGCTGTGAAAGAGGAGACCTTTGTCTGCCTTATAGCTTCTAAGACCTGGCATTTTCTAAAAGCTTCCTCCTCTCCCTGGTTGGTACAAGTGATAAAATGGGCAAATCTAGAGCACCAGAAAAGGACCTGAGTTGGACCAAATCTGGGGCCAGTGTGATTTCTAAGTGCTGCATGTGCTAGGACACACGTGTGTGTCTTTGGGTCTCTGTTACACACCTGTGTATATGTAAATATTTTCATCATTTTCTGTTTCTGCTTTTTAAAGAATACATTAAGTTAAAACCATTAACCATGAAAGCACACCATGCTTTCAGCTTTGCTTGAGGTGAAAGACAAGACCCGAGGTGATCCCTCCATCCTGCATGCCTAGTGTTAGAGGATCCGGAGAAGGCTTAGTGGGGTTTACTTCAAGAAAAGAAAGTGTATTCTAAAGAATCCTGAGATTTGAAACCTGGGCCCGCCATTCTGTTTCCTGCACCCTCCACACCCAAAGCAGACAAGAATTTTCTGTGTAGCAGAGTTTACCATGACAGTGATAATTCCTTATGTCGTACAGGATTTTTAGCTTACTCAGCACAATGACATACAGTTTTTCCATTCTTATTTTGATCTTTACAACCCAGTGAGGTAGGACGGCACTCGGATTATTGTCCCTGTTTAGTAGAAGCTGCAGCTGAGGTTCAGAAGTTAAGACTCTTTTCTGAAGACTCTTTTATTGGTCCAAGGTCACACAGCATGTTCATGGACAAGCCTGGGTTTGAATCCACTTCTCCTGTTTGATTGATTGATCCATTCATCCATTTATCTTGGCAAGCACGTGTTGTTCATCCAGTGTGTTTCTATGGTACCTTCGATATGCCATGCACTCTGCTTGGGCAGTGGTGACAGCTGTGAGCACGGCAGACAGGGAGCTGCCCTGGTGGATCTCAGACAGCAGGGAGGAGGGCATTGATCAGTAATGGGACATGAAAAGTTGTGAAGGAAAAGGGTGAGGTCATGGGGAGCACTTACCAAGGGGAGCCAACTTAACGGGGATAGGGCCAGGGAAGGCTCATTCTTTTTTTTTGTTTTTGTTTTTTTTGTTTTGCTGTACGCGGGCCTCTCACTGTTGTGGCCTCTCCCGTTGCGGAGCACAGGCTCCGGACGCACAGGCTCAGCAGCCATGGCTCACGGGCCCAGCCGCTCCGCGGCATGTGGGATCTTCCCGGACTGGGGCACGAACCCCTGTCCCCTGCATCGGCAGGCGGACTCTCAACCACTGCGCCACCAGGGAATCCTAGGAAGGCTCATTCTGAGTACATGACATCTAAGCTGAGACCTCAGAAAATCGAATAGGGAGAGTGAGGTGAGTGGCAAGTGATAAGAAGGGAGGAGGATTTAAGACAGATGCCCAAGGACCACCAGCATTGAACAGTTGGAGGAAAAGCCACAACAGGAGAGTGGGGATGAGTGACTACAGTGGCAGAAATACCAGAACGTGTGCTGTTTCCAAAGCTGTGGGAAGAGAGAGCTTCAAGAAAGAGGGACTTAGAAAATCATCTCCTGCTGTTGAGAGGAACTTGTGGTTGAGTGTTAACACTTACCTCCCTCCTGGAGTCCCACCATGGTGAGAGCAGTGGCTTCAAACAAAGAAACAAGGAACAAGCCCCCAAGGACAAAAAAGAAAAGGAAGAGACAGTAGCCATCAAGAGATGTCAGCGGACTTTTGGAAAACAGAAAGCGGGTTGAGTTCGCAGCGTGGGGAAGGCTGCATACTGGGCATCTGGTGACTGAGATGTCAGTGAGGGCCCCAGAAAACCTCAGGACGAGGCACCAGGCGCTACAGAGGATAAGAAGCAACTACTTGAGCAGAGGCAGCTAGACCTTTAGGTTTCCTCCCTCATCTCACATAGTCAGTCAAAACACCAGCCAGGCGTTGGGGTAGAATAAAGATATCTACAGCCATGCACAGTCCTAAAATCATACCTCCCACCCACCTTTTTTCAGGAAGCTTCTAGAAAATGTACTCCACCAAAACAATAAAGTAAACCAAGAAGGGGGGCCCAGGAAGTAAGGGGTTCGGTGAATGAGAGAGATGTCCCAGATTGATGGATGTGTAGCCGGCCTAGAACACAAACAGACCAGACCACAGCAGGGCAGAGGGCTCCACGAGGGAGATCTCCAGGCAGAAAGAAAACAGTGGACCCGTCAGATTGTCCAGTGTGCTTGACCATGCAGAACATTCTATTTCAGAGGGATTTTAGTTCCTTGCCTCATATGAGTAGAGTCATTAATAGGAGCACAGGAAATTAAAGAAGCAAGAAATGATGCTTTTGCATTGATTGTAGTGGACAGAAGTAGCAGATAACAGTAGTAGTAGATGACATTAGATATAAGTTAAAAATAGCTGTATAAGCACAGCACTTGGAAATATTGGAGTAAATTCTAGAAGAAATAGCCAAAGGAGCTGAGAGCAGTCGTCTGGGAGGTGGCATGGAGAGGTGGGAGTTGGCCAGAGGTCTTCTGGTTTTCGTTGTAAGCTTTATAATATTGTTTGACTTTTTAAACTATGTACATGCATTACGTTGATTTAGAAAAAAATTAAATGCTACAGAGTTTAAGGTAGAAAGCATTGGTGAGTGTCCATTGAAGGTAGCAATAGAAACGTCAGCGAGACCAGCTGGGTTCCTGCTACGTCTCCTCACTCAGCCTAGTCCACTTGGATGGCTTATTTGACAGGAAGCTCTACCTGGGTGAGAATCTCCCTCCAGGATTATATCCAAATAAGTGTGCATTTATTTCCTTACGGTAAGAGAGTCTATTCTTTCTAGGCCTTCATTATCCAGAGGAACCCAAGTTAAGGATGCTGTGGTGGTTGAAATACGTAGACAATCTAGCAACCTTTCCACACAGTATGATGCTTGGGAAGATAAGCTCTGGAGTCTGACACTGGGTTCAAATTCCTGCACCTCCTCTTATTAGCTCTGCAGCCTTAGGCAAATGTGGTCAAGACAACAAATTGGGAAATGGGAGTAATAATCGGCCCAGACTTTGTTATGGTGGGTAGAGGAGGTATCGCATGCAGAGCAGACTCCCCCAGAAGTGCACAGTAGTTAATGTTATTATTGTTCCACATTCTGCTTTCATCTTTATTGTTTTCACAAAAGTCACACAGTTGTCCGACTTTAGGTTTCACCTTTTTATGCCCAACTCTACCAATTCTGATAAAAAGCAAATCAATTTAAAATACATATATTGGTTGTGTTATTTTTAGCAAAACACTGTGCTGCTCCCTGGGGGAGACAAAGGCAGTGCAGTCTGGGGTCCTTGGCCTTTAAGAAGACTTAACCCTGATAGCATTGAAGACAAAGAGATGGGGGTTACTGCGTAGGGCAAGGCGAGTTGTCAAGGGAATTTTGAGAAGGTCAGCAATGAAGGTCACTGCTGGCTAGGGTGGACCAAGGAGGCACAGGAGGATTTGGATAGGGAGGGAGGAGCCAGGGAACCAAAATCCAGGGTGAGAAGCTACTGGAAGTGTAGGAGGTGGCAGTGTGTCTGGAGTGAGACGAGTGGGGTTCCCATCTGCATTCTGTAGCCGCTCAGCTGGGAGACCTTGAGAAAGGGAACTGTCCTCTCTGAGCTTGGAAGAATCCAGTGAGGTCCTGTGTACCCGCACTCTCCTGACACGCAGGGGGCTCTCATAGTCTTTAATGTGTACTTTGAGGCTGAATCCCAAAGCAGAGGCATGTTGACTAGCTGAGTGTCTGAATGAAGACATTTTCTGGGGGAATTCAGAGCCCCAGGCCTAGACCTGTGGTTGCAGGCAGCCTGGTTGTTGCCAGTCTCAAAAAGCTGTTCAGAGAGGAACAGTGGGCCCTTTGATTTGCCTAAAGTAAAGCTCCTTTGGGCCTGCAGCTTGGACTGTGGGGCATCTCTTTGGTCCCCATGACTGGCATCCATCAGCTGACTGCCCTTCACAGCCTCAATTCCACTGCTTATCCTAAACTCCAGCAGCGCCTCTCCACCTGATTCCGAGAATACCTGCCTTTGAACATGTTCCTCGCATTCTAAGTAACCCCAGGACCCTTCTCTACCTGCAGGCTATCTGCCCAGCCCCCAGTGCTGAGCTATGGTGCCTTCATGGGGGTCCCTGAGGTGTTGCTTTCTCCTCTGGGTTTTATACATTTATCCATTGCAGGAACTTACTGCATGGTGACCCATCTTCTTGTCACCTGGATCAGACAGTGAGGACAGAGGTTGTGCCTTCATTCTATCTCACCTAACCATTTACCAAGCCTGGGTCCTGGGGCTACAGAGGGGCTTAGACCCCACCTCGGCCTTCCAAGCTCTAATTGCACTGGCGGAGGCAGGCGTGGAGACAGCTAACTGCAGTGCCATTTCACCTGAGCCGTACCATAGCTTGAGCAGCGTGGGACGGGGGATGCAGAGAAGAGAGCCATTGAATCAGTTGATCTGGCACCTGGCACATAGTAGGTTTTCAGTAACTAGTTGTTTGGGAGACCTAACAGTTTTGGGCTCTGCAGTCTTGGGCAAGGCATCTCAACTCTCTAAGCCTCCATTTCTTCTGAAAAACAGGGATAATGATACCGATGTCAATGCTGGGGTAAGAGTTAAATGGGATAATATATGAGGTTAGCATGCTTATCGCAGTACCTAACCCATAGTAGAACTCAACAGAGGATGGGGGTGAGGGCTATTATTAGTATTTTTGTTACCTTACTGAGTGTCTGAATTTATTTCTTTATTATTAAAAACCTGTATCTGCACTAGAAATCTAAGAAGCTTAGATGGAAGAGTGAGGGGCCAAAGCCCTCTCTGACTCTCAGAGGATGCTTTTGAGAGTGTTCTCTGCCCAGTGTCTTTCTCTTCATTTGCTGTCCTGGCAGTTGAGTGTGAAGGTTGGGATTTCCCCAGAGTCTGGGAGGGAAGAGGGGTTACACTAAGCCATCATGAATTAAAGATGCTCCCCCGGGCTGCCCTGGTGGCGCAGTGGTTGAGAGTCCGCCTGCTGATGCAGGGGTCACGGGTTGGTGCCCCGGTCCGGGAAGATCCCACATGCCGCGGAGCGGCTGGGCCCGTGAGCCATGGCCGCTGAGCCTGCGCGTCCGGAGCCTGTGCTCCACAGCGGCAGAGGCCACAACAGTGAGAGGCCTGCGTACCGCAAAAAAAAAAAAGATGCTCCCCATCAACCTTCCAAACCATCAGACGACCAGAGCAGCCGTCCCCTCAGACCAGCCTGCTTTGGAGAGGACATGCCCCCACGTCCTCTGGAAACTGGCCAGCGCCGGGAGTGCAGAGCCGAGTGACAGGAGGCTCTGCAGCCACTAAGGCTAATGCAGCCAGAGAGACGGCCTCTACAGGCGCAGGGCTCAGAGTCAAGGGGCGTTTTACCCCAACCCCAAGGGGAGGCAGAAGGTTCAGCAGGGGGGTCTGCTCCCTGGGAAGGTGATGATCTGCTTTGGCTACTTCTGCTGTATTCTTTGGAAGCCTCCAGACCCAGCAAGCTCAGCCCTCCTCACCTTCAGGCTAACAGAGCGTGTGTGTGTGTGTGCAGGCTAACAGAGCGTGTGTGTGTGTGTGTGTGTGTGTGTGTGTGTGTGTGTGTGTGTGTGTGTGTGTCTTTGGCCGCTGGGCCCACACTGTGGGTATAGCGATGGATCAGCCCGCAGAACTGGTTTCCTGTGTTGTGGCCGCAGGCAGGGTCCTCAGGGTGAGAGCTAACAGAGGAAAGAAGCGAGGGGTTGGCCAGTGTGAAGGGGGCTCACGGGAAATGTCCCCAGGGGTTTCTAGGAAAGGCCAGTCCCTTACAACTCATCTTTCACAGAAAGGAGGGGTGATGTCTGTGGAATGTTCGTCCATACCTTAGAGGATTACGCCGAAAGGAAGAGAGAATTCAGCCCCCTGGTACCTCCGTGTGGACACATCCCCTATGTTGTAGTGTGTCATGCAGGTGGAAGAAACATAATCTGCACGGACTCAGCTGGGCCCTGATAACAGAAGCCAGTCCTGCGTGGAGATGGTGTTGGAGCATTGGTTGCTGCGTTCCCAAGCTCTCGGGCTCCCTCTGTCCTGTTGTCATAAAGTACACACACCTTCAGGTGCAACATGCCAGGAGGGCCTGATGAAGGAGGGAGCTGAGGACAGCGCGGGGGCAGCCAGGAAATACCCGCTAGAAGGGTCCATAGCCCCCATCCATAGGGGTTCAGATGTTAATACTGTACCACCTACAGTTGTTATACTATAACACCTATACCTCCTTTTCAGAAAAGGAAACGGGCACAGAGAGGTGAACTGACTTGCTTATGGTCACATAGGAGGTGGCAGAGTGGGATGGGAACGCCAGGGGTCTCACTCTAAAGTCTGTGCTCGTTCTGTTACACTACACAGCCTCTGATGTGGCCTAGCCGAAAATGGGTTTACTTTGTTTGATGTGTGTTGACTTGGTTTCGTTTTACCTCTACCACTGATGAGACATTTACCATAAACCCCACTAACTGCTTCACATGCATTATCTCATTTACCCCCAACCCCGCTATGAGATAGGTGAGTAAGAAAACCAGGCTTCAGAGACCCTAAATGAAAACCATTTCCCAGGGAAAAAACTGGAAGTCACACCCAGGTTCTGATTGCATGGCCCATGCTCAGTCATGGGTCAGGGAGCTCCAGACAAGTGAAGCCGAATTATGCCAGAGGTGACATGCAGCTCTGAGGAACGGAGGGCCTGGAGACTCAGCCTGGGAGGCAGGACCCAGCGGACCACACCTGGGTGTGCTCACACTCCAGCCCAGTAGACAGGTGCAAGGAGCCCAAGACCTGGGAGGAAGGCTGGCCAGCCACAGGGGTTGTGGTCTAGTGCTTCAGCATGAGGACAGCCTGGCACATGGCCTGACCAGCGTTTCATTGGTTAGGAAACTTGGGAGACTTCCCCTCCACGTCAGGCCCAGACAGGGGCTAACATTTATGTTATAACCTAGTATATTGGTGGCTTAAAGTCTTGCTTCTGCCAGAGAATCAGAGGTGGCCGGAAGGTTCCATAAACTTTTCACAACAGCAACTATTTCTCAGTTCCTTGCAAGATGTGTAGCTTTCACTTCTGCCATTGGACAGTTTCTCCCTACAGGCTGGGGGAGTGATAATGTCCCGGTGGCTAGAGCAGCTATAAAATGTTTAACTTGAACATGTAATTACATTACCATGATCTCTAATAGGTTTTGGTGTCAAGAAGAAGTCCAACTTCGCCTCTGGCCCAAAGATATAGACCCAAGTTATTACACTGAGTGTTACCCACTAGATAAATAAGAAAGAAGTACTGTCCCAATCATCGCACGACTGACCAACATGCATTATAAGTATTGTAAAGAAAAATCCACCGGAGTCTGAGAACGTATCCACCTTGTTAGTCATTTTATTGTGTTATGTCCAGGTGGAAGTAATTCAAGCACGTAATTCACAGACGCCATCTTGACAGCTCTTGCTGGAGAGAAGAATGGGGGCCCTGCAAAGTTTTATTACTACATGTTCCCAAAACATGTGGTTAGTGCTGTTTGGCGAGTAGAGAGCCCAATATTGTGTCTGGCTGAATGAAACAGGCCCAGAGGAAGAGATATGAAAGTGAAGCCACAGGTCTGGAAAAAAAATTTATAAAAACGAAGTTAGAAAATAAATTTTTTAAAAAAGAAGAAATCAGCAAGGAAATAGACAGTCCAGGCCCCACAGAAGGAGCCCAGCCTTAGAGGCTGAGGCTGGACACACCAGAGGACAGGAAGTCAGCCACACATGGCCCTTTGTCATTTGATACTTAGCAAGCGTTGAGTGAACAGCCACTCTAGACAAGGCGGTGTGCCAGCCACTGGGGAGACACGGACAAGGAAGGGGAAGGGAAATGGATCCCTTCTTCTCAAGGAGTTTGCCGCCTACTAGAGAAAAGGAGCCGTGCTCATAAATAACTAGACGGCAAGGTAGACAGCAGTAGGTGATAAGCGAAGGATAGAAATAAATTGCTGTTTAGATTCAGATGAGAGACTGTGAGGTCTGTCTTGCTAAGAGGAATCTGGGGAGGCTTCATGAAAGAGATGGTATTTAAATTGGGCCTTGAAGGTTAGGTAGGACTTGGACAAGGGGAAGGGGCTGAGGGGAAGGCTTTTTTTTTTTTTAAACATCTTTATTGGAGTCTAATTGCTGTACAAATGGTGTGCTAGTTTCTGCTTTATAACAAAGTGAATCAGTTATACATATACATATGTTCCCATATCTCTTCCCTCTTGCGTCTCCCTCCCTCCCACCCTCCCTATCCTACCCCTCCAGGCAGTCACAAAGCACTGAGCTGATCTCCCTGTGCTATGCGGGGCTGCTTCCCACTAGCTATCTACCTTACGTTTGGTAGTGTATATATGTCCATGCCTCTCTTTGTCACAGCTCACCCTTCCCCCTCCCCATATCCTCAAGTCCATTCTCTAGTAGGTCTGTGTCTTTATTCCTGTCTTACCCCTAGGTGCTTCATGACATTTTTTTTTCTTAAATTCCGTATATGTGTGTTAGCATACGGTATTTGTCTTTTTCCTTCTGAAGGCTTTACAGGTGAAGTCATCAGCGTGGGCACAGTCAGGGAGGCTGAAAAGGGTGGGTGGGTTCAGGAGCTGGGGGGAGCAATTTGGCAGCAACACAGAGAGGCCATGGGGAGGACCCCTGTGGCAGAGCTTAGAAAGGGAATTGGAGCATTCACCCCCCGGTTCCGAAATGTGGGCTTTCTCCCCTCCAGTGTTTCTTATAGTTCTTGAGATTATTTTACATTATGCATAGACAGACTCTACTTCAAAAATTGGGTTTTTATTTTAGTAAACTAGAAAAAGTATAATTAGGTATACCAAACTATTATTTTGAATTTCTTTTTAAAATAAATTTGTTTAAGAAAATAAATGAGTCTAAAAATACTAAGTGCCTAAGAGGACAGATGGTGTGTGGCTATGGCAACAACGTAAAGGCAGCACCCAAATGAGTGACGTCTGGAAGTGCTGCTCGGGGCTGGCGTCCTACGTTCAGATGCCTCGGGGACCCGGGCAGGTGGCGGCAGTGCGGGAAGCTGCAGGTTGGGGCTGTGGACAGCCATGGTATCTGGGCCTCTCCTAAATGAGAAGAGATTGCTGCCGTGCTGGGTCTTCCGATTTTTCAAGAAAGGCCACCACTCAGATTTTTCTGTGAATTCTCGTTTTTGAAAAATTCTGGCAACTAATTCAAATTTTTTAAAACACTTTGCAAACAAAAGTGTCCATAAGCCTCCGGTTTGTGGTATCAACTCTAGATGCTAAGGAACAGCGGCCTTGTCGGTGGCCCGAAGAGACTCAATTTCAGGATGACAGCTCTGGCCTCCAGGTGTAGGACAGACTGACAGGGACGAGGCTGGAAACAGAAGTCCACTTGGAGGGCTGATGCCGTGGTTCAGGCCAGAGGTGATGCCGACCAGACATTGCCATTCTCCAAGCCAAGGCCAGGCCACCATGGGCCTTTTTAATCTGCAGGTGTCTAGGTCATCTTTACATCATCCTTCTGTGCATTTTCAGACATGACATGCAAGGGGGACTGAGGGGTTGGTTTTCTATGTGCTTTGTAAGCAGCGCCAAGCTTGGTGACAAGCCTGGATAAAAGATTGGAGAATAATTAACAGTCCCCCCCCCCCACCTCCTCAGAACCTTTTTCTGTTCCTCCATTGTCTGTCATCACAGAATAATTTAACACAAAGTGATGCTCATTAGATGGAACTCTAGCCAGCAGCCAAGTTGAGCTTTTAAAAAACTGAAAAAAAAACCACCAAAAAAACCCAAAATTGATTTCTTAAGTAATTTGTTCCAAAGACAGACTTGACGTGGAGTTGGCATGATATCAGCAGATCACTTCGTGGGAGCAGCAAAGATGATTCCCCTGGATCTGGCTCTCACCCGACCCCCATCTTGCCCAGGACTGCTTTGCATTTCAAAAAGCTGCCTATTCTTTAAGAGCTATTCAAACACTCCCTCCTGGAGGATCAAACCCTTCTCTTTGGAAGTGGTCCATGAATTCTTTTGCATTCTTGCATAGTTTAGATCTTTCAGTGCCCTCTGGCTTGTTTTTATAAACCTGTGTGCAAAGATCTCAGCCTTTCTTCCAGACCAGTGGTTCTCAAGGTGGTACCCAGACCAAGGGCATGAACATCACCTGGGACCCAGACCTATTAAATCGGAAACTCTGGGGGTACGGCCCAGCAATCCATGTTTTAACAAGCCTCCTCTCAGGGGACTGACTCAGGATAAAGTTTGGAAAAAACTATGCTAAGGGGGCTTCCCTGGTGGCGCAGTGGTTGAGAGTCCGCCTGCCGATGCAGGGGACATGGGTTCGTGCCCCCGTCGGGGAAGATCCCACATGCCGCGGAGCGGCTGGGCCCGTGAGCCATGGCCGCTGAGCCTGCGCGTCTGGGGTCTGTTGCTCTGCAATGGGAGAGGCCACAACAGTGAGGGGCCCACATACCGGGAAAAAAAAAAAAAAAAAAAAAACTATGCTAAGGACAGGAGCAAGCAACATTTCCTGAGCACCTGTCATGTACCAGGTGTGTGTTTATACACACACACACACACACACACACACACACACACACACACACTGGTTTTATTTAATCTGTACAAGTGTGTAAGACAAACGATTTTTTCATTCCACAGATGAGTAAACTGAGACTCAGATAGTGACTTTCTCTAAGTCTCACCCTTAGAAGTAACAGAGTTGACATTTAGTCCCAGACCTGCCTGACTCCAAAGGCTCCTTTGGAGCCTTTCTACTGCTCCTTGAGAACAGGGACCACACTTCAGGTCCTCCTGATGGCATCAGCACAGTGGAACTAACAGAGACTTGTTTGAATGAATTATCAGTGAACAAATGATGGAACAATATTATTGCCCAAGTATGATACAGTGTGAGGGGCCAGAACCACATTTTGATGTTCGAATGCTGGCAGGTATGTTTTAAAACCAGAATTTCAATTAACTAAACCAAATTAGGTACCATTTGGAATTTCCTGGCCCTGGCAGCATCCTTTGTGTCGTCCTCAGTCTGTAACTGGAGGCAAAAGGAGTGGGATCGGCGTGTTTTCTTACTGGATTGGCAGTTGTGGTGTAGTCAAGGAATCCCTCAGTTAGGTGGGAGGAGAAATACAGATTTTAATACTAGCCCTGTCACTTGTTAGCTGCAGGAACTTGAGCGAGTTCTCTGTGCCTTCGTGTTCCCATCTATAAAATGGGGAATAAAGAGCACCTTCCCTTCCTGCATACAGAGCTATTGTAAGGATCAAATAAAACTATGCCACTGTATGCAGAAATGCTTTAAAAACATCATGTCCTGCACTTGCCAGTTATCATCAAAGCCTGATAACTATCAGGTAGAGCTGATAAGGTTCAAGGCGAATGGATGTGTCAGGGTACTTTCAGTTGCCAGAAGCAAAACCACACTCAGCCCACCTCGAGGAAATGCAGGTGTGGTGGTGAAGTAGTTTCAAAAAGGTTCACAGGGCTTGGGACTAAAATACGCACTGAGAAGCCTCTGGGAGCCCAGTCTGCTTCCCAGTCCCCGTCATTCTCTTCTTCTCATGGGCGGTGTGACCTCGTGCCTCTCTCTGAGCTCCCACTCCATTTACCTCTCCCAGCCAATAGGCCAGCTTCCTCTGCGCACTCAGGACTGCGTCCTCTGAACGTGGGCTCCTACCTGGCCAGAAGAACCTCCCCAGCCCCTCTCTTTCCATCATGTCTCTTGGCTTCCACTCTTTTGACCGGCTGTCGCATTCCCTGGGCACATTTGATTTCAAATACTAGAGTAGGACTCTGATTGGCCCAGAGCCTCTGTGCACCAGGCCACGTCATAGAGCGCTGAGCAGCCTATGAAATGACTCTCCTTGGGTCCCAGTCCAATCAGCTGTGGCCGGTCATCTGGTCTACCTGTGTCTACTGCTTAGGCAGGAACTGTGGGCAGAGCATCGCTCCTCAGAAGGAGCTGTGGATGAAGGATGGATACATCTATAAAGGAAGGAAAAGTGTATCCAAGCATGAGAACAAGCACGTCTCCTTGGAAGGCCCTTGTGCTCTTGAACAGCATGGCACTGGGCAGTGTCATCACCACTTGCCGTGTGTCTCAGTGGCCTCCCTGGCATATGCTCACGGAGCATGGCCGCACACTACGCATGTGCAGAGTTCTCTGGGAAAGGCAGCAGAGCCAACTGTGGGGACTCCGGCATCTGTGAAAGCTGCTGCCAGCAGCCCCGGGGAGAGAGGTAGGAGCTCTTAGCCAGAAGCAGCCAGTGAGGCACCTGCTCTGTATTCCCATCCCTGTGCCCTTGGCCTCAGTGACTCACTGGAGGCCCCTCTCACCCAATACATTATAATGCGAGGCCAGTTATCTGAGGACACAGAGAGAGGTTTAAAAAGTTGGAGTCTGTCCTTAAAGGAGCAAACTTCCTTTCTCTCCCTCAGGCCATAAACATCATGATGATTTATTTTCTCATCTTTTTCATGTTAGTATAGTTTTCTAAGTAGTGACAATTTGATCTGATTCATTAGATCACAGGATCTTAGACCTGAAAGATCATCCAAGTCATCACTGCACCGGGAAACTTCCTGAGCCAGAGGAGATGCTCAATAAATGTTTGCTGAATAAATTTAATGAATTTTGTAGATGAAGAGAAAGTTCCTGAGAGAAAAAGGGGACATGGCTAAGGTTGCCTCGGAAGGTAGTGGCAGGAGTAGGATGAGAACCCAAGTTTCTTATTCTTTTTTTATTACTGAAGTATAGTTGATTTACAGTGTTGTGTTAGTTTCAAGTGTACAGCAAAGCGATTCAGTTATACATATATATGTGCGTGTATATACATGTATATATATTCTTCTTCAGATTATTTTCCATTATAGGTTATTACAAGACACTGAATGTAGTTCTCTGTGCTATACAGTAGGTTCTTATTGTTTATCTATTTTATATATAGTAGTTTGTATCTGCTAATCTCAAACTCGTAATTTATCCCTCCTCCCCCTTCCCCTTTGGTAACCAGTAATTTGTTTTCTATGTCTGTGAGTCTATTTCTTTTTTAAAAAATTTTTATTGGAGTATAGTTGATTTACAATGTTGTGTTAGTTTCTGCTGTACAGCAAAGTGAATCAGTTATACATATACATATATCTACTCTTTTTTAGATTCTTTTCCCATATAGGTCGTTACAGAGTATTGAGAAGAGTTCCCTGTGCTATACAGTAGGTCCTTATTACTCATCTATTCTATATATAGTAGTGTGTATATGTCAATCCCAATCTCCCAATTTATTCCTCCCCCCTTTCCCCCCTGGTAATGATAAGTTTGTTTTCTACATCTGTGACCATTTCTGTTTTGTAAATAAGTTCATTTGTACCAATTTTTTAGATTCCACATGTAAGCAATATCATATGATATTATATTTGTCTTTCTCTGTCTGACTTAACTTCACTCACTATGACAATCTCTAGGTCCACCCATGTTGCTGCAAATGGCATTATTTCATTCTTTTTTATGGCTGAGTAATATTCCATTGTATATATGTACCACGTCTTTATCCATTCTTCTGTCAATGGACATTTAGGTTGCTTCCAGCCTATGAGTCTATTTCTGTTTTGTAAGTAAAGAACCCAAGTTTCTGGGCTTCCCTGGTGGTTCGGTGGTGGAGGGTCCGCCTGCCGATGCAGGAGACGTGGGTTCATGCCCCGGTCTGGGAAGATCCCACATGCGGGGGAGCGGCTGGGCCTGTGAGCCATGGCCGCTGAGCCTGCGCGTCCGGAACCTGTGCTCCGCAGCGGGAGAGGCCACAGCAGTGAGAGGCCCATGTACCGCAAAAAAGAAAAAAAAAAAAAAAAAGAACCCAAGTTTCTTGATCCAATCCAGGCATGTTCCCTTACACCATGACTCATAGCACTGTGAGATTTCCGATTTGGAAGATGCTATATACTGTCTATCTTTAATCTCCCTGCAATATCCCAGTCATTAATTTGCCCTCTCCTGCAGTACATCAGTGACTGAAAATATATGACCTTATAGCTCACGTAGCCTGTTCATTTGGCCATTCAACTAACAAAGGTTCATTTAAGACCTGCTTTGAGTCAAGGATGACTATTTACTAGAGATTCAGAGATGAATAACACATTTCCTGCCCTCATGAAGTTTACAATATTTAGGTAGATACATATACATCAACAGAAGATAACCCAACATAGTAAGTGGTATTCCCTTACAAAATTTTCTTCTTTCAAACCAACTCCATTGCCCAAGGACTAACAAAAGTCTACTCCTTATTTCCCATAATAGCCCTTTAGTTATTTTTAAGCAGGATTCATACTCCCTTAGTAAGCTAAAGTCCCAACTCTCTCAAGAATTCTGTATTTGCAATGTGATTTCAAGTTCTCTTAACCATCCGGTTGCTCTTCGATGAACATGCTCCCGTTTATCTTATTGGGCTCTTAAATGTGCCTCCCAGATGTGAACAGCTGAGCTCCAAATACGGTCTGAGAGTGCAGTGCAAAGTTGAACTTCCCATCACTCCCTGCATTCTTCTAGACATTGCACATCTAAAAACATAGGACAAGGAAACAGCAGCTTTGCTGGCCACCAGCTGTTCTCTTGAGTCTGACTGTTGTGCCGTGTCCATGACCCTGACCCCTTTCCTCCATTGCACTCCGGCTTAGCTTCTCAATACAACAAACATTACTGAGGACTTGCCTCTTTGGAGAACCAGACATAATGCATGTCTTCAAGGAGCTCACAGTCTCATTGGTGAAATTTGGTTTGCCCCCAAAGAAATAATTAACAAAGAACCAAGACTGAATATAATCAAGGGAACAGTCTTTTTCTTAGATCCCTCCTTGGAGCTGCTCTTAATGGTGGTTGGTAGACTTCTGGGGTAGGACTGAAAAGAGATCTCCCAGTTCAAATGCCAGTGCAGAACTGGCTTCAAGCCCAGGCCGTCAGAGGCTTTGTCAGATTTTTGTCATTGCATTGACCTAGACTGTTGCAGACTGAAGGCCTTTGAATCCCATCATCTGCAAAGAAAGCTGGGGCACCTACAGACTGACGCCTCACAGGCCGCAGAACAGCTTTCCAGCACCTGCACCCGCCCAGTGCCAAACTGGAGTGCACGGGGGGAAAGTTCGTTCAGGTGTTGTCCTGAGCTGGCCTGTGTTTGGGCTTCTGGGAGACAGCAGGTTTAATTTGCTTTGATAGTGCTTTTTCCCCAGGAGGAAATTTACCCAAATATCCTGCCGTCATCACATTCAGCACATTGCTCGTTTGCGTTTCTGTTTTTACTGCGGAGAGTTTCTCTGTGTTTCGTGTGTGTATGTGTGTTTACCCCCCAGGAACCCGTATTGCCTTGTTTGGATTCATTAGACCAAGTTAGTGTGCTGTTGTGGTTCACAAACGGAAAGCATGTGTGACCTTCCTTAAAGCCAAAATACCAACTCTGCCAAGTCCTGGGCAAACTCTTTACATGTACAGCATAGCACTATTTGCCTTCAAAGTAACCCTCTGAGGTGGGTGCTATTATTAACCCCATTTCACAGATGAAGAAACTGATGTTTAGAGATGCCTTGTCCATAGGGCTCATAGCTAGTATGGGACTGGATCCCATATTTTGGTCCAGGCCATATACCACAAACTTTGGCTTCAGATAGAACTTGGTTCACTTACCAGATTCACCCTTAACAGCTGTGTGACCTTGAGAAAGTGACTTCAGCTCTCAGTCTCCATGTGAGACTGTGAAATGGTGGCAAAAGTACCTAATTCTCGTAATTACAAGGAATACATTAGAATATATGATAGACCTTTCACAGTTCCATTTGAGAGAATGAAAGGGTCTCCGTCAGAGTAACTGTAGAATTAACACCCAGCTTTGCTGTCTAGTTTGTTTCCCTCTCTTCTTTTGGTTGTCGACAACAAACCCAGCCCCGGCTTCAGGATCAAAGGGGCTGTAATAGATGTAACCTAGAGTATAAATTTCACCAGCTGTAGACAAGACGATGTATCCAGTCATCCAATGGGCTGTTCTGGAGTCCATGTTCCTTCCTTCTTGCCTGAAGCATTAGCATCCGTCCTCCTACAGAGAAGCCAAAAGGAGGCCTCAAAGAGTACATCTCTCTTGGCAATAGGTAGACCTTGGCTCTATAAACAAGTGCTTCCAAAAAGTTGCCAACATCCACTGTTACAGCTTAAGGAGAGACAAGAGAAGCAGAGGGAGGAGCTGTAGGTAGCTAGCGCGGGCTTTCATTAGCTGGGACACATCACAGGCGAGCAGTACATGGAGGAGGCGCTGGGGGAGGCGGGGGGATAAGTGCTGGGTGAGCAGAAAAGAGAGACAAGGATGGCTAGTGGGCTCTGACCTCACTCACAACTGGTTCCTTCTGTCTTTGGTGCTGGAATTCAACCTCAGGCTCCATCACTGCAAAGGTTTGCCTGCTCAGAGCAGGGCACAAAGCAGGTGTGCCCACACCACAGTGAGCTAATAAAGGAGAAAAGCCTCCTCTCCCCTTCTCCTATAACTGCCCCTGTGAAACTGGAGTCCAGTAGGCAATTACACTGCCCAGTAGTCCTCCTTCAGGCAGAATTTCCCTCTGTGGTCTCTCCTTGTTTCCTGCAAAAACGAGGCTCCGGGATTTCAAATAAGAAAAGCAGAAGGTGGCAAATGAAGGCAGGCTTTCCCAGACATCAGCCCTAGACCCAGGAGGACATACTTACCAACTGTGATCATCGTTCACCTTGACATGGCGATGCTAATGATCTGTCTCTGGAAAAGCGTGGTGAGCAGACAAAATGAGGCACTGCTGTGGCTTCACCAAAGGCCTCTATAGTTTCCCGTCTCCCGTGTTTTCTCCAGGAAGGACCGTTGTTGTCTTTTCTTCCTTCTGCAGATGCCCCTTTGTATTTCGAGCAATATTTTGGTCAACATCCAGAGAACACGCCCACTCAGAACACATGTCCAGAGAATGAGCTCAGGAAACATTTAAATTCTGCATTCCAATATTGATGGAAGGAAAAACAAGTTCCTGAAAATCAAATTTCCTAGCAGAACGCACTGTTGTGATAGAAAAGCAAAAGCTGGGGGGAAAGGCGTCTGTTTTCTACCATACCATACACCCACTTATGAAAACCAGTTATTTACAGGCAGCTGAATTTTTCATTCAGATCTGAGCAGATCTAAGGTACACCTTGTACTACATGAAGGCAGCTGCAGTGTGAACATGAGCAAAGCAGGAAGGAACTATGGGGGAAGAAACTCACCAGACACTAATTGAAAACATAACATGTTTATGCGATAAAGTTCACACTTCTCCCAAGCTAGTGAGTGTCACTTCTGTACTAGCATTTAGCATAGAGATATCTGGTCACTGGAGACTCATTATTTGTAGGATTCCAAGTGGACCCCAAGTAGTTGAAATCCTTCCAAGTGGAAGAAAAACTATATACAAAGACATTTCATCAAAAAGAAATATTCTCCAAATGTCTCTACTTCCATGTTGCTGTCGTAAAATTATTCCACATCTCCTAAAACTTCTGACGCCAGCAGCCTGGGGCAAGTTTTGTAGCAAACAGGCTTCTATTCTGTCAGATACAGCAACCAACATGATACTCAGTCACAGAAAATATATGTGCCTTCCTTTTTCACTAGGAAGACTTTTTGAATTAACAGGTTTGTGTCTTACAGACTTCATAAATCAAAATCTAGAAAGTGTGTGACACTTACCTGCAACTGATCCTATTAAAAACACAGCTGGAAAAGAAAAAAGAAAGAAAGATTAAAAAAAAGAGAGAGAAAGGAAAAAGAAAAAAACACAGCTGGAAATTATGGTACTTGTATGAGGAGACATATTTTATACCACTGGGTTTGAGAAGGCCTAGACCACAGAATTTTAGATCTGGGAGGGATCTCTGAGAACATCTAGCCAAATTCTTTCAGGGACGGCATCAAACATTTACTGAGACCCTTCTTTGGACACCAGGGCAAATGTGTAAGTGAATATACTCGGTTTCTGTCCTCAAGGATGTCCTGTCCTCACAGTCAACAGTGTTGCCTATCTGGTGCTTTAATAGGGGTGATGGAAAAAGTCCCAGGAGTATCTTAGCCTGTTTAAGAAATGAGGAAGTCTTGTCAGAGGAGGTGACATTTGAGGAAACAGGTACAGGAAGATCGAGTGCTGTGGCTAAGGTCCCAGAGCCCTTCAGTAGCAGAACAAGAGCTAAAAGCAGGCCTTCTGCCTCTCTGTCCTGTACTCCTTCTGCAAGACTGCAGGTAGAACCCACCTTCCATTTGTGCCATTAGCCAGTAGCCTAAAGAGAAAATAACCTTGCCTTAAACTTTACTCAAAATTCTTATTGTTAAAAGAATATTCAGAAGGAAATGTCCGAAGTCATCCTCTATAAAAACAGTGTTTCGGAAGCCACTCCTAACATAGAGGCTTTAGGGACTTAAAGGCATATGGATTCTCCCAGGCAAAGCCAATGGAGAGCAGAGATGCTCAGGGCCCTGGCTCGTGAGCCTCATTCTGCCAGGTCCCAGACAGCTTCAGACTCCCTGAAATGAGAACACAGGCTAGACTAGGCCCTCTCGTTTGTAACTCTGTGTTAGTGTCGTATGCTGCTCAGGATAGCAGAGGGACAGCGCGCGAGGGGAATTTTCCACCCGCTCACAAAAAGAAGCATATATCTGAACCCTTCTCCCAAATGTTTTCAGTCTTTTCCAAGTTGATAACGGCAGACAACTGGGAAAAGACCTTTTTGGGAAATGCACCATGCTGTGAGCACCTCAAAATCCCCCCACCTTTCCCCCACCTATCCATACTCAAGCCATTTTTCAAGCTCACCTCCTCCAAGAAGCCTTCCCTCTGCTAGTTTTACCCCATATCAGCTGCCATTGCATTGCCCTAAGTGATTTCCTGGATTTAAGGCTTGATGCCCTGTCTGGACACCTTTTCTGCAAGATGCTTATAGAATTTTAGAACAGGAAGCAGTCCTGGGAATCATCTCTGCTATCACCTTCATTTCACATATGAGGAAGGTGAGACCCAGAGAGGGGAAGGAAGTTGCTTTAGGTCACCCAGCATGATTCTAGAAGGATGGGCCCCAGAACCAGGTCTCCTTACCTCTAGGCAGAGCTTCCACGCCCCATGCTGCTGCCTGGGTGACAGCTGTTATCCCAGTCTCCCAGTTAAGCCACAACTTTCCTGTAGGTAAGACTCATGTCTCATATGGTGACATCTCATTTAACAGAGGTCTTAGTCTTGGCTTCATGACTTACACTTGGGAGCTAAGACAACAGGTTGAATCTTTAGCTCTGCCCCACCGCACTAACCTTTTCTCTGCTTTAACTTGACTCTGCTGACTCTCTCGGAGACCTTGGGTGAGTCACTGCCCTCCCTATGGGTCTCAGTTTCCTTCTCTATTAAATGAGACTATTAGACTAGGTGGTCTCTTCAATCCCTTCAAGCTCTGAAAGTCCTAGAATTCGCTGCCTTCCAGCTGGTCCTTTGCTGTCTTCAGGACTGGCCTCACTGGCCCACACATCTGCCTTGTTCATCCCTGGCTTCTGCTGAAGAGTTAGTTCCTTTAAGGCCCAGATAGCATAGCATCATTGAAGAAGACCAGGGGTTGGAGTCCAGAGGCCTGGGTTCAGATGTGGCGTCCATGACTTAGTATCTCCAGGGCCTTCAGCAAGTCTCTTCATCTCTCTATCAGCCTCCTCATCTTGTCATTTCTTTGTTGTTTGTAAAATAGGAATATTGATACATGCTTGAAGATTTCATGACAGTGAACTGAAATAACCTTTGTGGAAATACGTGGCACAAAGAAGGCATTCAGGATGTAGTGGCTTCTTCCTTTATTCCATGTCCAGCATTATTGAGAAACGAGCTGTTCCAAATAAAGACTTCCTAGATAACAGGTTTACTAACTGGAGCTACAAAACATTGATTATTTTTTTACTAAAGTCTTTCTGAAATGAATCCTATATTTCCTTGGCATGTCACCTAGACAATACCGAATGTACAATGTTAGGAAGAATTAGAGAAAGTAGCATCGCTGCAGAAGGTGGGCACTGATTGGCGATGCTGGGGATGCAGCTACGGCAAAGGGAATGTGAAGGAAAACTCTGACGCATTTTGAAAGACCTTGGATTTTTTCATTGCGGCAGATGGGGGGCCATTGAAGGGTTTTAAGTCAGAGAATGACAGGATCAGATTGTTTCAGAGAGATGGCTCAGGCTGCTGGGTGGTGAATGAATCAGGGGGAGAGGGGGAGAGGACTCTGAGAGGCCAGCCATGAGGCCGTTGTGTGAGCCCTGGTGAGAGATGCTGGGGCCTGGACTGATAGATGGAGAATCAGAAGTGGGAAGAGACAGATTTGCAAATCCCCAGTAGCTTTATGAAAAAACAAATTCATGGAGCCTCAGCCCATTATGAGAAAAATGTAAAACATAGAAGAGTGTCAAGAAGACCCCAAGAATCTCCCCCATAACCCAGCCTCCAAAGATAACCACTAATGGGTTAAACTATTTTCTCCCAGTGTTTGTAGCTGAAATCTCTACTGCATTTGTAGATACAAAGTTGATTTATAAAACATTGGTTTAGGCACACATTTTCCCAAACACGTCTCTTAACGTCGGCTGAGATGTACCTCGGTAAGAGTAAATATATCATTTTTAACTTTATTGATTCCTTTCACTGACTGGGCCAGAAGCACTCAAATGTGTGGGTCCTAGTTAACCTGAGGCTGGATTCCCAGGCCCTCTGTTTGGGTAAAGAAGCTTCCGTTTGCAGCTCTGTTTCTCTTTTCTCCCACAGAATCCGTGGATAACTGCCCCAGCAACTGCTACGGCAATGGCGACTGCATCTCTGGGACCTGCCATTGCTTCCTGGGCTTCCTGGGCCCTGACTGCGGTCGAGGTGAGAACCCCGCTTGTGGACTTACAAGGTCCACCCTGCGGCCCCGTGGGCAGTTCAGGTCCCACTTCTCCGAGCAAGCGCAGAAATCCAGGCCAGCTCCTGCCTCCTGTGAGAAGGGCTCCCAAGAGCCAGTCCTCTGAAGCCCTGAGAGGGAGGTCCGCAGGCAGAGCCCTGGCTGACCCAGCCGTATTATCCATGGGTGCATGACTGGGGAGGTCAGGAAGGAAGGGCAGCCACAGGGAACCCCATGTCCATTGTGAGAACAGGAGGAGTGGCCATGGAGGTTCTTTTAAAAAGTAGATTTCCCCTTGGGGGACCGATCAGCCTTTTGCCAAGCATCTTGGACGTTTGTCTTTAGCGAGTGTGGTTTGTCTCTGACCTCGTGGAAGGGCCTGAGCTGCTGCTCCAGTTCCTACCATCTAACAGTGCAGGCAGAGTCTGAGGTGGCTCAGAGGTGGCTGAGGCCACCAAGGGGAGGGACTGGGAGGTGAGGCTGCCCTTCTCCACACAGGACACTAATGTGGCCTCCTGTTCGGGCACGTACGATGCTAATGGTCACCACTACAGGGAGAGTTTAAAGGCTGCCCGTGATCTGCCTGTGCCTTTGGCCTTCATTTCTGTCCTGGAAGAATTAACGAGGAAAATGCCAGAGCAGATCTGTACTCCCGAGAATTGGGCACTCCTCTTGAGGAAACTAAAATGGCCCTTTCCTCTGGTTTCTCCACCTCTTCCCTCATTCAACAGGCATTTGCTTAGTGCCCTTTAGGGCTTGGTCCTGTGCTGGACACTGAGGTTACAACACAGAGCAAGACCCAAGCCCAGGACCTCTCAGTCTGGGAGACAGACAGGGAAATAGACGATGACAAAGCAGTCAGTGATAAGTGAAGCACGCCTAGAGCGAGGTTAGATGCGGGGAACATCTATCAGCATGAAAGGGTCTTTGCTTGGATGGAATGAGGACCAGTAAAGGCTCCCCAGGTGGGGTGACACTGGAACTAAGACGAGATGTTCATTGGTGGAAGGCAGAGATGGTTTTCCAGGTCGAGGAAACGGCGCCCTCCACATACCATGCCGTGGTGCCGCTATGGGAATTCTGCTTGTTCTTCCTGACGTGAAATAGACCCAGTGTGAGACAGCAGAGCCAGCGGCCTTGAGGAAGCACAGCAATTACCTGCTGAGTGTTTTAAAAAGGAAAAAAGCCAGGTGGGAGCAGGGGGAAGGTGGTGCAGAGAGAAGAGTCATACCTTCTAACAAGAATTAGTGTCTCATCCCATATGCACTTAAAGTTAAGAGTCATGTATAAAGCAGCCTTATTGTGTCTCATTAAGGCTGGTAGGTACTTACAGCACAGTGCAATGTAATTTATTTTTATATAGTGTCCTTCGTACAGACGATCACAAAACCCTTTACGCTAAGTGGCAAAATGGAAAGATAATACTTTAAAGAGCCAGGTTGGGCTCAGCTATTCTCTTATGGGGGCAGCGGCGTGTGGGACTTGAGTGGAGACCTGAAAGGCAAGGAAAGCTGAGATTGGCTGGGTTAAAGATGATAGTAAGTGGCCCTGCA
The DNA here is from genome assembly GCF_937001465.1 of Orcinus orca. Taxonomy (NCBI): domain Eukaryota; kingdom Metazoa; phylum Chordata; class Mammalia; order Artiodactyla; family Delphinidae; genus Orcinus; species Orcinus orca. The sequence continues at coordinate 56,015,679 of NC_064566.1, read as the reverse complement.
CGTGAGGAATGGGGAAGCAGAATGCAGTGCTACTAGGAGGGGGGTGCTGGAGGAGGGATGCGGGGAGGGCAGGAGGCCCAGCTGTCTTTTCCAGTAAGCCCAAGGACCAGACTGAAGCCTCCTATCTAAGGATGCTGGTGACCACCGTGCAGCACCAGTAACATGAGGGGGACGGGGGGAAAGCAGCGTTCAGTGGGCACCAACTGTGCCAGGCCCTGCACTGTACACCTTCACCTACGATTCCTGATGTGTTTTAACTGGAACGAAATAAAGCAAGAGAAGCAAACAGATGGACACACGTGGGAATTGTGGCAAAGCAGCTGAAGCCCAGGAGAGAAGGGGACAGAGGCCAGGTGGGGTGCGTGGGGCATGGACTCATGCCAGGCCTCCCGCGCTGTCTCTGCAGCCTCCTGCCCCGTGCTCTGCAGTGGGAACGGCCAGTACATGAAGGGCAGGTGCCTGTGCCACAGCGGCTGGAAGGGCGCCGAGTGCGACGTGCCCACCAACCAGTGCATCGACGTGGCCTGCAGTAACCACGGCACCTGCATCATGGGCACCTGCATCTGCAACCCCGGCTACAAGGGCGAGAACTGCGAGGAAGGTAAGACCCGCGGGCAAGCAGCTCGGCACCTCGCTGTGAGACAGAGGCCAGCAGGCAGGGCCACGAGGGCATCCAGGGAGCAGAGGGAGCCTCCTGAGCGGCCCTGTGACCCCCCACCCCCAAGCCAGGACGCCTTCGGCAACAGTCACTAACCTAAAGGGAGAAGACAGACGAACGAGGGTCCTGCTCAGCGAGGGGAAGAGAAGTGTGTGTATTGAGCACTTCCTGCATGCAAGCCTCTGTGCGAAAAGCCTGGTGTCATTTAGCTTCAAACCCCAGCAGGGAAGGTAATCATCTCCATTTTATAGTTGAGGAAACTGAGACTCAGGGAGTCAAGTGACTTGCCCAAGGTCCCATGGCTGGTAGATGGCAGAGCCAGGTTGGAGCCCAGGCTTTCTGGCTCCGTAGCCTGAGCTCTCTCTCCTCCCCTTTAAGTTCCTCTGCTCTCCATTTCTGAAGTGTGAGTCTGTTGTAGACCTCCATACACTGCCTTCCACAGTCTCACTCCTGTGTGTGTGTGTGTGTGTGTGTGTGTGTGTGTGTGTGTGTGTGTGTGTGTGTGTTCATGTTTGTGGCTCTTAGGTGCTCATAAATGTGTCTCCCTCCTTCATAAAGTAAACATATGCCTGTGCAGATCGAGGCTAGGAAGTGAACTGCTGACTTAAGGGTGACATCAGTTCTTCCCGAGAAAACCTAACCAGGTGAGATAAGTAAATACTTCTATCTCACAAAGAACCTGAGGCCCAGGGAAGGGCAGCGACACGCCCATAGTCATAGCACTAACTGATGGCAGGGCTGGAATTCAGTCCAGGTCTTCTCACCTCAGACATGGTACTCTTTCCTCCTGACCACATGGGATTTCCCGATGAAAGGAGGGGTCTTCTCACAAGCAATAGAGAGTAGCCATCGGGAGTGCACACTCTGGAATTAGATGTAGGTTTGAGTCCTCGTTCTGCCACTTACTGGCCTCAGTTCCCTCATGTGTAAAATGGGAGTTCCTTCCTCAGAGGGTCGTTGTGAGGACTAGATTAAATGACCCACGTGGAGCACGTAGCTCAGTGTCTGCCACATAGGAAATGCTCCCAAAATGTTAGCTCTTATATCATTAGCATCATTCTGGGGACTATTGAAGCACATTTCTTGTTTCACTCCACTCGCTGTATCCAGGGTCTTTTGAAATGGATGGACTTTGAAACTGATGGACGATGTTAGTAGTCATTACCTCCCACTGTCCACCGTCTAGGGCGCTGGCACCTTCTCCAGCGGGTGGAGGAGGCTCCAAGGAGAGCTAGTCTTCTCACCCACTGGGGATTTAATGAGTATCCCCTTCTCAAGGCATCATTTCCCCTAAAAAATGAGAGAATATAATAGGCCCATTTTAAGAGTGGGGAGTGGGAAGGGATTAGTGTCTGGAAAGCATCCATCACCTTTCAGAGAAAGGGCGTCTCTAAACCCCGAGTGTGGCTGGAGGTCCTGATTCAGACCTATTAGCTTTGATGCGGATTACTTTGGGCTGTCTGAGCTCAGCAAGGAGCCCGGCCCCTGAACAAAGGAACTTGGCTTTCTCATCCTGACGATGGTGACCTTCCTCTGCTCTCCCTTTTCATTTAGTCACTTGAGGTGAAGACCCTCTGAAGGAAAGAAAAACAAAGAGGAGATTCCTCCTGAAGCAGTGGGGCTGTCCCACTCCCCAGCCCCACCATGCCATGTGGGCCAAGGAGGGGAAGCTGTCCTCCTGATCAGCCGGTGCCCCAGAGTGCAAGGTCATTTACAGAGAGAAAGAGAGAACCTGTGTAGCAATTTGATTTACATTATTATTTGAAAAGAAATGTTTTCACTCCTGCTTTCTTTCCCGAGAAGGGCCATCTGGTAATGATTCCTCTTATTATTTCTGTTTCTCTGGTGAAGCATCCTTGCACAGTCCTTGTGTTTATAGTGGGGGTTTCTTGGGCCTTCATCCTGTCCCCTCTCCTCCCTTCCATTCCCTCTCAGTTCTGTTCTAACAGGTTTCACTGTGTTTATAAAACACCAGCTAACAAGCTTACGTTTTTCTCTCTCTCCCTCTTCCTTCTTCTGAAGTTTATTGCCCCCTGTTTTTTTTTTTAACATCTTTATTGGGGTATAATTGCTTTGCAATAGTGTATTAGTTTCTGCTTTATAACAAAGTGAATCAGTTATACATATATATATGTTCCCATATCTCTTCCCTCTTGCGTCTCCCTCCCTCCCACCCTCCCTATCCCACCCCTGCAGGTGGTCACAAAGCACCGAGCTGATCTCCCTGTGCTATGCGGCTGCTTCCCACTAGCTATCTACCTTACGTTTGGTAGTATATATATGCCCATGCTTCTCTCTCGCTTTGTCACAGCTTACCCTTCCCCCTCCCCACATCCTCAAGTCCATTCTCTAGTAGGTCTGTGTCTTTATTCCTGTCTTACCCCTAGGTTCTTCATGACATTGTCTTTTTCTTAAATTCCATATATATGTGTTAGCATACGGTATTTGTCTCTCTCTTTCTGACTTACTTCACTCTGTATGACAGACTCTAGGTCTATCCACCTCACTACAAATAACCCAATTTCGTTTCTTTTTATGGCTGAGTAATATTCCATTGTATATATGTGCCACATCTTCTTTATCCATTCATCTGTTGATGGACACTTAGGTTGCTTCCATGTTCTGGCTGTTGTAAATAGAGCTGCAATGAACATTTTGGTACATGACTCTTTTTGAATTATGGTTTTCTCATGGTATATGCCCAGGAGTGGGATTGCTGGGTCGTATGGTAGTTCTATTTGTAGTTTTTTAAGGAACCTCCATACTGTTCTCCATAGTGGCTGTATCAATTCACATTCCCACCAACAGTGCAAGAGAGTTCCCTTTTCTCCACACCCTCCCCAGCATTTATTGTTTCTAGATATTTTGATGATGGCCATCCTGACCGGTGTGAGATGATATCTCATCTTTGATAAAGGAGGCAAGAATATACAGTGGAGAAAAGACAACCTCTTCAATAAGTGGTGCTGGGAAAACTGGACAACTACATGTAAAAGTATGAAATTAGAACACTCCCTAACACCATACACAAAAATAAACTCAAAATGGATTAAAGACCTAAATGTAAGGCCAGACACTGTCAAACTCTTAGAGGAAAACATAGGCAGAACGCTCTATGACATAAATCACAGCAAGATCCTTTTTGACCCACCTCCTAGAGAAATGGAAATAAAAACAAAAATAAACAAATGGGACCTAATGAAACTTAAAAGCTTTTGCACAGCAAAGGAAACCATAAACAAGACCAAAAGACAACCCTCAGAATGGGAGAAAATATTTGCAAATGAAGCAACTGACAAAGGATTAATCTCCAAAATTTATAAGCAGTTCATGCAGCTTAATAACAAAAAAACAACCCAATCCAAAAATGGTCAGAAGACCTAAATAGACACGTCTCCAAAGAAGATATACAGATTGCCAAGAAACACAAGAAAGAATACTCAACATCATTAATCATTAGAGAAATGCAAATCAAAACTGCCCCCTGTTTTTTAAAGCCTGAGGCACGCCTCCGGCAGGCCGCTTAGAGGGAGCTGCGGGAGGGGCAGAGGGGCCCACCTAAGCCTTTTGCAGGGAAAAGTGAGCCGCTGTGTTGTGGGTTCTGAAGCGAGTCCGATAGCTTGTGTGGTCACTGAAGCGTGGAACATTTGGGGAAAAGAGATGTGTTTGCAGCCTGGCCATGCAGGCCCCATCATTTCATTAATGGGCCAAGCGTCTGCCAGAAATTTTGGCTTGAATGGCAGGATCTGCACAGGAAAAAAAAAAAAAATGTAACTGCTTGGCACCTCTTCTGAGAAGAAACTAAGTTAGACAGTCTTCTACACAAAGCTGAGCCCACCTCCCTGCCAGCTTCCCCTGTATTCCTTCAGCTCCCCGACCCCCGGCCCGCTGATCTTCCCACGTTATACACAGCTCCCTGCAAAACAAATATTGTCAGGGAAACTAACCCAGTGTGAGGGAAAGAGACCATTTTAATCGCACCCTAGGGTTCCAGTCTCCCCAGAGGCCCCAGAAGGGGAAGGCAGATGCACAGTCTGTGTGGGACCTCTTGGGCAGAGGGTCACTGTGGCATAGGTAATGGCCCTAGGTGTGGGAACAGCAGGGACAGCATTCTGGCAGGAATCTCAGCCAGTTCAGTCAAGGTTTGCTAGACCGCCCCAAGGTGCAGTCGTCTTCAAAACTCCCTTTGCACCCCACTCTTGCTTTGTCCAGTTGACCTTACGAAGTGATGGTTAATTGATGATGAATTGCCTGGAGGTAGCCTCTCATCAGTTCTTTCTGCTCTTTCTTCCCTGCCTGGACCAGCTTCTGAGAGCATCGGATTCACTTTGCTCGTTCCTGGGTCCCTATCAGACTTACTGTGTCTGAGGAACAAGTACTGTGATGCCGAGGGCCTCTTGCTAAACTTGCCACCCTCCAGCTTGCTCCGCTAACAGTGCCGATTTTTTTTTTTTTTTTTTTTTTTTTTTTTGTGGTACGCGGGCCTCTCACTGTTGTGGCCTCTCCCATTGTGGAGCACAGGCTCCGGACGCACAGGCTCAGTGGCCATGGCTCACGGGCCCAGCCGCTGCGCGGCATGTGGGATCTTCCCAGACCGGGGCACGAACCCGTGTCCCCTACATCGGCAGGCGGACTCTCAACCACTGCGCCACCAGGGAAGCCCCACAGTAGAGATTTATAGATTCAACTTTGAGGGCGGCTGAGAGATAACTTCAACCCCAAGCTGGGGTCCAGGCACTCACTGAACGGGAAATACCTTTACGGGCCTCGGGATAGGAACTGCTGAGTCGTTTCCTGTCAAATTGGAAAACTCTCTGGATCTAGGGAATTATCATAGTAGGCTAATGGGCCAGAATAATCCTTCTGAGGTTCTGAGATCTGAGGCAGGTCATGAAAATTTGTCACTATTATTATTTTTATCATGTTTAATTACCAGGAACTCCAACAGGTCATGTTTAAACCATTATTATTAAGTGGTGTCCAGAGACTACAAGAAAAGAGATTCTTTGCCTTCATTTGGCTTTCTTAATTTTCCACTTGGCCCTGTTTCTTTCGCTGTGCTGTTTTCTTTTGATTTCTGTTGTTAACCGTTCTACGTACGATGTCTGTATACATGTGCGCATGTATTTTGGAACCAGTAAGGTTGTAGAAGAGATAGCAAGAGATCTATACCAGAGAAGAGTGCTTCAAATTTAAAGTCCTCCACTTACCACTGTGTGATCTTGGGCAAGTTATTTAACCTCTGTGCTTCAGTTTCCTCATCTGTAAAATGAGGATAGTAATGGTATCTACCTCAAGGGGTCGTTGTTAGGGTTAAATGAGATAATGCATACAAAAGGTTTAATAGCAAGATATGGCATAGAAGAGGAACTAAATGAACACTAATATCATGGTTACTGTTGTTTTTGTTATTATGTTTTTATGAAATGGTTGCTCCTGACCTTTGGTCTTCCTATTTATCATTGAAGTAATTACGTTGAACTCCTTTAAGAACCCAAATAGTGAAAGGGCTTTCTTCATGAGGTGATCCTCAAAATGAACAGCCTGTTCCCAGAATGATGCTCTTTGTAAAGTCTCTGCCCGTTTGTGTCTGTGACTCTAATATACCCAGGCCGAGTCTCCCACTCTTTTGTGCGAAAGTCAAATATACTGGGCTGTAAAATTTAATTGATAAATAAAGTAAAATCCCGTCTGAATTCTAAATGAGCTCTGACCACAGTCTGCCCAAGTCACGCTACTGAATGTCCTGACACAATGGACAGATAACTTCTTTGCAACGATTTACAGCCTCTGCTGTCCTTTCAAATCATCCGTGTCGTTTGGTCCTCATAGCCACCTGGGAGGTAGGTAATTTGACCAGACCTGCTTTATAGATGGAAGCTCAGAGCAGGTACGGGATACCTCAAGTCAAGAGGTACAGATATGTATGCACGTTTTACAGGTGAGGGAGCCGCGACTTGAGAGGTTAAACAGTCAACCGCCGGGTGGGGGCGGGAAACCAGGTCTACCGTTGCTAGAGTTATTCTCTTCACCTTACCAAGTGACCTCGCCACGGAAATCTGGGTCCTTCTCCCTGAGCACGTGAAGCTCCTCCACTACAAAGTATAGCAGTTTGCTTAAAGAAGCCTCACCCTTGCTAGTCCGATACTTACCTCTGTTATCTCTCCTCTGTGTTGCAGTGGACTGCATGGACCCCACGTGTTCGGCCCGGGGGGTCTGCGTGAGAGGCGAGTGCCACTGCTCTGTGGGCTGGGGAGGCACCAACTGTGAGACGCCCAGGGCCACGTGCTTGGACCAGTGTTCGGGCCACGGAACCTTCCTCCCAGACACCGGGCTTTGCAGCTGTGACCCAAACTGGACTGGACACGACTGTTCTGTCGGTAAATGTGGGGAGAATAAGGGCACAGCTTAGATGGAGGGAGGAGGTTTCCACTGTGATGTGTACACCGTTCATTCCTGTTCAGGGCCCTGACCCTGACCTTGGTCATGTAGCAGTGGGTTACCCATGTCTCTGAATGCTTTTCTTCTTCCCCTGAACTCCAGCCTTCAACACCTCTACTCTTAGAGGGGCAGAGGATTCACAAATCCTATATTCACAGTTTCTTTCATAGTGGTGGCCTTGAGAGTCAAAACATCGCCCCTTAACCATATTAATGATGATAGATGTGACTCATTGAATTCTCGTCTCTCACATTACAATGGCCATCCTAGAGGCGAGGCCATGGGGGACATTGTGCCTCCTTGAGCTCTGCAGGGATGGGCCTTTGGTTTCACCCATTCCCCAGAATGAAGTCCAAACTCAGTATGGTACTTAGGGTGCTTTGTGATGTGGCCCTCACCCACCTTTCTGGCCAGATCCTCTACGAGATGGTAAGTTCCATGAGGGTAGCAAACCTGTTTTATTCCACATTCCCAGGACTCAGCATAGGCCTGCCCACAGCAGCTGCCGGATAAACTTTGACGAATGAATGAATGAATGAATGAATGACAAACACATGATTGAATGTGTTCTTAATTTTGGTATTTGGTTCACCACAGAATTTACATGTGTAAAGTCCACAGAATGATTACATGGGCACCCTCTGTTTATAGGCACTTTATGGTTTAGAGACCCTCTCGTGGTGAGGATTAGATGGGAACAGGTGAATCACCCAGCACAGTACTGGTAGGTAGTAAGCATGGTTGCTTCTAGTATCTCATCTGGACAGTATCCACTGTTTAAATCCACACAAAAACCCTGTGAGAAAGGCATCATCATCCCCATTTTGCCAATTTATATAGTATTTTACTCAGTGAATACTTACTGAACAAGGCAGAGGGGATAAAGAGGTAGGAAGTCTGTACCCTGGCAAGCTTGCATTCTGGAGAGGGGGGCAGGAGACAGAGCAACCAAACGCATGAAGAGAAATCAACTAATAAAGAAGCTTAGGCCCAGAAAATTTCTGAGTAATTCTGCCCAGGGACACATGGCTAAGAAGTGGTGGTAGCATCTCCGTCAACATTTTTTTTCGCTCTGAGTCACTTTCCCCACCACACCACGTTGCTGAAACAAAGTGAAGCTCAAGTCAGCTCATCATCTTGTGTATTAACAGTTCTGGTAGTGATCAGGAAAGAGGGCTGAGACCTTTGGTAAAAATGAGATCCAGTGCAGCATTTGTGCCTTTGGAATACTTTGAATTACCTTTACCAATTGAATGGAGAATTGATGTTCAATATGCAGCCTAAATTGGACTTTATCCTTGTTTGCAAAGCTCATGTAAAGACATGATCACGAACACAGATGTCTTAGGAATAATTCCTTTTTTTTTTAACATCTGTATTGGCGTATAATTGCTTTACAGTGGTGTGTTAGTTTCTGCTGTATCACAAAGTGAATCAGCTATACATATACATATAACCCCTTATCTCCTCCCTCTTACATCTCCCTCCCACCCTCCCTATCCCACCCCTCTAGGTGGTTACAAAGCACCGAGCTGATCTCCCTGTGCTATGCGGCTGCTTCCCACTAGCTATCTGTTTTACATTTGGTAGTGTATATATGTCCATGCCACTCTCTCACTTCATCCCAGCTTACCCTTCCCCCTCCCCGTGTCCTCAAGTCCATTCTCTACGTCTGCATCTTTAGGAATAAGTCTTTTTATACAGCTCTGTTTATAGCAATATAAGGAATGCTCCTCCGAAAGCTACACTGGGTTGTATTGTTCATTATGTGGCCACAAAGCTAGTTTCTGATAGAACTATAACTGTCCGTGCATTGTTAATCCCTGATGAGACTCCACAGCCTCTGACGGAGGCAGGTGTAACCTTGAGTGCGATCGCTAGGCATTCTTGAGTTGGCCCTGTAAGAGGAGACAGCAGGCCCATTGCAAGGGCCTTACATAGAATTGCGAGTGCCCATTTTCCTCAACTCTGTGCCTCTCGCTTCCCAGAGCTGCTGTCAAACAGAGGGCCTCACAAGCTAATGCAGAGAGCTCCGTGTGATAAGGAGAGTCTCTGAGTCTGACAGTCTTCGGTGCAAATGCTGGCCCTGCTGCTTACTAGTTATAACTTTGGGCAAGTTGCTTCACTTCTGTAACTTGTAAAACGGAGATAACAAGCGTACCTACCTCCTGGGATTAGTATTTGGAAAATGATTATTTGGAGGATTATTTAAGATAAAGTAAAAAAAAGCACATAGCATGCTACCCAGCGCGTGATAGGGGCTCCGTTAATGTTAGCTATGTTATGAGCGTGATTACAGCACGCACTGGTGAGAGCCCTTGATAGTACCGGAGGCATTTGAGAGAGGCAAGATGAAAGGTGCCCTTTCAGAAACGAGGATTATAGTTTTTAAATCTCTAACCTATAACTGACTAAATCAGTGTCATGATTGCCACAAGGCCAGGAATTTAATAGATGACTTCAAAATTCCTGTCTCCCCTTGCAATAGTGATAACAATTTGTGTTTGTTGAGTGCTTCAAAGCATACAAAGATCTCTCTCTTTCTCCTTTTCACACACACACGCGCGCGCGCGCGCACACACGCACACACATGCACACACCAGGCGGCAGGGTGACAGGTATGGTACCTCCCCACCCTCACCCTGAGACTCGGTGACCTACCTGAGGCACCCGGAGCCTGCCGCAGCTGGGAGTCCGAGCCCAGCCTGGGGCCACCCTGCTGCCCAGCACCCCGCGCTGCCTCCCCACGGCCATAGCTTCTCCCTGGCTCTCACTTCCCGCCGGAAGCCAGTTTGAAGGCTCGTGAAAGCGCATTGACGGTGGTTCTCCCTCCCTGCTGTCCTGGCTGTACCTGCCTAGGCTCCATCCTGGCTCTGCACGTGCTAACTGTGTGACCTTAGCAAGGGACTTGACTTTTCTTGACTGTGGTTTCTTTGTCTGAAAAATGGAAATAATAACAGTGCCCACCTCAGAGGGTCATGTGGTGATTAAGTTGTATAGTGCACGTGTGCCCAAGAACAGGGCCTGTAGCGGGGAGCACTCCCTGTCTTCCCCCTCCCTCCCTTCTGAGGGAACTTTCACTGAGCGGAAGCTGTTTGAAAACTATGGAGTTTGGGCCCTAAAGCTAAGCGGGAGATGCCTCATTGAGCAGATGCCACTCTAGCCAGGGAGCTGTCTTTGTACTCAGGGCTGCGGCTACAGGGTGGTGAACAGGCACTGAACTTCTCACTAGTTGAATGGCTTCAGCAAGTTGCTTCCCCTCCTTTCCTTTTAGGTAAATTACCTGTGGGATTGTTGTAAGGATTTAGTGAGAAAATATGGAGAAAGTGGTTAGCATGGCGGCTGGCACAAGTCAGACACCCAGCAAGGGTAGCTCGGGTCACACCTTTTACGTTATTTGCTCCTGGCACAGCAGGGCTGGCACAGGCACTGCCCAGAGCCTTCTCACCAGGAGCTGCAGGCGGGAAGACACATCCTGTAGGACTGACTCTAGGTGGTGGGCTTGACAGAAATGGGCCCCTGCCGTCTGGCCCTCCTAGGAAGCAGGACCATCTCTTGCCTGAGATGAATGTCGTGCTGTTTGGCATGGAGAGCAGGATTTAATGAAAGCAGCTTAAATCAACATGCCCTGCACTCAACAACCAGCCTGTAATGAAATGTGAGCTGACGAGTTTCCCAGCACTCTGGTTAGGTTTGTGGAAACAGTGAAGTCAGACTTTACACGAGTGTTTACTCAGGCCTCTGGGTTCTCAGCAGCTTGGCTTGCTGTCTCGTCTCAGAAATTCCTCCTTAAATCCTGCCTCATTGATGTGGTCAATGACGAACCGTATAAGATAACTGTTTAAGTAGATTCCTGTGGCCTGGAAGAGCACAGGTTATATGTCCCACTGCCACCCCGAATACACCTCTGTCCTCAGCTCTGGGCCCAGTGGAACCTCACTGCGTCAGTCTTTGGGGACGCTGGTGGTGATGGTGGTTGTCATGGTGGTGATAGTGGTGGTGATGATGATGATGGTGGTGGTGATGGTGGTGATGGTGGTGGTGGTGGTGACGGTGATGATAGTGGCGATGATGATGGTAGTAGTGGTGGGGGTGGTGATGATGGTGGTGATGGTGATGATGGTGGTGATGGTGATGATGATGGTAGTAATGATGATGATGATGGTAGTGGTGGGGGTGGTGATGATGGTGGTGATGATGATGGTGGTGATGATGATGATGGTAGTGATGATGATGATGGTAGTGATGGGGGTGGTGATGATGGTGGTTGTAATGGTGGTGATGGTGATGATAGTGGTGATGATGATGGTAGTGATGGGGGTGGTGATGGGGGTGGTGATGATGGTGGTGGTGATTGCTACTGCAGTTGTTTTACAGATGGGAAGGCGTTAGAGAGAGGAAACGACTTGCCCGCAGTAACTAATCAGTGGCAGAATTTGAATTAAATCTAGGCCCTCTGTTTCCAAGTCCTCAGCTCTTACCTCAAGTCTTCTTTCCATCCAAAGAGGTTTCTTTGCCATTAATCTTGTCTTTCTTCCTGATAAGTCACAGGATGGAGCATTAATTAGAGAGTTGTCCATTTCTTAATGCTTACCATGTATCAGGTGCTGAACTAAGTGCTTTCAACCATTATCTTAGTTAAGGGTCATAAGAACCCTGTAAAGGAAGTATTACCACGTCTGTTTTCCACATAAGGAAACTGAAGGTCAGAACTAAGTTAAATTCCTTGCCAGCATCTCCCCATTGGAAAGTGGCACAGCACGGATGCAACCCAAGTCTGGCTTCAAGGCCTCTCCTAAGCTCTTCGGTGTACTGAGCCATGTATTATAAACGTGCCTCTCTCTTGTCAAACTGTGAACCCCATAAAGTCAGTGTCTGTCATTCTCCCTAGTGCATGGCCTGACAGCCATTAGGTTCTAGTGATTATTGAATGAATGACTTATCCAGGGAATTATCAAAGAAGAATGAGGGGTTACAGCCAAAGGCTCTGCCCAGGAAGATCCAAGCACACTACCCGCTGGACAGTCTAATCCCTTCTCTCAGGATTCCACCCACCTCCCCCCTTCGACCCCCAACCTTATCTGCTCCCCCCACGCCCCCATAACACTCTGCAAAGCTAAAACCGAGTTCCTGGGCCCCGTCCTTCACTTTCCAGACCTAGCCCATGTTCATTTCATGGGCAGTGCCAGCCAGCCAGAGCCCCTCCTGGATAAGAGCTGGCATCATTTCACCTCCTTCAAGCCACCTTCCCCAGGGAGTGGTCCTGCTGGGTGGGTGCCTCATCAGTTTTGCATAAAGGGGGCACGCTCAGTAGCCCTGCGGAGCAGAAGGGCTGCCTCCCCACACCCACCCCCTCAAGTGCTTTAGTTGGCTTTTCATCCTCTTGGTTCAGAGCTGCCTTAGAAAAGGGGAGGAATTTAACCTCTTTGAGATGGTCCTTAAAATTGGAAAAGCCTACCTTTCTGTCAGAGCCTAATAACTTCTAAATCTTCTAAAATCTTCTAAAGAAGATTTCAGGCTCTGTGGCATTTTCCAGAATACCATATCAGATTCGATCCCTTAAACCCATCATTTGCCCCTTCACTGGCTCTCACGCGGGTCTTCCTTCCCCTCCACCCCAGCCCAGTCATCTCTGTCCTCAGCCTCATCAATTCATTCCTCGTTTCCACTTCTCTACGAGCTCTCTCCAATCTTGCCTTCCATAAATGACCTTTATGTGAGAGGGCCTTCTCATACATTTTATTCCTTTGGGTTGCTGGCTCACAGAAGCAGTACCTGGCAGAGATTTTGATTGTAAAATGCTCATGCTGGTGGTTTATGATTCTTACCATTTCATTGCAGTTGGGTTTCATGGAATAACAGGTGGAGATCTTTTAGAGATTCAGTGGTATGGATTTGGGCGTCGCATGTGCAGTCAGAAAGAATTGCATGGCATTTGGAGCGGGACCAAGCTAGAATTTCAAGACTGAGCTTATCCAAAGAATATGGCTCATGATACCTGCCTCGCAGGGCTGTTTTTCACATTAGTTTTAATATGTATATATAAAATGCCTAGCATGGTGGCTGGCACTCAGTAAGCACTCAATAAATAAAGTATTAATGTATATTTTTTAGAATGCATGACTGAGTCTAAATTAGCCAAACAGTCCTTCAACTCTCAGGAATTGAAGTTTGAGGGCAGCTTATATGGTGAAGGTCTGTAGCCAGAACTGGATGGGAGTCTATGTGACCTGAACAACTTGCTTTCTCTCTCGGAGGCTCGGTTTTCTTGTGGTTACTGAGACTCTCTACCCACCCCCCTTCCCCCCAGCCCCCGACTCTGGTCGTCGAGTCTAAGTGAAGAGTCACTAACGTGCTGACACGTTTATCCCCAGACACCGGCACAAGGGCCCTACGGCGCTAACACTGGCCTCTGCTCAGGGACGGAGCTTCCTGAGCTTTTTCCAGAGGGGAGCACAGCCTCCGCAGAGAGCACCCCAGAAGAGCTCCGGATGCGCACCCACTGCTGACAAGCACACACGCCCCCTCCATTCACTCCCAGCCCTTCCTGACCTCTCATGTGCCGGACCATTCTAGGCCCCGGGGATCAGCGTGCCTCAGGCCACTCTCAGGAGGTGACACGGAGTCATGAGGTGTTAAGGCCTCCGACCGTCGCATTTATGGTGGGTTTGGGGTGCACAAGGGCAGGAGCGTGCCCTCGGCCAGGAGGGGGACAGAGAAGAACCTGGGAAGGTCTTCCCCGGGATGGAGACGTGTGAGCCAGATTGTGAGAGGGGACTGAGGTGGGGTTCCTGGGGGCAGAGGAGGGGAGGGCCGTCCAAGCAGAGGGAACAGCATGTGCAGAAGTACAGAGCGGTCCTCCTTCAGTCTGACTGGAGAGTAGGAGCTGAGGAAGTGAGGCCAGGGAGGCAGGCAGGGTCCCAGTCATGGAGTCCACTCAATGTCTTGCTGAAAATCTCAAATTAAAAAATCTTTCAACGCGCATTGAAGATTTCCCTTTCAGACTCCACGTCAGGGCTCTTTCTTTAACTCTCTCAGTGCATCATGGCTTAGGTCCTACCTCAGCTTAGCGAGACCTTCTAAAATTCAAACTCAGATCCTTTGAGCTTCCAGTTTCTTCTCTATTACTCTCCTCCCCTACCAAAAAGAAAAGCAAATCACAAAGCATAATTAATAACAAGAATGACCAGATAGATATGGAACAGAAAAGCTCTGTTACCAAATGAAGTCACAATTGATAGCAAAATAAGCCCATTAAAAAAAAAAAAAAAAAAAAACCTGAAAGTAGCAACAGGGTTAAAAAAAATTAAAGCTCTAAACATAGCAGTTGCATTAGCCCTAAATTTTGAAAATGGTAATTCAATTTTATTTACGAGGCAAAATATAATTACGTTTAGATTTGAGGGAACAGAATTTAATTCTTACTAATGACAGAAAGACTGAGTGAGATGCTGTAATGCCAGAGAAATTGTCTTCTGTTCATGGATGGCAGAGAAGATTAGATTCAGCGTTGAGCATTCTCCCCTGTTACAAGTCTCATTTGTGTAGCGGGAATTGTTCACTCTCTGAGAAGCATTTGCTTCTCAGCCCAGAAAGCACAGCACCGACATCCAATTAAACATCAAAAGGAAACGATCAGACTGGGCTATTTCTGTGTAGGTATGTTCTGGGAGGGGAAACTCTAGGTTAGAATTTCACCCAAGGAATCGTGTCCGTTGAGACTTGACATTTCCTGTGCCCTTTCCCAACAGCCAGTGACAGCCTAAAATCAAAGTTCAGAATAATAAATATCCAAGAGACTGACAATGAAGCAGAGAAAGAAGTGGGTGTGTTAGAAGGAGGCAGAGAAGAGCCCACCAGTTGCCTGGGAAGTACTGTGGCGGTTCAGACACAATGAGACGGTCACTTCCTAACATTTAATCAAAGCCTGGGAAATTGGGCCCAAACAGGCGTGCTCCTAAATACTGCCAGAGTCAAAGGTTGATAAACCAGAAGCTGGCAGCTTTGTAATTTAGTAGAATTCCCGCCGACAGCCCTGGAACATTTTCTATCACAACTGGAGCTCTTCAGTATGCAAATCTAAGCCCTTCTGAAATTGGGCTTCAGAATTAGGTTTCTATTTGGATGCCCAAGCTGATATCTTGTACAAAATCTCTGGCTGTCTTCCTGAATCAAATGGCTGGTATGGTAACTTTGTAATTTTAAAATAATAACTATCCTTTGAATGGAAATTTTATTTACATTTTACAGAACTCCTCCATGTATGTGCTTCATGATTTATTCAAACAACAAATATATAAGCCTCTGAAATTGCAGACGGTGTTATTCTCAGGAAACCAGGGTTCAGGGAACTTCAGTGCCTTTCCCAAAGGCACTCTGGGAAAGAAAGGATTCAAATCCAGCCTTCTCTGGGTTCAGAACCCATGCTTATCCCCTGCGTAATCCTGCCATGGGCTATTACCAAGGTTTACGCCGATACTGACCGTGGATCAGGTATCAGGTTTACAAGGTACCACTCCACTTGGTGACACTGCCAGGAACCATGTAAATTGGATCATGACCACAGTGGACCTGGCAGTACTACAGGGGTTCAGGAGAAGAGCAGTTGCTTTCAGCCGGGGTGATCAAGGTGGCTTCTTGGAGGAAGTGGGATTTAAGGTGGGTGATGGAGGTTGGATTTGAATTGTCAGAGATGGAAGAAAGAGGCAAGCACCTTGCAGCAGCCCATTGTGGAAGTCAAAGATTTGCAACAAGTACATAGATGAGACAGATCCTGGCATTTTCTAGGAAAGAACCACAGTTTGGAGTAGCTTAGCTTAGGATATCTGTGGCAGTAATGAGAGGGAGAAGAGGTGAAGGAAGTTAGCATGCATCAGATCATGAATGGCCTTGGAAGAGTTTAGGTTTTATCTGTCAGTGGAAGGCACTGAAGAGTTTCAGGCAGAGCTGTGACGTGGTCAGGTTTGGTTTTAGAAAGCTTATTCTAATATTGGCATGCAGTTTGAGGTGCCTGGGAGACTTCTAGGAGGAGGTGTCCATGGTGGAGGTGGAGAGGTGGACCTTCACAAAAGGGTGTCAGGGCTGGAGGTCTGAACATCAGCTGTCTCTTCAGTATACCCAGTTGGGCCCTTTCAGTGGGGTAGTGGTTCAGCCCTGGCCACAAATACACGTCCCAGTTACCTTCTTTGGCTTCTCTGCTCACCAGTCCTTTCCCGGCTTGTAATCATTCTGCAAAGTCAGAGCGTACTTGGAGGCCTCCGCCATGCTAGCTTCGAACTCCTTTAATCAGGAAGCCAGATACCCTCCAATTAAGGTGAATAGAGGCGACCTACTTCTTCCTGTGATAGGTGCTTCCTAAAGCTTGAAATTCTAGTCCTGGGGGAATAGATTGGAGACTGCTCTGCACCAACGTACTGGAGTCCATTTTCCTGCTTGGTTTGAACGCTTTCTGAGCTCCTTGAGTGAGGTGAAAGGCCATGTGGTTTCCAAGGCTCATTAGCTTTCTGCCATCTAGATCTGGGGGACCGAAGCACGGCTTGGAGCCGCTCTGACTCTCAGGTGATAGGGATGGAAGTTGAGAAGCGCAGGAGAGTGACTTGGGTTTGGCCTCAATGTCAAAAGAAGATTAATTACCGTAAGGAAGTCAGATGCTCCTTTCCTATACCTTCCTCCCTTCTGACTTCTTCCTGTAACCTGCACTGAGACTAAAAAGCCATCTGCCCAATTTTGTGGGAGAGGGAGGGAGAGAGATTGGGTGCTATATTCGAGCCAAATTGTTCAAAATGCAGGGATATCTGGCCTGTGGAAGTGAGAGTTAAATTGTAATTGGCCTACTGTGTGCCAGGCATGGTGGCCAGCTTTGTGCTCATTTATACAACTAGGCAGACTTGAGTTCCTTGAGGACGGGAATAACTTAATACAATTTCTGAATCCCCAGCTTCTAAGGGTATCTGGCATATAGTAGGTCCTCAATATATTTTTAAATCAATTTTAAGATTCATTACCGCCGTTTTATAAATGACCAAGATAAGGCTCAGATATGTGCAGTGTTTGTTTCCCAGAGCCGGGAAGTAGCAAAGAAGGCTTTTATACCCAGCTTGCCCAAATCCAGGCCTCTGCCCTGTGCAAAATCATAGTACCTTGAGTAGTTACTGGAGTGCCCTGCCTCAGACCACTGGAATCTGGAGGTACATGGATGCAGTCCAAAGATACATTTTCTGTGTGAGACTCACTACAGAGTACAGAGACTAATCTGATGATGGCAGGGTTCTGGAGGCAGCACAGGTAGACTAACAACCCTGATAAAGGTTTGCATAAAGTGCTTTGGGAAGGCAGGAGATGAAGCCCCTTCCAGTGTGGGCTCTGGAAGGAGGCTTCAGGGAGGAGGTGGCATTGGAGCCAGACTTCAACATGTGAAGACTGGGGGAAAGGAGCATGTAGACCATGAAAGCAGCCTATGCAGAGGCACAGAGGAGGGGGCCGAAGAGTGGTGAGGCCTCCCCGCCTTTAGCCGTTTATCTAGCTGGCCCCTTACATGACTATTTCCTAAGGCAGCCATCAAGTTCTTACTCAGGTACTAATATGCACATGACTGTGTGGCCAAGGACAAGGCGCTTCCTCTCTTTGGCCCGTGTTGTCCTGTCTACAGGATGGTTAGAGAATCTCTAAGATACCTTCTCATGCTCTGACCAAGAAAACTGCTCCTCTGCGTTTTCCTCCTCTTTTTGTCTCTTAACCCCTAAACACACCTGAAGGTGAGCCCCTGGCCACATCCAGGCCACTTCCTGCCCCGCATCAGCTCTCTCCTGACTCACTCTCCTTCTCCTTCATTTCCCCCTGTTCCCTCAGTCCTTTACTTCCAGCTGTCTCCCTTCCTCACTCTCGGCTCCCTGTTTCTGTGCCTTTCTTCCACATCCACCTTGCAAAACCCAGGATCACTCCAGCCACTCACCATCTCTGATCTTACAGCCAGGCTTCTGAGTGCTTTAAGTCAAATCATGTCACGCTCATGATCTTTAGCCCCTCCTGGGTCGTTCGAGCTGCAGTTCTTCTGGTACTTTGTGAGTTCTTACACTCAGTCCCCAGGGGGCTCTTTCAGATGTCCACATCTATCCATTAGCATCCTCCTCAGCAGAGATTCCTACCTCACTGAGAATGTGGAGGCCGTGGTTTACGTGTTCTCTCATTATCCTGGTCTGTCCCTTACACGGGTCTTTGCCGCTTACCTCTCCCCAGGGCATGAGGGGCCCAGCAAGCCTGTCCTTCTGATTATGCTCCAGATCCAGTCCTCTCCGGCTGTTGAGAGGAACCTCAGTTGTTCACGTCCTCCCCTTGCTCTCCACAGTATCTTCAAACCCTCCCTTCCCCTGGCCCTTTCTAGCACATAAACGTAAAATAGTTGCCATGTAGTGAGTGTTTGCTCTGTAAAAGATGTACATGACATTAGGCACGTTACATGATGTTCTTTTAAGCCTCACATGAACCTGAGGTGTTGGTGTCTCTATCCTTTTTTGCAGAAGAGAAAGCTGAGGCACAGAAAGATGAATTAAGTAGCCCAAGTCAAACAGATGGATGGATGGATGGATGGATGGATGGATGGATGGATGGATGGATGGATGGATGGATGGGCAGTTAGATGGCCTGTTGACTTAATAGCTGATTGGATGATTAGATGATTGGGTTGATGGACAGATGGATGAGCTGATGGACAGGCAGATGGATGGATGGAGGTTGAAAAGACAGATAAACAGACAAACAAAAGGAAAAGTACTTAACATGATAAACATTGAGTCAGGGTGAAATCAGACTCTGATTTCAGAGATTCTCTAGTCTAGCTGGGGTGAGGATCTAATACATAATTAATAAGGAAATATGTCAGATTACAGCTGAGGTTTTGCCTAAACCTGATCCCACAGTTCACAGACCAAAAAGCTGTGTTAATCATAGTTGCCTTTCATTCTAGCTAAGTACCTTTGAGTAAGTCACTTAGTCTCTCCAAGCAGTTTCCTCAGTGATGGGAAGGGAGTGAAAATAAAATTGCAGGGATGTTGTGAGGATTTAATGAGGTAATATTTGTGTGCCACCAATAGTGGTTCTACAGTTTCTCCTTATTTTTGCCTCAAATGCTGTTTAGTGTAGCTTGGACTTAAAGTGTCCAAGGATTTCATGAGAAATTCCCCCAAGGAATTTTCAAGGACCAGGATTTCAGAGAAATCCCCCAAACTGGGCACTAACTCAGATGAGCTAGCGATGCAACAGAAAATCCTAGTGGAAATCATTTAAAATTATTTAACCCTTACTAAAATTTCTTAAGGTCACTTCTAAGAACCTCAGGTCCTAAGCAGAATAGAACAGTTTTCCCTATTATCCCTTTTAGTGCTAAATACAGACTTATTAAAGGGCTTCCCAGGAGGTCATATGGGGCCAAGGCTCTGCTTTCACATCCCTGAATTTCAAAGACAGCCTCACCTGTATCTGTTCCTTACTCAGCAGGAAAGCACACAGATCCTTGCGTGGGGTCCCCTCTGTCCCCGACTTGTGTCAATTTTGAGCATCTTTCCAAGTCAAAGAAATTTTATGGGAAAATTATATATAAGTATTTCCCTTTAGGGGAGAGGCACAGCTTCCCTTACCAGCTGTTGTAATGAACAGGATTGTAAAGTAAGTCCAGACAAATTAAAACGTAGCTGTGATAGGTCCCAGGCTTCCTCCAGGTTCATACGGGGATTAACATTTAATGAGAGGAGACTGCAGCAGCTTCTTTCCTCGTGTATACACTTCGGAGCACAATTAACCAATAGCCAAACCATATCTTTTTCCCACCCTTTTCGTCATGTGTCCACCTGCTTCCACATCATAGAAAGGGAACAGGTATGACGCGGGCATTGGTGCGAAGGAAGATGTGTGTGAGGGTGTAAGAACTGAGACACTTTAAGGTTACAAGCTATCCGTCGGAGATTGGAGAAGATAAGTTTCTAAGAAGGTTAAGCACAAAGAAGGCTGAGCCTCTGTGTGAATATATTTAACCAAATAAATTTTGTACAATATGGCGCTGGGATAGAGTTGAGCCAACTGACATAACACCTCTTCCATGAGATTTTTAAAAAATTCATCTGTTCTTTCAACAAATATTTGTTGAAAGCTCATTCTCTGCCAGACCTGGTGCCTGCTGCTGGGAACCAAGATGAGTAAAAGCAAGAGCCTGCCATCAGGTGGGCTTCCAGTCTAGAGAGAAGACAGACGTGGATACCAGTGAGGCAGGGCAGAGGTGGGGTGGGGAAGGGGAGGTGCCGGGGGGTGCGGCTTTCCCCGGGAGAAGAGCCAGGGTGTTCTTGGGCCTGACCTGGTTGCTCTCCAAGGCCCTGTATAGTTCAGCCAGGAACTTTACAGACTTGGAATGACACTTCAGGACAGTTGGGGATTTTCACCCGCTTTTAAACGGAAGCCGAAGCTACGCACACAGGTGGCTTCTACCTGGGTTTTAATGGTTTTAATGGTTTTAATGGTCTTGGCTGATGGTGCCATGCTAGGTAACCAGAGAAAGAGTTTCATACCCAAATTTTGAGGCTCTGCTGCTAGAAAACATCTTGCTCTTCAGGGAGACGATTCCCTTCTCGGTGACTCGGGGCTGCACTGATACAGGATACCGTAGGTCTCCATCAATCAGTTAATGTACAGAACACAACATACATAACACAGATTACATAGAGCCATTCACATTTACCCTTTCCTTCGGTTACCACCACTCACTCACCCTGTAGGGGACCATTATTACTCTCCCTGTTTTGGGGGTGAAGAAGTATGGTCCAGAGAGATTAAGTAATTCTCCCAAGGGCTCCGCACGGACTCAAGGAGACTGGAGAGTCGGAATCTGAATCCACGTCTACTGTATGGATTGTGTACTCTATGGTACGTCAGAGGGTTCCTCCCAGGCCCCTACCGTCCAGCATGTAGTCAGACAGTGCCGATGTTGATCACATGACCGTCGCCTAGCCTTTATCAAATGCTTGCTTGTATCAGGTGTGTTGTATAAGTCAGAATTCACATCTGATCTGACTTCAGTCTGATAACACTTGCCACTACACCCCATTTCGCTTCTTATAAGAATATGTGTGTGCACAGTTTATCTCATCCTGACTATGTGCCAGGCTCCATACTAGAAGCTTCACTTCTATTCATCTTAGCGCATTTAATTCAATTAGGTTATGTCCGTCTGCCATGCTAGAATGTCACTCCTTGAGGTCAGGAAAGAGCCGTGTCTGTCATACTCACCATTGGATCCCCCAGTGCCCGCTCACCATTGGATTTGCACCCAGTGAACGCTCAAGAAATTAAGCAAATGAGAGTGATTCCTCCACCAACTCTCTGCAGTAGTCAGTGTCATCCCCAGTTTACAACTGAGCAAACTTGAGACTTAGGAGCTGTGACCCAAATTTCACAAAGTACCATTCACATTACATAAAGGGCACAGGAGCTGTCAAAGCACGTTCTTCAGCATCATCCTATTTGGTTTTCACCAGCCACTCTGGGAAGTTATATCTGCTTCAGTGTAAAAGCAGAGTCAGAGAAGCAAAACTAAAGCAGTTCCTTTTATTTCAAGGACCAAAAAAAAAAAAAAATTGAGGTACATAAAAAAATAGCAATGGGGCCTACAACGTGAGACCCAATGAAGCAGAATCTCGGATTCCTGCTCCCGTCATGAGGCAGTGGGTCTCCTGCACTTGGGCGGAGAGCCCACCTGCAGAAAAGAAGCTCAACACTGCCAGGTTGTGTTACCATCAGTTAGCACCACATAAACATCAAGGTCACCCTGTTCAGGCCCCTTCCATTAAAATGTGCAAGAGCTCACAACCCAGCTTGTAAAGGACTGATGGGGGGGTGCTCAGCCACCAGGCAGCCTTAGCTTCGCGCCAAGGCAGCATGTCTAGTGTAAACTGGCGGGGAGATGGAGAGTTTGGAGGGACGGCCCCGCAGTCTCCAGAGGAGAAAAGTGAGCTCGGGTGTCTGGGAAACTCTGTGTAAAGAATCTCATTGCATCTCACACATAGGCAGGGTCTGACTTGAACGTAACAAGGGATAAACAACAGGGCCAGAAGCGAGGGGAGATCTGCTGGAAGAACCAGGAGGTTCCCTCAAAGGAGAGCCTGCCTCTGTCTATTCTGTGACTCAGTTTCCTTATCTGTAAAATGAGCCTGCCTCTGTCTAGCCTGTGACTCAGTTTCCATATCTGTAAAATGCTTATCTTGCAGCCTTGCCCTGAGGATTGTCACAATGAGGAGAAAGCACCAGATGAACACACGACCTTGTAGAATTCCCCTATGCTCTCTGGGTCTCAGTAGCCTCACCTCCAAGAAGGATAATAGCCAGGTGTTCGCACAGCGTTGTTGTGATAGTTAAATGAGAAGTTGTATGTGAAGGGTGCTTTGTAAACTGTAAAACCTGATATAAGTGTTAAGTTATTAAGTCAGAAATGGCTTTTCCATACATTACCTCATCTGATCTAATGCCAACCGTGTAAGATTGGCAAAGTGGGATTTACTAGCCCCATGTTACTGAAACGGAAATCGAGATTCAATGAATTGCATAACTTGCACCTTGAAGATTACCCAGCCAATAAGTGACAAAGCCTAGATACCAAATCTGTCTGATCCTAAGATTCACGGTTCTTTTTTCATTGCACGTAAGCAGAAAGGTGCCGAAGTGAGTAACAGCTGTAGATTACTCAGCTGATCTTAGCAATCAGTTTGGGCTTTGTCTGGGCAATGATCTCCTGTGGGGCAGAGACTGTGTCTTATTGACCTCTGTATTCCTAGCACCCGGCGCAGTTTCTGGCACATAGCAGGCAGGCATGGACTATTACTGGAAGAATAAAGGAATCAGTATGAGCTGTATATCAGGGCTGTGTACCCTCTGAAGGGGGTGCTGTCATCATTCCTATTTTACGGAGGAAGAAAATGAAGCTCAGAGCAGTTGAGGAGGCTGTCTAAGGTCCCACAACTGGCAGAACCAAGATTTGGAGTCACACCTGATTCCAAGTCTTACGCTCTTTCACACACACTGCCTCAAAGTTAACTAGTAAAGGTATGAACTACCCAGTAGTGAGGACCTGAAGTGAGGCCGTCAAATGCTGGGGAAGCCCTGCCTCTTCTGCTCTCAAGCCCGTGACCTTCAAGTGCCCCGCAGCCCAAAACACCAAGACTGTGAACTCCAAGTGCCCCGAGGAAGGCTGCCCCACAGCCTGTCCCTCTCCAGGCTCACAGCTCGGTGAACAGAAGGGTTATTGGAAGTTTACTTTCACACCATAAACTGCCGCCTGGAAAATGTGCTGAGTAAACCCCCCAGAATGCTACGCTGATCTTTCCTCCAGGCTCTCAGGTGAAAGTCCCAGCAAGCCCTGAGTTCAGGCCCTGCCTCCAGAGTCACCTGGGTCGATGCCCTTGCAGCGCTGTGCAGAAGGGATGGAAATTTCAGACTTAGGACGTAGGGAGACCCAGGGACCCGAGATTGTCATTCTTCATCTTGAGAAAAATCCAGGACATTGTCCATGTAAGCAAGAAGGGAAGGAAGCTTGAAGAACATCTTGAGAAAACCCCCTTCCTGGAGGACTGCTGGGTGTCCCGACACTTTGCTCCACAGCTCCACGCTCGCTTGGGAAGTTTTCACAAGGGCAACCCACCAGAGATATGCAGACAGATAGACCTGGACTGACTCTCAGCCAGGCTGAGCAGGGTGTACCTGAATTGTTTTAAATTCTTAGGCACCTGTAGCCCCAGGTACACATGGATTTATTCATTATCCAGCAAACCTTAATTAAGGGTCTGTTCTGTGCCAAGATCTGTGCTGGGTACCAGGCCTAGAGGTGATCAGAATTCATCCAGCCTCAGGTTGTCCTGAGTCTGACAATGAGACACGCAGAAATGGAGAAGCAGTCTACCATGTCACATGGAAAGGCACGGAGCAAGAGAACAACCGCTGAGTGAATCATGGGAGACTTCTCAGAGGAGGAGGGACACTCCAGCCGAGCCTTAGGGCTAGATCATGCTGTGTGACGTGGAGGATGTTTATATCATAGACTCCCACAGTCTTAGATGCCATCACGTCCCCCCTGCAGTTGATGAGGAAACCAACACCCAGAGAGGGCAAGTGACTTTCCCAAGGTCACACAGCAGATCCATGGCTGAGCAGACACAGACCTCACAAACCTGGTCTTTGGACACGTAGTCTAAAGCTCACTGTCCTGAGAAATCTTTCTTGAGTTAGTGATCTTGCCTTGCCTTTTCTATTGTCCACTTCACTGAATGCTCAGCACAGCCCTGATGGGTAGAAGAGGTGCTGTGAGGCAGCATCACCAGTGAAGTCAAGGAACCTGCCCAGGGTCACACAGCTTCTGCTCCTGAGCCTGGCATAGAACCCAGGTCCCCTGGCTCCAGGTCAGGGCTCTTTGCACACATTTTACAGCAGCCTTTCTCTCCCCTGGGGAGCTGAGAAACCCAGTGTGGTACTGCACGCATTAACTCCCTTTCCAGCTACTTTGCTTGGCAAGATGTCAGGCATAGGAACACACCATAAATGGGAACTATTACTGTTTTCTGTTTTGCTTATTTTTTAATTCTTGAACATTGTAGCCGTTGCCTTGTAGATTAATATGGAAGTTCTGAGCCTCTGAGATCTAATTTTATTTTCTTTTTCAAAAGTAGTTGGACTGTTAGTAGCTTCCAAGCCAGGAGTGTAGCTTGGAAGGGGTAATGTGCAAATGCAATTCGACATGGGTGCCAGTCAGTTTAATTTGAAAGAAATTAAAGGTGTTGGGATCTTCATTTGAAGAATGTTGGGCCACGAGGCACAGAATCGCGTCAGGGTCTCCATCACAGCGCTGGCAGAGAGCATCAAGGGCCCCAGTTGTTCAACTGGTTTCCTAAAAAGGAGTTGTGTTTCAAAGCTCTCACAACCCCTGCCTGAGTAACCGTGAAGTTGTCGCTGGCCCTGGGCCCAAGGGGCTTGTGGATCAGGTCGCGTGTGTCTTTTGCACCATCTCACAGACGGGCCTTTGTGAAGGGCTGGGCAACTCCAGTCTGGCTGTGAAGCACCTCCACCCCCAGTCCAGCTGTTTGCTTTGGAAAAGCCACTTAGATGGTGCTCGGAGTTGGGGTGATGAAGCAGTGAGCAGGGGAACTGAACATAAACCCAGCAGAGCACCAGAGAACCCCCCTGGGATGCGGGGGTCCAGCCTCCCCTTTCCTCCCATCTCAGTTAGAGTCAAAGCTGGAATGAAGTGTAAGCCCAGGACCCGTCATGCACCCCAGCCAGACCCACAGGTACTTCGCCTGGCTCATCTTCACTTTGTTTTCACACATAACTGGTTTTTAATTAAATTTGACTTCTCCTCGCATCTGTTCAGAAGGGCGGTCCCCTTTGGAAGCCGTAAGCACAGAAGCGGGGACAGGCTGGCCACAGAGAAAAGTGAACAGAGCAGAGCCCTACAGTCCATCCTATTTTGGCGAGGAAAGGGGCTCGGGACAGGCCTCTGGCTGGAGAACTGTTCTTGTCCGAGGGTCCTTGTTCTTGTACCGAGCCTCCTGAGCCTCTGGAATCCCGACTGCTCACAGAGCGTGTGACCCTTGTTCCCAAGAACGACTGGCTCAATACTTGTCTTTTCTCTCTCCCCCTTCTCCCTCCCCCCACCCAGAGATCTGTGCGGCCGAGTGTGGTGGCCACGGCGTCTGCGTGGGGGGCACCTGCCGCTGCGAGGACGGCTGGATGGGGGCGGCCTGCGACCAGCGCGCCTGCCACCCGCGCTGCGCCGAGCATGGGACCTGCCGGGACGGCAAGTGCGAGTGCAGCCCGGGCTGGAACGGCGAGCACTGCACCATCGGTATGAGGGCCGGGCCCCCGCACCTTCTCCAGGGCTGCGCGGTGCCGTTGTCTGTCGGGCACCTCGGGGCCCCTGTCGCATGTGGGAACTGGGCCAAAAGTCCTTTCATCTGACGACATTATGGTTGGCTTTTCCTAGACATCAGTTGGACTCAAACTCACAATAGGACATTTTTAACCTTTTCCCTCCCACCCTGCATCTCCCAGATCTCAGCTAGCTGGTCAGCGTGCCTTGGGTTTAGCCCTTCCCGGGCCAAAAGCAGTATAACTTTGTGTTAGGAGCTGGGGTTCAGGCATGAGGCAGATGACTCTACCTTAGCAGCTGTGAGCAAGTCCCAAGGCCTCTCGGAGCCTCAGTTTCCTCACCTGTGAAATGGGGATAATAATGCACGTACAGGCTGGCACATCGTACAGTGCTCCATAAACATAGCCATTAAATCAAGTTTATGGTCTGGTTGGGAGGTCTTGGGCTTAGTGCTGAACACCCCCAGTAGCCTCCTAGGCTGGAGCTCCCGAAGAGGCCTGGGATCCTGGGGAAAGCTTCCCGCAGGCCCCAGGCCACATCTGCATCCCATTAGGCCTGGGATCTCCCCCCTCCCCTGTCCTCGGCTTCCGTCCCGTCTGCATTTGTCTCCTTTCCCCTCTCCTGGTGGCTCCTTGGCACCAGCCCCTGCTGAAGCAGCACTGTTGGCAGCTTTCAAAACAAGCTGATCACTCTGTTCCCTTCTTTCTGCCTTTCCTGCTGGTTTTGTTGATTTTAAACACAGCCAGACGTTTGCTTGGTTTATTATCCTGGAATGAACACTCACCAAAAGGTCTTTATTGAATCAACTGGTCTGTGTATGTGTGTTTTAACTTCTTCCCCTTCCATTTTTTTTCAAGGAAGGGTCTGTGATCAAATGGCAAGCACATGGCTCTGGGAGACAGGATTCCGGGTGCCTCTCCAGCTCTGACAGTCACCTCTTGATTACAGAAACTGGGAGGCAAGCCCCAAAGATTACGAGGGACAAAGGAATTTTGAGCAAATGGGGCTACCTCTCATTTCATATTGTTTTAGGCCGCATTCCTTTTGTTTTGCAGCCTGAAATGAGTTTTTATTCATCATCCCTGCCTCCACACCATCACCCTTTTTATCAATGGCAGTGGAATACCTTATACTTACTAATATTAATAATAATGGGCTCTGATTTTTGAGTATTTACAGTGTGGCGAGCACTGTGCTAAGGGCTTTAACTGCGTTCTTTCCCACTCCCATCCATCACCCTGTGGAGGCACACGTATTACCCCCACTCCTTTTCAAGGACCTGAGGCCCAAGGTCACTTAACGGTTAAGAAGTAGGACTGGACGTTGAGGCTTGGTTTTCTGAGCCTTGGGGAGGAGCTCCTCGCCAGCTGCTTGCTCTGCGGTCCTTGCAGGACAAAGCCCAGGTTTTCTGCAGAGGCCTCTGGCTCTCATCCTTCCCAGAGGCTGGGCCTTCTTATTCCAGTTGGTCTCAGAGTCCCACAGCTAGCCGGCCAGCCACACTCTTACCAGAGTCCAGAGCCGCTCCACAGCCGCCGGCAGCCCACCCTGCTTTTCCGTAGCAGAACGCGCCGCGCTGTCTCACTGTGCGCCTCTGGGTGGCTTCTTTCCGTCAGTGTCTTCCTATCCCACGACCGCCCTGGACACCTCTTAAAGAAAAGCAGCCCTAGTCACCAGAGAGGCCCACCTGCTTCTTTCAACTCTGCCCTTCCTTCACCTTCACTTTTCTGCATGACTAAGGACAAGCTGACCTTTTAGCCTCCCAGCCCAGAAGGGGACCCATCCCTATTAAAACCAAAATCAGAGCCCAGAGAGAATGCATTCTGTTTTCTATCACTTGCTTATAGAGTCCTCGGCTCACCTCACCAAGTTCCAAGCAGTTTATGGATGTCAGACTTTTATAAGCTTAAAGCATCTCATCTGGGTCAAATGATGAGGGATTTGCGGAAATCCTCCCTGCGTCCAGTCACAGATGATTCATGGCAGGGCTTGTGGGCAGGCTGTGTTCCAGCTGGTGTCTCGTGGATGTTCCGCAGCCTAGCTTGAAGAACATCTCTGTTGTGATGCCAAGGAGTCAGACCAGCCCGTCCCACCTCCCCTGCACACCCTGTTGTCACTCTTTAAGAGCAAATTCCTCCTTGGGATTGCAGATGCTTTTTCCCCTCCGGATAAGAAATACACCAAGGTAAATGTGCACGGTTCAAGAGGGAGGTTGACAGTCCTAAATACCAGAAAACTGTCACAGGACATTGAAGAAGTAAAGGACTAGTCATAGTGGCTCAGATGAAAGGACTTTGGCTCGGAATTCTGCTACCTTTCATTGTGTGGTGCGCATTTCCTCTGACCCTGTCTAATCTCCCCGCATGGCAACTTGCCCTCTGTGCGTCTCTGCCCGTGGCTAGCTGCATCCCCGCTAGAAACCCGACACCCTAGTGCCGAAGGAACACTTCAGTAACCTTGCTGGATGGAAGGGAAGGAGTACGAGATACAAACGAGGGAAACAATGGCAGTGCCTTCTTTTTTCTTTTCAGAATAGATATGAGAAGGAGAAACCCCTTTTTAATCTTTGATGGTAACAAGAAGCACTTCCTTACGTTCCAGGGAACTTCCCTCCCTGCGAGGATCATTTAGGAAAAGCAAAAACTGCTGGTGTGAAAAGTTAGAAATTCAAAGTGTTAAATGTTCTCTTGTTGTCAGATTTCATCATTATTCGATGGGTCATCGCACAGCTAGCTCGTATTTTTCAGTGTGGTTCTGTCCCATACCAGAGAAGAGGCCAGGATCCACGATGCTGAGTCAGAGACCTCCACGCAGTGGGATCCAAAGAGAGCAAGGCCTGTTCATTTGCACACTGCTGCCCTCCGTAAACGGGAAAGAATGACTTGGTTCCCTAACAGCTGGCATAAAAGAGTAAGACAAGTCTGGGCTCCTTTGGGTCAAGTCCCCAGCTTAAAAGCCTTCTTACCCCAGTGACATTTCCCAGAGCAGATTATATAGTAGGAATTAAATATCTCCTTTTGGAGGCTTGGGTCCACCTTTTCTTTTATGGAAGCTCCCTGGTTTTTCTCAAAACAGATTGGTTTTCTCAAAACAGATTGGCATCCTCTTTCATGACAATATTTTTGTCAAAAAGCAAGCCTATTTCAAATCTTAATTCCTTACGTTAGGAATGATCTGTCTCTTTGCAACTTCAAGAAAAGTCTTGGTGACAGCACCGTGGATAGACCACATGGTCGCTGGGGGCTTCAGTTTCTCCCTCTGTGAATCACAGAGTGGGGTGGCTGGAGGAGGCCTGCAGGGGTGATGGAATTCCGGCCCCTCCTCCACTGCCCACAGACTGCACACCCATCACCTGCTCCTAAACATATCCCACAAATAAAAAAGGATTTTTTCATTTTCACTCTTACTTACTTACTAGTAATACATCCACTTGTGTATATGGAACCAGTTTCCCTAGTCTAGAAGTTAAGGTCAGATGGATTGATTAGGGTCCATTTCTCAAGTATATGGTCAACACAGAGTCATCAAAAACGTATTTTTGGACGTCTTTTCCAGGAATTTTATGAGTCTCTTAAGTCTGGGGCTTGACCTCCAGTTTCTTTAGAGAAAGCTGAAAATCATAGCTAAATTTAAGAAGGTGTTTAATTTTTCCTATTTCTTTGAAAACACTTACCAACATTTTGGATCACTTCTATGATAGTTATTTTGTTCACTTCACTGCCCCTTGTCTATGAGGTCCCAAAACACATGTGGGAAATGCTAGCTCCTGATTACATGTGTAAAATTCCAACCTTGACCCCAAAGCTGTGATTGTTCAAGATGCCAGATATGCAGAAGTATTTACTAGGTTCCAGGAGAACTGTCCAATCATATAAATCTTGATTCTCAAACAAATCCTCCTCTGGGAGTAAAGATCAAAATAATACTCTGATGATGCAATTACTAGAGCGAGCAAAGCCAGACTTCCCGATGCAGGGAAATTATAAAGAAAGGCCACACAGTCTTCTGGAGTTCTTTGTCCACTTTTGAATGGTAGCTCTTGCGTTTCTTTTTTGTAATCAGACAATCCTTAACCAAGAGCTCACAGGCATTCACAAGGTATCAGCGCCTCTGAGATAATCCTATGCTTCTCCCTCCTCAGAGGCATCCTCTTACATCATGACCCATGAGTTGTAGGACAAATGCTGACACGGAGAAAGAGAAAACGGACAGGGATCTACCCCGTGTTATCAGAGCAAGAACTTGATTAGTTGATGGTCCTGGGAGCTTTCAGCCCACACGTGGTAGGAGTGGGAAACTGGAGACCAGTGAGTGGGCTCCGTGAGCCCCTCTCGGGGTGGGTGCCGTTGGCCACTTATTCCTCATTGATCCTTTGTCCAAAGAGAGAAGAGCATGAATGTATCCAAGAACTTAACAAGAACATCTCTTTGATGATTTGTCATCCATCTGAAAGAAGTTCAGATGACTATAGCCACCCCAGTCATCACCTGCCATAATGATCTTTGTTTCGCCTGACCTAACGGGTACCAATGATACAGCTGTTAGGGTCAACGGAGCCTCCTGAAGAATAAGCTTCTTGCCATGTTCTTCACAACCTTTGATGGGGGCCCCTGAAGCTTCTTGGGATTCTCTTAAGAGAAATTTCTGGAAACTTCTATTGGTACAGGCAAGTGAAGGAAAGAAGCTTTCACGTTGGAGGTCATAGAAATGCTAAAGAGATCTAAGACCTCACAGGCTACCCTCGTGCTAAGGCTCAGAGCTTGTCTTATACATAGCTGTGTGCCTCCACTATCTCCACTTTGTTGCACAGTGACAGGAACATAGAAGCGCGTGGTCCAAGAGGAAAATGACTCTGCTTCCATCGTCTTCATCCTGAAATCTGGAGGAGAAAGATGAAGGAATTTGGGGAAACCCTGAATCCACCATCCATAATGCAAGCTTAGGGACTTGGCGTCATCTTTTCTTAAAGTTAGTGCTTTAAAATCACGATGAAATTTTACCTGACTTGAGTCAAGGGCATATGTGCCAAGCCTTTCAAACAGTGAAAGAAACAGCAGTGTGGACTTCTGCATATGCCTTTTATAAGTAAATGGCATTGGACTTCAAAGACTCAGTTACCACTTTCATTTTCAGTAGAGGCAAGGAAGCTCTCTCCCATTCCCAGGAAGCTCTTGGTCTTGGTATTGACTGGCTGTTATCAGCTTTTTTCACAGCGTGGCCTGAGGTCACTGTGTGAGGAAGGAATCCCTGGATTTGTGGAATCCACTCTTGTCTCCTGAAACCCACAACATTGATTACGACCTGAGTGTGCCTCCGTCACTTCCACTGGCTGGTGTTCCTGCCTGTGGTCTGAGAAATTAGTAAGCATTTTTTAAAGGTACTAAAAACATATTTAATAGAGATCTTTATTGCTAAATAGTTCTTATAGCAATAGAAGAGAGAGAGAGGGAGCTCTCTGAGGTCAGCCCCTGGGTTTGGGGAGATTAGCCTATACAGTGGATATAATCTCTACTCATCACCAGAGCCATGATATCACCGTTAAGTTTGGAGACGTTTTTCTGGTCAGAGAATTCCCTCCAAGTGGATGCTGCGCAGTGGTATGGTCATTTGAATCCCAATGATGCCTGTCTCGTCCAGCCGAGTCATCCTTGCCAACCCTGTGAGAGAAATCTAGGCTCACTCCATCTCATCTGTAGCTGGGTTCAGTGTCATTACCAGAACCTATGATTATGACCCTCCACAAAATTCTGCAGATCTGGACGCTAAGAACACCAGCTGAGCCAGGAGATCTGTGTGTTGTGTCGTGGTTCTCCGATGGCGTATCCTGGGAGATGATGTCTAAGCAATTTTAGATCACTTTGCAAAATTAGATGAATGATCTTGACTAAGATGCAGGTGACAGATGAACCAAGAATCGAGAAAGTCTTCGCCTTCACCAGAGATGTTTCCTAGGTGGTTTATCATGTGGGCTGACCCTGTTTTTCACTGTCATTCCACAGCTTTGTTTGTTCAGTCCTGCTTAATACACCACTCCCCTTCACTTTCCCTTCTTACATCCTGTTAGCTCATGGACTGTGCAGCATCTGTAAGAATGAAGGGGAAGCGTGCAGACCCAGTGAAAACTCCTCTTCCCAGTTTTCCACTTGGCTCTGCAGCCTCTGGGAACATATTTCCTCTTGAAGCACAGACCACATGGGTGCCTGAACTAAGAACCTACCCTCTCATCCACCAGTCTTAGGAGGCAAATATATATTGATGAACAGCCACAGTGTCTGTCCTATCCAGAGGATTGAAAACATAAAATTTATATTTCTTTTATGGAGAATGTTCTTACAGTTTATAGGACCCTAGGGCTTCCAGATAAGGCCTCACCATTGCAGTTGAGCCCTCTCTTATGGACTTTTGATTCACGTGTGAAATCGAGCTAAGGGTGGGGACCAGCCTGGCTGAAAGCATCAGCCCTTCAGGAAATGGCCATCTCTCCAGCCTTTGTGGGAGCACATGTGGAGGAGGTATAGAGAAGGAGGTGCTAGGGAAGCTCCTCCAATGGCTGTGACCACAGCCCAATAGGGAAGGTGAAATGCTGTTACTGATTTATGCTGGGAATGAAGAGGTCTGCCCTGCCCCAAGCACAGAGCCAGGCACCCATGTATTTGCACAGTAGGTTTAGTTCAGAGCCACATTTGACACCCATCCTCACAAATGAGCAAAACCTTAGATTGCCAAATAATTCAGTGCTTGGATATAACCCCCCAATGATGATGTGTGATGATAACAATGATGTATGCGTTGGAAAACAAAGTATACATCATTCTACCTTTTAAGTTAATCAGCATTGAGAAGGAGTCAGGTTTTCTTTTCTTTCTCTTGTCTTTCACAGCCACATCCATTGACCTCCACCTCACATTCTGTGTAAGATGCAAAGGAGAGATGCATCTTCCTTAGAACACCACGCATTCTGCATTCACGTCTATGTGGGCACGTGGGTCCGTGGAAAATACAAGAATGGCAAACAGATAAGCTAGCAGTGTATTTGACCAAAGGCTCAACCTACTTCCCTGGTGTATATCAGGGGTGACTCACATTTTGCCTATTTCCGAATTCCAACCTCCTGGGGTCACCTCTGCCCATGCAGGGTGCCCTCACTCTTGTCCCGCTGCATCCCCTGGAGGGAAGGTGGATGCTGCTCTGGGTAGACAAAGGGGCAAGTTCTAGTTTTCCGTAAAGCTGATGGAGCAGGAGTGTAACCACTTTTGCAGCTTCCCATCCTCCTTTTTCCGCTGTTCTCCTCATCCATATGTCTTCTTATTTATATGATCACATTTCCAAACGCCTGGATCACAGAGTGAGTTGACGTTCCTTTTGGCCCTTCCTGGAGAATGTGCTTGCTCTCCCTCCTTCTCTCTCGTGTTGTCCTGTCTTTGGTTTTATTTTCCCCACCCTGGCAGGTCTGTCCCAAACGTGGGGTGCAGCCCCCTTTGTCTCCTTGGCACCTGGCATGGTTATGTGACAGGCAGTATTGCACTTTTTCAATCCTACCTTAAATGTGCTGTCTTTTATTTCCCAAGCGCACTATCTGGATAGGGTAGTTAAAGGTATGGTGTTCTTCCTCTATTTTCCTGTTGTCTTTGTGTGTGTGCTTGTGTATGAGCATAACAGACAGAAGAAATGCGTGTCTGGAAATGTATAGATACCCCGTAAGCAAGGTGTCTCGGTGCTGCCGCGTCCCAGGCTTTGTCACAGCAGACACTGCCCAGAGGGCGGGGTTTTGGTCACAAGATGGTTGATACACCTGGAGTGTCATTCTCCCCTGCCCCAGGTGCTCAGGCTGTTTTGTGACATTACCACTGTGCTGTTGTCCTTCTCTCCCCATACACAGATACACCCCCTCACCCTTTCTACCCCATCTCATGTCACCCTGCCCATGCTTTATGGCCCCTGGTCCATCAGAATGAAGATGCTGGGAACCAGGGTGGGTGGCCTGAGACAGGAAGAGACCCCAGAGCAAACTGAGAAATCCTAAGAACTCCATTCCCCCTAGTACTAGTACTGTGTGCTAGATACTGTCCCAGGCTCTGGAGAAATGGGGGAAAGCAGACCCCTGACCTCAGGAAGTGAATGGTCTGTTTGTTTGGATTTTTTTTTCCTTTTCAGAGAAGGCCTGACTTTGGTAAGTTTTATTTTTGAAGAGTGTTCCCCACAGGCCAAGTAATTCCTTCTGTCTGAAACATTTACATTAAGTAGATGGTACCCAATTTTCCAAAGAGGCCTCATTGCTCTAGGAATAAGTCTCAGAACGATCAGATGTGTGTGCTCCAGAAAGGCCCCAAGCTTCCGGAGGAGAAATACCATGCCATCTTCAGCTTTTTATCCTCAAGCCCTCACACAGCGCCAGGCACCACATATGTGCTCATTGGTTAAGGAAACACACTCTGAAGTCAGACTGCCTGAGTTTGAATCCAAACTCCAATACTTAATGAACTGGATGACCTTGGCCATGCTTCTTCACCTCTCTTCCCTTCAGAGTCTTTATAAAATGAGGAAAACAGGACGTGCCTGGTGGGATTGGCGTGAGGACTGATTAAAGTAATGAATGTAAAGTGCTTAGCACATGGGCAGGAATGATGCTCAGTAAATGTTAGCTGTGATGTTTTATCATCATATTCTTAGCCTCACCGTTAACTTGGAGAAGGACTTCATTAACCACACTAATTTTTGAAATTGTAAAGAAAAAGGTTAAATTGGCTTTTAATAAGAGATAGCAACTGCTGTTTAAAAAGTGATGGAAAGGATTTTAGGGAAACATCAATGACTAAATGCTTTTCAACTGGAATATCTTTGCCAAATACAGCAAAGGTGGTACTAGGGCCCATCCAATGGTGTCGAGAAGCACGCTGCCTCGCATTTCACGTACTGGCCTTCAACCAAGAATAACATTATTCCAGCAAGAAAGAGTAGCACCTCTGAGCCTCTTTAAAATAGGCATTTCACACATAATCGTTATCAGAGGAATCCTCAGTATGGATTAAGTTTAATAGCTGGTGGATTTTTTTTCCTACTTTGTGAGGTTTTTCCATATCCATGAGTCTTAAGGGAGTCCTGTGAATTTTTTCAAGTGAATAGATATGCTCATTTGATTGGAGAAGGAAATTAAAGTTGAAGAAGCTGAGTGGCCCATTCTGGATCACACTCATAGTAAGTGACAGAACCCAGGATTTTGTGTTTCCTGGCCTAATCCGTATTTCCAGTATTCTTTCATCTGTCACGGTAAGTCACCGAGAATGTCCCATTAATTTCCAAAATTATTCCTCCAAACTGGCAGCCTCACCAGGAAGTGACCCGTATTCTCTCAAACCACCCGTTCTGATCTTTAGTTCAGAAAATATATCACCAAACCTTGAGCTGGATTAGGTCAGTGAATCATAACTTGCTTTAAAAGACAAATGTTTCTTGCCAAAATCTAGGTCTGGACCAAGCCCCATCTGGCTGACTTTCTGGTATAATGGGTACTAGTAACTCCCTCCAAAAAAAGAATTCAGAGACCGATATAATGCAAACCCCAGACTTTTCAGAGTAGAGTATTTTGCAGTTCAGAGACAAACCAGCCTTTGTTCTTTGCTTTCCACTTGCATTGGAAGACACTGAGGAAACAACAGTCACTCAGCAAGTATGTTGAACTCCTCCTAAGTGCCAGGAAATGTGGATGCCACACAACGGAAGTGGTCCCAGCCTAGCAGAGAAGACACTAAAACAAATAATTCCAACAAAGTATGATGACGATCGTGATAGAGAAAGTCCCACGGCCACTTAGCAAGAAGAGCTCTCCCCAACTTAGGCAGGGCCTCATAGACCAAGACCGTGGGCCGTAACATAAGCATGGTATCCCGCTTTTAAAAGCAGGACGATGACTTGATGACATTTGTGATTTGGAAGGATCTGATCTGGCCATATTGTGGAAAAGAGTTGAAAAGGAGCATTTGGGGGCAAAGAGACCAATTAGGAGACTGTTGCTATCATCTAGGAGGGAAAAAACAGTGACCTTGTCTAGGGAAGTGACGGTAGGGGTGAAAAAGTACAAGAAAACCAGAAAGAGAAACAAACATAAATGGGACATTTGTTGTGTTAGGTGTGTTGCATAGCTGCTTTACCACTCAAGTAAAAAATAAATACCTTCAAGGATTCTGAAAGTCTTCTAGCTTCAAGGGAGGCTTCTTCCTAGGCTTAAGCAGGAGGTTGAAGATAAAGCGGTCCCCTGTCATTTAAAGGGCATTGTTTCTTTTCAAAAGCTTATTAGCCCTTCTCTAAACCTTAAAATTACATTATTTTGGCTCTGGCAAATGCCTGGTGTGAGTCGTTCCAGAGGGGATTGTTATGTCACTTGGGCTCTCTGAATTACTGATGAATTTCAGGGTTGTGGAATGAATGAGCTTTAGCAATGGGTAAAGATGGGCATATTGCTTTAAGAAAGTCATTAAGTCCCCCAGAGGAGGCTTCCTCATACTGGCTCATGGGGGTGTGTTGATCCCAGGTGCAAATTCCTGCTTGAGAGCAAACCTCATTCAAGCCACAGGTACTACAGTTCTCTCTGAAACCCTGAAACTGGTAGGACAGTGCAGACCCTCGGGATAGAACCTGGTCCATTTGAAGAAACTGTGGAGAGAGTGCTGTGATTTCACGTGTAGAGCTTACCCTCCCCAAGAACACGGGCTCCTCCTGGCAGTTTAAGAGCAGCACAGAATGTGTTGCACCAGGCACTGTGTGCTAAGAGGAGCTTCCCACAGAGGGTTTTGTGGAATGGAATATTCTGCATTATTGTAAATGGTTGTGGGTAGGGGAGGAATAGTTCTGAGGAAAGCGTTCTGATACTCAAATAAGCAGGTTTCTTTATTATAAGACTTCCCAGAGCCTTTAGTGTATTAATATTTAGCGTGACTTTCTAGGATAAGAATATAGGATATATTGTTTTCCAGACTTACAGAAGTTTGTATTTGAGGACCTCATAGAACTAGTAGTTCAAAGAATTCACTTTGAGAAGTATTGTTTGAGATTACAAGGTCCATTTTAAATTGCCCTGGAACAAAGGGTATCGATAAATAGAGTATAAAAATATTGAGGGCAGAGGCTATATCTCAGCTCTGTATACCCCAGAATTAACGCATGCCTGGTGTCCAGTATGTGTTAAGTAAAGTTTGTTGAAATTAAGAACAAAATCATCAAATTTGAAGTTGTTTTGACCTTCTCTATTGGGTGGCTGTACTGGAGGGACCTAACAGAGCATCTCATCCAAACCTTCATTTCACAGATGAGGAAATTGAGGCCAAAAGAGGAAAAATCACTTTCCCAAGATCCCACAACTTAGGCAGGACCTAGGTCTCCACCTCATTCATTGATTCATTTCAACAAATACATACCGAGTACTGGCTCCATGCAAGGCACTAGATTAGGTCCAAGGTTGCCTTTGTGGCAAGTATGGCAACTTTATGGCAAGTTTACATTCTAGTGGAGGGAGTAAGGCAGTAAACTATTGCAAAATTAATAATTTGAGTATGCTCGGGACAGTTGCTCTCAGGGGGAAAGAGTGCCAGGAAAGCATGAAACAGTGGGCCTGGTGTGACACTCGTGACCCTCAACCCATCTTGTTGCTTCCTGCTGAGCTGCATGTTGGCCCCATGACCACGTCATTGGGTTTGTCTCAGCTCCCTCTGGCAAGGTTTATATTTCTGAGGACCACAGCTTTTGACCCAAACATTGACACAGTTTGGACTGGCAAAGGGTTATTTTCTGGTTTGTGAGTTTCTTAGTGAAGTTATACAATGTTAAAACAAAATAAACCCAATAATAATAATAGCAGTTGTCATTTGTTAAATGCCTACCAGTGTTACCCACTGTGCTAAATAATTGATATACATTATCCCATTAATCTTCTTAACAACTCTTTGAATTACATATTACCTCCATTTTACAGATGAGAAAACTGAGGCTTAGAGAGTTAAATAATTTGCCAGTCATCACACAGATAGTAAGTAAAATGGTGGTGCTGGGATTTAAACTGAGGTCTGTCTAGGTACAAAGTCCATACTGTATTATAACACATGGTTTTTATTAAAAATTTAGGATTAAAGGGTGTGAAATTGGCACTGCCCTAGGAAATAAGGATCTGGAAAATATAACCAAAAGTTACTTAGTTTGGAAATAATATATGTAGAACGTCTAGCACAGTGGCAAGCCGTAGGAGACCTTCAGTATATGGCAACTGGCATTGTCATCACTGTCCTGAAGCATCTAAACCAGGGTTTGGCATCTACAGCACACAGACCAAATCTGGCTCATCACTTGTTTTTGTAAATAAAGTTTTATTGGAACACAGCCATGCCCATTCATTTATAAATTGTACGTAGCTCCTTTCAAGCTACAATGGCAGTGTTGGGTAATTGCAACAGAGACCATATGGCTCACAAGCCTAAAATATTTATTATCTGGACCTTTACCGGAAAAGCTTGCCAAGTCTGATCTAGATAACTGCCTCAGTTTTCTATTTTGCCTTTCTATGACCCCTACCTGAGGTTAGGGATACAACTTATGATATTATAGTCCCTCTACTAAACTAGAGAGAAGGTCAAGGTGAGTAGAAGATTCAGATACTGCGTTCAAGCTGTATGTCAGGCTTTGTGCATCGTGCATACATTATCTTATTTAATCCTCCCAACAACCCCATTTTATAAGTAGACTGAGGCTCAGAGAAATTAAATAAGGTGCCTGGGTGTCCTAAAGCCACTGTGTGACAGAGCCAGCCTTTGATGTGGCTCCCAAGCGTGTGCTCTTAGATAAGAGATGTTATTTGCATCTTACAAGAGGCTACATCTTGGAGCAAGAGAAAGCAGTCCACTACCATTCTTAACGATTGGACTCTTCTTCCTCCACAACGGATCTCAAATACATAGGAGGTTTAATTTAAAGTCTCAGCTGGATGGACAAAACTTTAAATGGGATTAATTGGAAAAAGAGGGAGTCTATTTGCTTAGATCAGGAGGGGTGGCTGATGGGAGCTACTGAGTCAGAATGCCTGGGCGGTCACCTGCACGTCACAGCACTGCTCCTGTGCTTTCCAACTGCTTTCTCGATCACTTTTGGGGTGGCCATGCTTCTGGCTTCCCACCTTTCCCAGCAGGCTTCTGCTGTGACCCCATTATCTACATTTGCTTCAAAACTTCCACAGGAATCCCTCCTAGGCTCAGAGTACACACTCCGTAAATGTTTCTTCCTTTGAATGGAACACAGTGGCCAGATTGATTGATTGGTATTGAACATCTCAAGTATAAATGAACATTTTACTTTGTAAGAACAGTCAACTATCAGAAGACCTTGAAACAGTACAGCTTTAGATTCTATTTGATCGGCCATTTAGTGAGTACCTACCTTGGCCTAGGTCTTATGTCAGACAGCCACATCCACACTTGTCCCATTTAAGAATAATGGGTCCGTTTTCAGTTATTTCATGATAGAAAATTTAGTTTGCAGCTGTAGTTGCTGCTCTTAATAATAAAACAAGTTTTATAGATGGCAGAGTGCTTTCACATCCATACCTTTCCCTGAGACTGAGCAAGGGCCAGAGAAGACATCCCAGGGAGGTAATATTTTGATAGCCGCTCTGAGAAAAGAATTGGCAGATTTGTTGAAAGGAGGACTTGAATGAAAACAAAGCAGCAACACAGAAGCTGGAGTAAACTGTGTAACTTCACAGATTCTCAGGCCTAGATTTCTAAGCTACAGACTCAGAGAGAGAGGGGTTTGAAAAGGTGGTCAACAAAAACCTGCAAATCTACTTGAATAGTAACTCCCCACCTTATGATATAGTCAAAGCAGACCTAAGGCAGAGTCTAAATATTGCCTGACCCTCCTTGACTGAATCACCCACAGCCCTCTCAGGCAAATGGCCACTGCTGTATTTGGTTCCCACCATATTTTGTACATCTCCCTCAGGGTACTTAGCAGTGAAATATTTTGCTTATACAAACCTGTCTCCTTTGATAGGCTACATGCTCCTCAAGAATAAGAACTAGGTCTTACTCATCTCTGTACCTCCAGTGCTAGCCCAGAGAAGGTCCTTAATAGATGACAGGGAGACAGATGTACAGATGAGGAAAATTAGGGAAGGGAAGCCTGCCCAAACCTGCAATGGCAATCACAGACAGCCCTACTTAGTCTCTCTCGTGGCAGTTGTCCGGGTTCCTTTTACTCGCTGTAGATAAGATGGGGAAAAAAAGACTCCAGGACCCTTCCTGAAAGCAAAGACAGTTGTTTAGGAGAAAATAGGACAAAATAAATGAGAAACCTAAGGTTCAGTACAATGAACCTAGTAACAAGGCCTGAGAAATGTACGGCCTTTTAGAATGAGACCCAGAAGTGCTGAGGGGAAAAGAGGAGTAAATAGACGATTCCCTTGTTCCACACAGCCACCAGAGACAGGAAAAACAGGCAAGAGTGAGCAAGGAGCCAGGATCAGCCTAAAAGCTCCAGTGATCAAATTTGGACAAGCCAACATCCACTGACTCCTGCTCTAGAATCCTGGCCACTGTGCATCCTTAGTGGGGCCTTCCACCCCTGAGTCTCAGCTGCCTTAGAGGTGAAGTGGCAGTTCTAATGAGAGACCTCCCCGGGTGCCGCGGGCACCGATGCGCTGACGAATGTGAAAGACTTTTGTAAGTTGACAGGCAGAGTGTGCGTGTATGTGACCAGGTGGCTGTGGGTGATCACACCTTGATGCCGTGTGCTTTGCCTTGCAGAGGGTTGCCCTGGCTTGTGCAATGGCAACGGCAGATGTACCTTGGACCTGAATGGGTGGCACTGCGTCTGCCAGCTGGGCTGGAGAGGAGCTGGCTGCGACACGTCCATGGAAACTGCCTGTGGTGACAGCAAAGACAACGATGGAGGTAGGGCTCTGGCACCCAGGGGTGCTGTGCATCTCCAGGGCTGTGGGAGGCACAGAGTGGAGGGTGGGCGTTACTGAGATAACAGGCCACCAACACACCAGCTGTCCAGTCAAGGGGGCCTGCAGGGTAGGCATAAAACGGCACATGTCATCTAAGGAATGAGTGCGTATCGCTGGTTGTTCCATTTGAATTCATTAAAATTAGCTGGTGCAAACAAAAGTAGTTACCCTCCTCTGAGAGCAAGTGCAGAGGAGAAGGCATATGGAAGAAGGAATGTTCTAATAATTCATTAATGGAATGAGTTGCCTGGCAACATTACGAGATACCGCCATTGCAAGTGGACAAGAAGAGGCCACCCAATTCTGTACCACAGAAAGTGGCAGAAAGGATGCTTCTCCAGGGGAGGGAGGTTGAGTTACCTTTGTCAAGGTCCCTTCTCCCCTGATTCTGGTGGTAACCCTCACCAAGCATGCTGGGGGCCACCTTTGCCTCCACACCTTCTGTCCCTGTGGGTTTGTAGTGGAATTTGTCTTTGCTGTTGGGTTTTTTTCAAGTGCTGGGCAGTCAAAACCCTAAGGAAGGGAGGCCTAGTCTTGTGGAACTTTTATTAGCTGAGAGTGAAGAGTCCAGGGTTCTAATCCCAATTCTGTCTTTGGTGCTCTGTGTGTCCTTAAGCAAGCCACTCGATGTCGGTGGGCCTCATACTCCCTATTTATAAAATGAGGCCATTGGATCATAAGAGCCCTTCCAGTCTTTATATTAGTCCTAGAATTAGCCTTTGTCTTTCTGTTGTGTGGAACTTGTATAAATACAAACACAATGTGCTTTGCTTTTCCACTTGGAAAATGGGTTGATCCCTCCTGACTCTACCAATCTCAAGGGGTTACTAGGAGAAGAAAAAGATGGAGATATGAAAAAAAAAAAAAAAAGATCAAAACAGTTCATCCTTCCTTTATAATGATGGCCTGACGGTTGGCCTAGTCCAGATGTGTTTATGGAGCTCCCTCATATTTATACCAAGGGACTTTCTGATATACTGCACAGAGTAGGAAGTCAACAGGCCAGACTCAGCATCCCCGCCTTTGGGAACCTTCTACTTAGCGTGATTCTACAATCTCAAAGCACCAGAAGGATTAAAAGGCCGAGTGTGTGCTGTTGTGATTACGCTGGTTCATTTGCCTTGAGTTGGCTCCGGCAGCCTTGGGCTGTTTCAGGCCACCGGTCTTTGCCTGAGCCAGCTTTCAGTCCTCGGTCTGCTGCCTGAATCCGGGAGGTGGTCGGGCCTG
Organism: Orcinus orca; assembly: GCF_937001465.1. Lineage (NCBI taxonomy): Eukaryota > Metazoa > Chordata > Mammalia > Artiodactyla > Delphinidae > Orcinus > Orcinus orca. The sequence continues at coordinate 55,973,472 of NC_064566.1, read as the reverse complement.
ATGCACCCAGTCCTGGGCCCTGTGGGGTAATTGTCGACGAGGAGCTCGTGGGGTTGGGTCATGGTAGCCAGGCAGAGGCAGTGGGTCCCTGCTCTCCTCTTGAGAACTCACAGGGCTGAAATGTCCCTTCATCAGTCTGAGATTTGTGGAGCTCCATAAATATCCAGGGTTCCTGTTATGGAGCCAGGCCCTAGACCAGGCACAGAGATGAGTAAGTCCGGTCCCCACACTCCAGGAGCTCAAATGAGGGAGGGAGACCAAAGTTAAGGGCTAATGGACAGTGATAAGGGCACTTGCAGACTTCTGTATTGGCTGTTGTGAGAGTAGGAAAACATTCATCAAGAAGGTGAAGCTTGGGCAGGCAGGCGTTTCTTGGAAAGGAGGGAGAAAACATCATGGGCAAAGCAGGGAAGGGCACCAAGTAGCCCTGTCTTCAGGCAAGATAAAGTAAAATCGTACTGGCTCTTCATAGGGAAGAGGTGTCAGCCTAATTATCTGCCTAACTCCCCCCCTTCACTTGGCCTATGTAGACGCAATTCCATGACTAGCAATGACATTCCTATCGTTAGAAAAGAAAGGGAGAGGAGCCGTAGCATGAAGTCATTCCCTTCTCAGGGATCCAGGGTCTTGGCCAAAGCTGTTGACTATCTGGGCAGCAAAAGAACTGAATGTCCCTGAGAAATGTGGGGCGAGGGTGCACTCCCCCGTAACACGCATAGCAGAATAAGTTATAAAACAGGGTTCATTTACCCCCTCACATGAAACACAATGCCAATGTACCCTCTGTTCACCGTCCTTCAGAGGCAGCCCTCCCAGTGCTGGGACTCCCCAGTGCTGACAGGGAGCGTGGGCACACAGGAGCCAAAAGCCCCACAGCTTTGGTGGGAGAAGGAGCTTCTCATCATAGGAAACAGGGCTGATCCCGACCCCAGGGGAACAGAGCCTTCTCCAGCCGCCATGGAGATGAACCAGCGCGAAGTGGAAAAGAACAATCAGAAAGTCCCCAAGTGTAGGAGAATATACCTCTTCATTTAGGGAGCATGTTATGGGCTGGAATGAGCTTTTACGTAGTTTTTACGAATGCCATACAATAGCACTACTGCAACTTGAGTTCATTCACTCACTCAGCAAACATGAACTGAACGTCTCCTCTGCATTGGGCCCTATCCTGGGTCTTGGGGCTTCAGAGACAAATAAGACACAGTCCCTGCCTTTGTGAAGTGTGCAGCCTGGAGAGAGAAACAGCACCAGTTGCAATGTAGTGGGATAATTGCTGTGATAAAGGAGCATCCACTCGTTCAGCTGATGTTATCAAATGCCTGGGTACCCTCCTGGGAACTGTGATGTAGCCCCTGTCCCATGGCGCTTCCAGTCCAGCCAGGAAGACATCCCGTGGATCATCATGGTGGGGAAGACAGCTAGCTGGGGAGACCGGACTGTTGAGGGAGCTTGGCCTTGGGTTCTCAACTGAAAAATGAGGGAATGTCTCACCTCAGGACCCTCTCAGTTTGGTAGGCTCTCTACCCATTGGGGGGAGCCAAGAGGAAGGGGCAGAGGGTCCCCACTTTGCAGGGTGGCACGGATGAAACAACCGTAAGGGTTAGACTGTCCCCAAGTGCTGGAGGGGGCTAGACTACCCTCACTGGCCCCTCTGGGTCTTGGCCAAACAGGGACAGTTTTAGTGGAGGGAGAAGTGTGGCAGGCTGTGCGCGGCAGCACAGCGGTGAGCCAGAGTTAGCGCTTGGCTGTTTGCCGTTCAGTCAAGCCCACGTTTGCTAGGCTCCTGCTGTCTACCGGGTACCACACTCCTTTCTAAGAGGATATCGAGACCGATGAACGTGACCCTGTCTGTCTCCCTCAGGAAGCTCACAGTTATTTGGAAGAAATTGTCATCCAAACAACCAAATCTAATGGAGATAGAATGAAACAGATGCCTTTATTTCAGCCATGATGTGGGACACAGCATAATCCCAGATACATAAGTCAGAGTGGAGGGAAAAAAAATGTTAGTGTCTCGCTGAGAGGTGGTTTTTGGCTGATGTGACTCAGGGGCTTGGAGAAGGGATTAGCAGAGGTTAATGTGAGTAACAGGCCTGGAGGAGACAGAGAACACAGACTACAGCTCCCTCCTTTACTCCCCTGCACGTTACAGACCGGGAACCTGGGGCCCAGAGAGGGGATGTGACGTCATATACATGGAAGTCACACAGAAAGTCATTAACACAGCTGGACTAGGACCCCAGAGTCTTGGGCCATATTCTGTGTGGTCTTAGGGACCACCTCCTCCTGGTGCTTTATCCTCCTCCTAGACATGTAGTGTGAGTACTTACTCGAATTTAAATAGGCTACAGCGGTACCACAGAGCAGACCGGAGGATGACAATGGTAACTCATATGTCATTTTACCGTTTGCAAAGCAGCTGTGTACCCATCCAGCAACACTGGGAGGTGTATGGTATTCTTATCCCCTTCTTACTCTTTTCTTATGATGCGGAAGCTGGGACTTAGTAAGGGGAAGTGTTTTGCCCAGGTCACACAGCGGGCGAGTGACAGAAACTGCATAGTCTGTGAGGTCTGGCCACATGAGAGCTTTTCAGCGTGCCCAGACTTCGGACTCACGGCTCTATCGTAACCCTGACCGCGGCTCTTCAAGTTATCTGAGAACTTCTGGTTTCTCTTCTTTCCCAATTTGCTAGGCTGAAAGCAATCCTTTACAAATTAAACTGGAATTTCAAGCTTCGTTAAGCATGTTGTTGCAGTGTTTTTAAACTGAGACCAAAAAAAAAAAAGTTACACAATATGCCTGAGTTGGGTTTAGCATCATTGGTTTGTTTCTGTTTTCACTTGTGGTCATTGTCTACATTTTTAAAGCGGGGAATAGATCCTGGATATGGCTTAGTTACTCCCAGTCTCCTAATCCTCTGTCAGGGCTGCCCAGTCAACCTAGCCTGCCTCCAGATTCACCCCGAGCCCTGGTTGCTAAGGGGGAGCCGCCAGGCAGCAGAGGCCCGGCCTCAACACAAAATGCGAATTCCTCTGTGTGGCCCATTTGACGAAGGAGGTGTTCCCTTTGCATGTAGTGCCCTTTAGGAAGCCCTCTGTGAAGTGCTGTCACGTGCACCTTCTCATGCGTTGCACACTGACCCACTGATGGGGGCGTTCATGCCCATTTCAGAGATGGAGCAACTGTGGCCCGAAGATGCTGTGTGACTGTAAAATGAGAATAGTAAGGCCTACCTTGCAGGGCTGCTATGAGGATTACAGATGATGTATCTAAAGCCCCTGAGAAGCAACGTACCGCAGTGATTAGAAGTACAGGATCTGTACCGAGATTGTCTGGATTCAAATCCTTGCTCCCCCGTTTGCTGGCTGCATGACCTTCAGCGAGTTATTCAATTTCTCTTAAGCCTCAGTTCATCACCTGCAAATGTCAGTTCTCTTTCTCCCGCTCCTTTCCACCTGTAATCACAGAAACATGATGTTTATTATAAAATAAATATATATTCATATACAAATGATTATTTTTAAAACTTGGAATTATGTTCTCTATATAATTTTATCCTCTACTTTTTGTACTTATGATTATACTGTTTCTCCATATAATGTATTTTGACCTTTTTCATGTCTTAGTTAAATTTTGTATTCCAAGCTATTGCACGCTTATTGCTAGAAGGAAAAAAATTCAAATGTACATAAAGGAAGACAACAGCCATCGTTTAGAGAGCATCTCTAAGGGGCAGGCCCTGCACTGGACACTCTGTGTCCATAACCTCCAGCCCCTCACAACACACTTGCAGGGCAGATGTTTACAGGCAGGGAAACCGAGGCTCACTGAGCTGACGTGATTTTCCCAAAGTCATCCAGTGGATCAGTGGGAAAGCTAGGATGAGGATGGAACCTGTGTTTAAAAAGAAGAAGCCAAGAGAAAAAGCCCCCTGGAATTTAAGCAACCAGACCCCTTTTGATAAAGGATCTTGAAGCAGCTTCAAGGTGTGTTAATCTCTTTAGGCACTGTTGGTCCCATTAAAAAAAACAATCATGGATTGCAATTCAGATAACTGATAGATGCAACCTGGAAGGAGAAATTTCAGTAAAACCAAGAACAGAGCTCTCTGTCCTCCCTTCTCCTCCCCATCTCCCATTGTTGGCATGGAGAGTTCACATAAAGCCAAAGAATTTGGCCGCACTTCAGACTATCTCTAAACCACATTTCTTGTGATAAGAGACAAGAGCGAAATTGACCTTTAAATATCCTGGGTTCCGAGGAGGAGATAAAGATTTTGCAAGCCTTTTCAAAGAAGGCACAGAATTTATTCTAGCAAATGACAAAAACTTCTCCCAGATGTGTACAGACAGGGAGGCACATTCCACCCACCACCCCCCGGGGCCTCCCCAGATGCTGTGCTCACAGCCGGCTGCAAAACACTTCTGTGGCCAGACTGCAGGCAACTGTGAGATGAGGCCAGCTGATGGGCTGTCGAGCCCGTGGAGGAGTTAAGCCTGCCGAGAGCTGGATGGGCTTGTTAGATGCTGTCCATGGGACCATCAGGGTAAGGAACTGTGCAAACAACTCTGATGCAAAGAGTTTGCTAGTCCGCAAATTTCCCAGACCTGCCCCCAGCTCTGCTCTCCTATTGGCTTATTCTTGTCCTCCTTCTAGTCTCAGTTTAAACATTCCATCTTCCAGGAAATATTCCAGCCCTCAGCCCACGTTGGGTTCCCACCTTTGGACTTCCACAGCCCCCTCTGCTTCCTTCTTTCCCAGCACACGGTCATCTCTATCTGACCCACCACACCAAATCCTCTGGAGACATGACTCTATTTTCTTCTTGTCTATCCAGTGCCTAGCGCAGGGCCTGCCAGCCATGTGACAGACACTGAAGGAACAGAGCAGACCTGTCCCCTGTGCCTCCTTTCTAAGGAGAGGAACGAGCTCTTCCCGTGGTGGCGGTGGGGTTTCATCCTGCCTCACAGCCCTCGATGAGCCCCATCCAACTGATGGAGCTGTTTGATTTGGGATCCTCACGTAATTCATTCATTTTTTCATTCATTCAGCAGATATGCTCACTGTGCACAAGGCAATGTGCTATGCATTTAGGATAAGAAATAAGTCATTTTCTGTCTTCTGTGGGTGGGGGACAGGGCTGGGGGATCCAGGATGTCCAAAGCACTAATAGGGAAAGAGATGTAGACTGTGGACTAGTGCCTGGTTTGGAAGAAAGAGAAGAGACCAGAGTCTCAACTCTGCTACTTCACTAGCAGTATGACGTTGGGTAAATCACCTAACCTGACCCCAGTGTCTTCTTTTGTAAAGATGAGAAGGCCAGCTGAGTCACCACCTACAATAGAACTCTCGTGCCCGCCTGTCACTTCCTGTGAAAGTTCCAGCAGGCCAGCCACCAGGGGAGATGGTCACCCAAAGTCCCACCACTCCCTGGCATCTGTTGAGGTCACAACACGAATAGGAAGCCACCACTAGTCAGCACCGCAATTGATGGCAGAGGACTTCATTCATTCCTGTGCCATAGCGACCGTCTGCAGAGGGTGAAGGACTCCAAGACTTCTTTCGTTGAATTACGGATCTACTCTTCACGACCCAGGAAACTTTCAGCAATCCTGAGAGGTTGCCAGAGCTTATTATCCTGGTTTGACGTGAATACATTGCATCTCAGACATAGGAAGGGATGTGCCCAAGGTCTCACGGCTAGAGAGTGACAGACTCAGGGATGGAACCCTGCCTTCAGGCTTCTAGCCTGGCTTTTTTTTTTTCTCCACTTGCCCCTCTCCAAGGTCAGTTGACACCCACCAGCAGGGTGGGTACTGAGGAGGGAGGCAACAGGAAACGGTGTGGCCCTCATTCTCAAGTTGGTAGCGTAGGACGTATGTGGAAATGTTAGCAGAAGCCAGCGCTCCACGCACCGTGCGGCATCTCAGCACCGGAGGGCTTCATGTTCAAGGGTCACAAGCACAAGAACTGCTCTGCAGTATTCATTTAGTGCCCCGGAGACCTGGCCCCTTTTTTCTTTTTTTTTCTCTGCTTCTTCCCTTCCTTCCTTTTTCTTCGTCTTTCTTTTTAATCTCTGTTCTGCCTTTTTTCTGGCTGTTTTGTTCTCCCACCCCCCTACGGCACCAGAGGCCACTGCCTGCCGGGCGTGGCATTGCTGCCCCTCCTACCCTCCGGGAGCCTGACACTTTCATCTGCCCCTCTTCACTTTCACCATGTAAGGAGAGAGAGGAGGCCTTCAGAAGTTCAAGGAGAAAGGAAATCTCAGGGTGGGGGGGAGGGGAATGTAATTTCCCAAAAGCTTGAGTTTAGGGTGTAGGAGGATTTTATTGAAATTTCGAAGGAAATAAAGGAAAAATCCTCCCTATTTTCCTGACGGGTTTTTGGGTTTTGTTTTTGCTCCTGTGATAACAAGGGTCTCCCAACAGGAATAGTAAATACAGGAAACATGAACATTTTGTAAGTCAACCAGTGTGTGTGTAATATACAATTAAGTGAGATAAGAAGTGCTTGGAAAATCTAAATGTCTCCAAACTAGGCAAACCCAGAGAATCTCGAAAACCATATATTGATGTATTTCTAATCTAATTTCTAATCTACCCCCAAATTTACTTTTCTGTCCTCAGAACGTACTTTTTCCTCTTACTACAACTTCTCTGAAACGTGTCATCTATGCCTAAGAAACTGAAACCGTGGAAGGGTCTCTGTTACCGTAGAGCAGCCATATGCCCTGCTGCAGGCTGCCCTAATGCTGCATTTGAAAATAACAGAGAGGGGTTTGCACAGAAGCTGGTCTCATAAACTGAGACTTCGATAAGAATTTTGTGGGCCCTACTCATTTTTAAAATATGTATCTCATTTAAATATGATGGTCTGTATTAGTGGAGGTTTATCCCACATTTACAACTCAGCAGATATTTGCCAAATGAATGATAGGGGAGCGTCAACATAGGGAGGTGTAGACGGGCAGCAGCTCTTCTCCAAGAGCTTATTGTGTGGGGAGCGAGACAGAGAAAATGAGAATTACAATACGGGGAGATGAGTGCAGTGGTGGAGGTCACCCAGGCCACTGAAAGAGCACAGAAGGGTAGCATTTCAGCAACACTCGTATATTCATGTTTCCCACTCAAGAAATCGTTCCTAAAAGTCTCTTCAGGATCAGAGAACCTTTTATTTTTCAGAAAGCACTGAGTTCAAATTCTGAGTCACCTTCGTCACTGACTGTGTGACCTTGACCAAGTTACTTTACCACTCGGAACCTCTGGTTCATTCTCTCTGAAACGGGAGTGATGGTGGCGACAGTGGCTGCTTCGTAGGGTTGGGAAGATTCAATGACACATTCCTTGAAAACATTCCTTGTAAAGCATTTAGCACAATGCCTGGCACTCAGTAGGTGGCAGCTGTGATTATCATCATCGTCATTTAATACAAAAATTAATAATACTAGCAATCATTCCTGGCTATCCTTCCAACCAGGACCAGAGAACAGGAAGCAGTTCTTCCAAGGTGCCACAGAGCCGAGTGTTTATAAAGAGGTAAAAGACTGGTTTCCAGGGACCGCTTCGGTGGTAAACAAGAGCAGGCAAGAGCTAATAAAATTTCAAATTAGCCATGACTTTTCACAGCCCTTCAATTGTGCTCGCTGATTTAATGGTCAGCATCCCTGCTCGCCACCGGGATTGAATAATGGAGCATTTCTGCAGAGTTACGGATGCAGCAGCTGAATCTGTCATGCTAACATCAATAGCAGAATGCAAGTAACCCTCAGCTTGGGCTATAATTATGTGCTTAAGCAATGTCTGACAGGGGCAGCCCGAGAATGTGTGATGGAGCCCGCCGACTGCAGGAGAAAACAGGTGCTTGGCGAGGCAGTTAGCTGGTATATCTGGAAGCTGGGACAGGAGCCACAAGGTAGGACCCAGGACAGAGCTGGAGTGGAGCTCTAATCCCTTTCCTCCACATCTCAGGCTGCAGCCCTACACTTTGGTGAGCCATGTTCTAGGGTCAGTGTCGGGAAGGGAACTACCTTTATTAAGTACTTACTACGTGTCAGGTTCTCTGCTAGATTGGGGGACATACACTATGTTTTTCACTTATGTAAAAAAATACTTAAGTAACAGTCTTAGAATCCACTTGTGGAACTTCCCTGGCAGTCCAGTGGTTAAGACTTCACGCTTCCACTGCAGGGGGCGCAGTTTCGATCCCTGGTTGGGAAACTGAGATCACACATGCCCTGCAGTGTGGCCAAAAAAATTTAAAAAAAAAAAAAGAATCCACTTGTAAGAGATGTGGGAAACTGAGGCCAGAGAGTTTAAGTAACCTGCCCAAGGTCACACAGTAGTAAGTTTCAGAGCCAGGATTTCACCTCAGACAGTCCTGCTCTGGAGCCCATACTCTTTACCACTGTGCTGCCCTCAAGGAGGGCATAGCGTCAAAGGTCTTGGATACCATGCAGAAGTTGGGAGAGAAAGACAAGGGATTTGGGGCCCTAATTTATTAGGAAAAAACTGGGCTTCGGGGAGGTCAGGTAGCTTGCCTGAGGCCACAACATCCCAAGGCCAGAAAGGAGGCTTCAGAGTGCTGCCTGTGTGGGTAGGGCACCCGGTCTAACCAATGCATATGCAGTATTCCGGTGGGCAGCATCTGCGTTGTAAACCCATGGAGACAGAAGTGAGGGAGTATGTCCGTGTTGAGGAGACGGGGCCTCAGAGCGATGAAGGACAGGAACTCACCCAGAGTCATTCTTAGGCGCAGTTCTGGGACTTGAGCTACAATCTCTGAGCCTCACCACCCTCCCACCGTACCACACTGTTCAGTTGAATTGAATGAAGATAATGGTCTTCTGCCTTTTATGGACTGTCCTTTGGTTTCGTCCCCTTGATTCATTTGTCAATTCATTCATTCAATTTTCTTTCATTTATTTATGTAACAGTCATGTTTTTAACACCTGTAGTAAGTGCTGGGGATACAACAGAGATGACCAGAGCAGGATCCATGCCCCCAGGGTGGTGAGGACGTTTGCCCAAAGTCACACAGCTGGTAAGCAGGAGAGGCAGAATCCCAGCCTACAGAGGAACACATGTGCTTCGACTGTTCTCTCCCTACAGAGCACACAGACTGGCTTTCCCTGTCCCCCGCTTTGGGCAGTATCCTCTAATCCCTGGGTTTGTCATCTATTTTAAGCTATTCTATGGGGTGCCTGTGAAAGCGCTTTGGGATAATGAGACCAAAAAGTTGTGGCCTGGTGGAATTTCTTTTTTGCACTTTGGGAAGCTGGGAGCTGTAATGTAATTTTCAGCCCTACAGAAATCCACCCATGTGGTAGAGAGAATTCTCTGCTAATGGCAGCTTGGCGGGTGATCTGAAACCATCCCCTCTCACCCAGAAGGCAGAGCTGGGTGTCCACACATTTGCATCGAGGCCGGGAGAGATGCTGGGCGTTTCACCGCCTCCACCAGCACTGCCTCTTGCTCACCCCCGAAGCCCGTCAGTCGCCAGGTCTCGCCTCTTGAGAGTCTCTCCAAACCGTCCTCTTCTCTCAGTCTCCACTGTCGCTGCTCTAGTCTCAGGAACCATTATTTTCCTCCTGTGTAATCTCAGCAACACTGCCTCCATGCAGCCCCCAGCTTCTGCCTTGGGCCCCCTTCAGTCCCCTCGCCACGATACAGGGGATGCTCTTTCAGCAATGCAGTGACTTTCAGATAAAATCACCTCTTGCTTAACACCTTTCAGTAGCTCCCATTGTCCAGAGGGTGAAATGCAAACTCCCTAACCTGGTCCAGGAGGCTCAGCTGTTTGCTCCTGCCAACCTCACAGCCTGATTTTGTGCTGTTCCCCTCACCTTCTGAGCCCAGCATTTGAATTTAGCAACTCAAATGTTCAGTGTGTTGTTCTCTCACCTCTGGGCCTTCATATATATAATTCCTTCTCCCTCTCTGAAAAAAAACAAAAAACAGAAAAACACGTCTCGCTGCCCACTGACTTGTCTGTCTCTCCTGCTAGGCTAGTAGGCGGCCACCCGATCTCACACCTGGATCTACTTGGTGCCCAGCGAAGCCCTTGGCTTCTGTCAGGCACTTAATAAGGTTTTCCAATGAATGGAAAACAGAGAAGTGAAGGAAGGAAGGCTCTGTGGACAAACGATGCTGATTGAACATAGCCATATAAACGTCACGCCCTGTCACCCCTGCAGATGGCTTGGTGGACTGCATGGACCCCGACTGCTGCCTCCAGCCCCTCTGTCACGTCAGCCCGCTGTGCCTGGGCTCCCCCGACCCTCTGGACATCATCCAGGAGACACAGGCCCCTGTGTCCCAGCAGAACCTGCGCTCCTTCTACGACCGGATCAAGTTCCTCGTGGGCAGGGACAGCACACACATCATCCCCGGGGAGAACCCCTTTGACGGAGGGTGAGTCCAGCTCTGGCCGTGGTTCTCTGAAGGGGGAGTGGCTCACCTCCAGGGCCACGTGTGGGTGGATGGGAGTGGGAGGAGGCCAGGAGGGTGGGCGTTGAAGGCTCCTGATGGAATGGCAGGGGAGGCAGGGAAGCAGCCTCAGGTACCCATATTTAGAAAACTGCTATCCAGGGCGTTTGGAATTTTTATGAGTGAAGTTTTTTTGTCCTCATTGGGTGATAGATGGAGAGAGTGGGAAATCAAAGGTCCAAGGGGAATCTTGGATCAATACCCACTCTGCAGTCAGCGCTTACTGATTCTGTGGTCTCCAGATGGGCTGAAAGCTTTGACACTATCATCCCTCAGAGCTGATGTCCGGGAGATTTTGTTAGGCTGGGGTGGGGTGCATCTGCTGGCACCCCAGGCCATACGCCCATGCATTCTCTCACAAGCGTTCAGTGGTGTCGTCTATTGGACAGGTTTTTACTGAGGTCTCCTCTGTGCCAGGTCCTGTGCTGGAAGCACAGAGATGAGTGGAGCACAGTCCCTGCCCATTGGTCACTCACAGCCCACTACGGGGACAGAAAATTGTTCCATTGTGATAGACCAGAAATATGCCCCCAGGGTACTCTGGAAGCATAGAGAAGGTGCTCCTGGGCGGGGGAAGGCCGAGACTTAAGAACTGAGTCTTAAAGATGAGAAATAGCTCAGCAAGGGAGAGAGAGTGTGCCAGGGTGAGGAAACTGCTTGTGCAAAGACCCAGGGGCATAGAAGTGTACGGGAGCCAGCAAAAGGCAGCTGTCTGTTCTCTGCTCCCCAGATCAGGGTCTGTGAACTTGGGAAACGTATCCAAGAAGGAGGGATTTATGATAACTTATTTTGAATGTCTTCCAATGTAGTGATACCTCATGCACACAGAGCTTTCTTTAAAAGTCAGCCCAGTTCAGTTCAGCACAGACTGTGTGCCTTCTATGTTCATGACTTCTCTGCCAAGAGAGTTCCTGCCCTGAGGGGACGATGTGGTAGGGATGAGGGAAGGGAAGAATGAATGACATCCCCAGTTCTATTTAAAGAGGGAAATCAGCAGGGATTCATCCTCTGCTGGGTCTGAGGGATGCTGGAGAGAGGAGTCTCTCACTCAGATGCGTGGCGAGGGCAAGGAACGGACTCACCTCAGTAGAACACCCAAGAATAAATGTCTATTTGTAGTTCAGAAGCAAATCTGAAGCTCACACAGAGGTTAGGGCTGGGGTTTTTGATATGTGAGCCATCCAGAAACAAGCAGTAGATGAAACCATGAGCACACAGAAGTTGGATCCAGGAACATGTGTAAGGGGGCCGAGTGGGGACCTAAGAAGGACTCCTGTGGAGTCTCCCTAGAAGGTAGTATTATGATCCCCAGAGAGTAACTGGGAATGCAAGGAGAAGGCTCGCTCCTGGGACATGATGGAGCTGGGACTCCAGGGCCCGTGCTTTCCACTGCCCCAGCCCTTCCTCACAAGGAGCAATGACAAGAGGGGAAGAGTGAAGTCGGGGGAGTCCTCTGAGCCCAGCAAGAGTGTGTCAAAGCATTTGAACTTTAACCTTTTCAGGGATGAAGGTACTTTATAGTTCCTTCAGCTTACCCCGAGAATACTGAGGACCTCAGAGGTTACATGATCTTCCCCAATTCACAGGCTAGTCAAGTGGCAGAGCCAGGAGCAGAAATAGAGTGAGGAAAAACCTATTCGTTTATCTTGGCCAGAAATACCGCTTTCGTCTCTGGGTAGGGAGCTTCTGCTCTTTCCTTCAATTGTGTGATTTTTATATGTATGCTTGTGGGCCTTCCCATGGTGTGAGTTCTTTTAGTCAACTGGAGATAGAAATATTACTCCTACCAAGGGGAATATTACGTGCTCACCCTTTCTTCACTGGACCTGTTAGGGAATCTGATTAGGGCTATGGCTGGTTGGCTGCCAGTGGCTCTTCTGTTTTGGGGTGCCCTTACCATGCCATCCTAATAAGTACCAACAGGGACCATGATCCCTGAGTGTCCTCAGGTCACTCACCAAGCCTGCTGCTTATGTGGCAGGAATCACGCGGCCCCCGCCCAAGGATTTCAGTATCCTTTCTCCCAGTCTGACATGCCTTAAGGAGCCTGTCAAGTGGGGAACTTGAGAAACCTGTACTGGGAGAAATGGACCGCTCAGCAGAGCGAAAAGAGTATAGGCCTTGGAGTCCAGCCAACTTGTGTTTCAGATCCTGCCTCTGCCACTGATGGATATGTGGCTCTGGACAAGGGCTTAATATAGTGAATATGTAAATGTCTGTTAACCCTCTAAACTGAGTCTGCCAGGACAGGACTGCATCTCACTCATTTTAGCATTTAGTAGTCGCTCCAGATAAATATGCATATATCGATATATACCTTGAACATTGAAGAGATGGAAGGAAAGAAGGAGAGAGGGGAGCGATGGGGAGGGACAGTGGGGCACAGGATGGATGGATACATTATCTATTTTACTTAATTTTCTACTGAGGATTCAGAGTCCAGAGAGGTTAAATTATCTGTTAAAATCACATTACAGATTAGTAGAAGAAGCAGGTGTAGAAGTCAGCTCCCAGATGATTGTTTTTATTTTTGTTTGTTTGTTTTTGTTTTTTTTTTTGCGTTACACGGGCCTCTCACTGTCGTGGCCTCTCCCGTTGCGGAGCACAGGCTCCGGACGCGCAGGCTCAGTGGCCATGGCTAAACGCCCCAGCCGCTCCACGGCATGTGGGATCTTCCCAGACCGGGGCACGAACCCGTGTCCCCTGCATTGGCAGGCGGACTCTCAACCACTGTGCCACCAGGGAAGCCCCCAGATGATTGTTTATACATCTGTCACCTTCAGTTAAATAACATGCTTTGAAAGTAGAGACCATTCATCTCTCCAAACCTATATTACTTAGGGCAGGGCCCGGAATAGAGTATTTGCTCTAAAACGAATGGATAACGGAAGCTTCCAAATGTTACTGTTAAAATTCCTTTTACCTGTTATTCTCCTGAATCATTATGCCCCTGCTCCTCACTGATCTAGATTCAGAAGAAACAGCTATCATTCACTACTAAGTATCCCCAAACAGATTTTTATGTAAAACAAGCCCAAGTGACTGGAAACCCACAAACACAAGACAGCAGATGCTTTTCTTGTTAGACTGCCTGCTTGGATTCTATCGTCATGCTCTGAACCCGTAATACAGGGCTTATTTGCATCTTTGGGATAAAGTGAAATCAGTTGCCAGGTTTGGGTTGTTGCTTTCTTTCCTCTCGTTTGAAGGAATGTGGTATCATAGAAAGCGCCCGGAGTGTGAATCTTGGCTTTACCTCCTACTAGCTCAGTGTGGCCCCAGGGAAATGATTGAACCTTTGTGTACCTGCCTCCAAAGATAAACTGGCAATAATAGTAATCGTTTCATGAAAGCCATTGAAAAGATTCACTGAGATAAAGCACCTAGCACAGGGCTTGGTACATTCGTGATAAGTAAATGGTGGCTTTTATGGCAGCAGCATGGTCTGGTGAAAATAGCCAAGATCTGGATGTGAAGTCTGTTGCATCCACTTTATAGCTATGTGAAAATTCCTTAACTTCTCTGAGCCTCAGTTTCCTCATCTGTAAGAGCAGGGTAGTAATGTCTATTGTGCAGGGTTGTCGTGAGAATTAAATGAAAAAACAAAAAGTACATGAAGTCTCAGACTAGTACTGGCCACACAAAAAATGTTTGCTAATTATGTGATGATGGTGGTGATGATGATGAACATGAGAATGGAGGTGATGATGTTAGAAAGAGCTTCCAGCTCTAATTCCTTGATTGGAAGTGAAACTTGAGAGTAATCTGCCCTCCAGGAAAGTCCAGCTGCCACCTGGAGAGGAATGAGGTTTGGATTGCTGAATCCTTATTTGAGGAAGGGAAACGGCAGCATTCTGTGAGGCAGCTGTCAGCCGGGATTCCTGTTAGGGAGGAGTCCAGTGGCCCTTCTCCAGAGAGCAGGGTTCCTGATGGGCAGGCCAGCCTGACTCTGTGCCTGTGTTTAACAATAACAAGCCTGTGGGACAGAAAAACCCCGTATTTTCCTGCACCCCGTAGGCTGCACCACAATTTGTATAGTCTGAACGGGAGTCCATTTAACAGGCCAAGAAGCAGGCTGTCACCCAGAGACCCAACGGCGTTTCTGAGCCCAGCAAGGAGCCCCCGGGGTGCAGCTCCTTTACTCTGCAGTTTCCCAGCTGTGTGACTGACTCAGGGAGACCCAAGTATGAGGCATGCTGGGACCAACCATGAGAGGGAGAGGAATTCAGTGCCAGCTGGAACTGACCGGAGCACCCTTCTGTGGGGAAAGCAAGCCAGCCAGTCCTCAGCACCCAGGGCTCTCCCCAGAATACTTTTCCTCAGAGGCCTGACCACGGCAGGGATGAGGAAGCAGAGGTTCTCCAGATGCATACATGACACCAGCAGTTATATGGGGGCTTCCTCATGCTTCTGTGCAGCACCTCAGCTGGTGTCAGAGGCACTAGAGCAGGGGTAGCCCTCAGGGAAGGATGGGCAACGGAACCCCAGGATGTGAGGGCCCCAGCCAAGCAGAGTGGGCTCTTGGCTGGGCTGGGCTGGACTTCTTGGAGGAAAGCCCAGAGCTTGACTCAGAACTGAAGTAGAAGTACTGCCAGATGGCCTTAGAGTGAGGAAGACCTCCCTCAGGGACCCTGTCTGGTTCATCTGTGTCCCCAGAGCCCAGCACAATGCCTGGCCCAGAGCAGGTGTTTAATACAGGTTTAATGAATGCAGTAGCTCTATCTGACCCTCTGCCACTGCTGTGCTCAGCTCCACATAAAGTGACAGAGATATGAATGACTTCAGCTGATCTCAAGTAGGTCTAAAGTAGGAGGGAAAAAACAGGCAGGGGAACCACCATCACCAGATCAGGTGGCTTGAATACCGTCTTTCCACCCTGGCCTGAGTGCCTGGAGCCATTCTGCCTAGTGAAAGGCACCTGTCCCTCCCCTGGATTCATGGGGAGAATACAACGCAGGGTGCCCTCTATGGAGACTTGTGTGGGAGGGGAGGAACCATTCAGGTCTGCAGGTGGAAGAAGAAGGATCCCCAGCTGGATTGTCCATACTAGGAGGACAGATAACAGGACCCAGACTGTGGAACCTGGGATTAGACAGCTGGGAAAGTGAGGGCAGTGTGAGACCATTCCTCCTCTAAGACCACTCAAGGCAGCTGTTTCCCCGTTACACAACTTTGGTTGTATCTCTTATCTTGGGAAGGACTGACTGGGTCAAAAGAGCTGGACACACGGCAGACAGATCAGTTCAGTGAATACTTGTGGATTGCCACTGCTAGACAGGGTAGCAGATTATAGGAAGAGGAAGAACCACCTCCAAGTTACTTACTACCGGTTCAGAACATGTTTGAGGACACTGTACTGGTGAGAGGAAGGATGTGATGTTGTCAAGTCTCTCTGGGCTCCTCGAATCCTAATAGGTTATCAGCTCACTCAGGCAAGTGGTTGGATGTGGGCAGGTTGCTACCAAAGTCAGCCACAGGGCACACTGAACCCAAAAAGAAAAGACTTCAGGAGTCAGGGGGACTTTAGAAAAAGGAGGGATGGACCAGAGTATTCGTCTCAAAGGAGGCAGAGTATCGTATCGTATAGAGAGGGTCAGATCCTATGGAGAGGAGAGAATGGGCAGGTGCAGAGAGGGACAGAACTGCCACGCTCCATTTGGTAAACATTAATCAGCACCTACTCTGCACTAGGCCTGCAAGAAGATGTGCATCTGACCCCATTACACTGGGGCCTCCTTGTGCGTCCCATGTCTCGTTGGTCATTCAATCCCTAGTGCCTAGCAGAGGGATTGGCACAGACTAAACCACAATGAATGGTGGATGAATCAGTGAGTCAGCCAATCAGCTACTGCTGAGTGCTTGAACAGAGTAGAGAGAGAGTGCTTTGAGAGCTCAAAGGCAGGGCCATCACTCCCACTGCAAATCCAGGTCCCTGAGCTCCACGGCACAGGGGCTGCACCTGGCCCATCTTTGTTTCTCCAGCACCCGGCAGAGGGCCTGGCTCAGAACAGGCCGCAGTGAATGTTTGGTTTTGAGAATGAATGAGCAAACAAACAAATGAACTAATGAAATAAGACTTCTGGCAGGAGATGGCCTTTGGCCTGAGACAAAGATTTCAGTGAGGAGGGTTAGCCACTGAAACATTATTTATCCCATTTCAGGTCACAACAACCTGTTAGCACATCATGAAGTCAATGTAGTAGTGGGTCGAAACTATTTTTTTAAGAAGTAAACTTAAATGGAATAGTGTACAGTGGAATAGAAAATATCAGTGCAGCACTCTAAAAGGATATGTCTTTCATGACGCGTGCGTGTGTGGTGTGTACCCTTGAACAGGGTATGTTGCTTACCGTGGGTTTCAGTTGAACAGGATTTAAAAATTCATTCTAGACTGAGGAACCAGCATGACTTTCCATGATAATCAAAGAACCAAGAGAATTTTAATGTGGCCGGAGCATAATTATGGTGACAGTATTTTCCAAATCAAAAGTCAAGAGACATGCTCTTATGTTTGAAACCAGGAGGGTCTCAGGGAATCTAGGATGATATGATCCTGGTGTGCAGAGGGGCCATGGAGGAAAAAGAAGAACAGAGGGGACTCTGAGACCAGAAAGGTAGTTTGGGGAAGAAACTGAGAAAAATCTGCCCCTCGCCTGTGCACTGACCAAATTAGGGCATGTCACCTCAGTCAGGACTTAAAAGTGCCACTAACAGAAGTGAAATAACCTTGATACCACGTCAGCCTTTAGAATTTCTCTCAGACCCTTTATAAAGCCACAATGTTTCCGAGAATTTTGGAAGTAGGAGGTTACAAGAGGAAAAATATAATGGAAAAGAGGGGGGAAAGATCATGTATGCAATATAATTTTTCGTCAGCCCACTGCAGATCTAAAGCCATGTGCAAGTGTCGGTGACAGAGCAGTTCCAGAAATGCATTTGCCTGCCACTCCACCCCCCTCGGCCCGCCCCAGGCCTTAAGACAGCCCTCAGATAGCCCTCCGAGAGTCTGAGCAATAGAGGTCATCTAATGGAGTTCATATAAACACCAGCTTCCTGACAGCTGGCCTCTGAGCGAATTTATTATTGAATTATACTCCTGCTTTTTCAGAACAAGCTGAACTGACAGGCTACCCCATCAGTTTAAAAAAGGGGGCCAGGAAGAAAGACAATGATAAATTACCCTGATGGAAGACGGAAGAAGGTAAAGAACCTGCTTCCTCCAAAATGTCAACCATTATATATTATTCATGTTGGTTTAAAAAAAAAAAAATCCCTCCCCGCATTGAAATGAATGTTTATGATGATAAAGCAGCTAGGTGATTTAATTCAGGATGCGGGCAGCAGCTTCGCACATCATCCTGATGAGCAGCTAACAAGTCCTCCTCTGCCACTTGATCATCCCTTTATTGATTCCAAAACCGAATTACGATCTGTTTGCTTTGTGGCCTGAGCTTCTTCCTAGCTGTCCATCACAGGAAGCATTAGCAGACGATGCAGCGCGGAAGCGGGAACCACTCGGGGTTTAGAGGGAGAGGCCCTGCATTCAAGTTCTTGGGCAAGTGAGAGCAAGCGACCTTGGGTGAGCGAGGCTCAGTTTCCTCATCTGGAATGAGGGGTTACTCATTCTCACCCTGCAGGTTATTTGGAAGATTAAATGAGATAAAATACCCAGGAAGCCCAATGGCTGGTGCAGAGCACACGTTCAGTAATAACACCGAACATTTACCAAGGATGTTCTATGTGTCAGGCATTATTTGAAATGCTTTGTAAGTTTCATAATTAGCAACACCTTTACATCTCCCCTGAAACCATATAACATAGGGAATTCATGCCCCTTCTTTTACAGATAGGAAACTGAGGCACAGAGAAGTTGAGTAACCTGGCCCAGGACAGACGGCTTGTAAGTGGCAGAGCCAGCATTTGAAGCCAAGCTGATTGGTCCTAGAGACCATGAGCTGAGCCTCTGTTCTTCTCTGCTAGGTCTTTTATGTTCCCACCTCCACATCTTCAGCTTGGAAATCTGTACAACATGGTGCTGCTACAACTCTACAACCCCAGCTGGCCCTGACTTTCTTTCTAATACTGTACAACATAGTAAAAAGCTAACATGCAGCAGGTCTTAGTGCTCCAGAGCATGGCCTCAGAGGCAGGTAGCGAGGCTTGAATTTGAGCCCTACCCCTTGCCAGCTGTGTGACCTGGGATAAGTCCCTTAATCATTCTGTTCCTCACTTTCCTCATCTGTCATATAAGGATAATAATTGATACCTCGTGGGGATGTCTGAGGATTGAAGGAGATATAAAACACTTATGTGTCAGAGCAGTAAGCACTGGATGAATGTTAGTGGCTGTTATCACTTACAGCAAGAGTCAGTGTTCGCATTGGCAAGGGCATTTGTATTCGTGTAGGTTTTAGTGTCACCGTAGGAACTGGGAGAGAAATGAGAATCTTAGCCCGAAGCATTAATGTAGTTATGTAACTGATGCAAGTGCCCTGGCACTGTGGCAGGCAGAGGTGAACAGACCTTTGAGATGGGCGGTCCTTTGTGGTTGAAGAGGAGACTTTGAGGCCAGAGAAAAAACTCTTGGCTCAGTGATGCAGTAGCAGAGCCTGAGTCCTGGCGAGCCTGGAGTCCTAAGTGAGGCTCTCAAGTAGTAATTCCAGTGTCTGTAAGTCAAGGACTTTCTGCATTTCCATCCAACAGTGATAAACTTCAAGCAATGAGAAGTTAAAATATTGGAGGGCCACGCATCACATCACTAATATTGTTCTCTATGGAGAATATAGGGTCAGGAGGTACCAAACACCTCTGCAATGAGTCTAACCAGCACCCCAGTCCAGTCCTGGAGGCATCAAGAGCTGGCTCTAAGTGAGCTCCACGGTGCGGGGCTGTGGGGAGGCGATGCTACCTCTGGGCAGTATTCTAGCCGGGGAGAGAGACCTGCCCACCCGCCCTCCCCTGCCTCCACCTCCTCCCACCATGGCGGGGCCCTGTAACTCTACCCTGTGGGTCTAGCCTGCAGGCCTCTAGGACTAACCCCAACCTGAGGAGGAGGGCTTAGAGCAACCCCAGCGGCTCAGCCTCCAGTCCTCCTACCATTCCTCTGCCTGACCCTTTATGTGCCAGCTCTGGCAGTGGGTTTCTGTCCTGTCCCAGAATCCCAAACTCGCCTGCTATCCGTAAGTCCCTGATATGAGCGGCCTGGTAGCCCTGCCCCCCGAGGATGCAAGCCTTGCCTCCCCTTACCTGGCTCCCACCCCTGCATGTCTGGGTCTGGAGATCCACCCGTGCTCTGCTTAGGAACCTGGGCATCGTTACCTGGTGGCA
This sequence comes from Orcinus orca, assembly GCF_937001465.1. Taxonomy (NCBI): domain Eukaryota; kingdom Metazoa; phylum Chordata; class Mammalia; order Artiodactyla; family Delphinidae; genus Orcinus; species Orcinus orca. Next base: position 55,953,658 of record NC_064566.1, on the reverse strand, counting down.
CACGGGACATCCACATCCAGCTGCCCCTGGGAGCTCCCTCACCTTGCCTGTCCCCTGTCAGTCCTCCTCCCCTGCCCCTGGAAGGACTGTTTCCCTTGAATGCCACCTGTCTGTTGCTCTACACCTCAGGTCCAGCCTGCAGAGCTGGATTTGCACGGCTCTTTTCTGTGTCTCTGCCCCGCACTAGCCCCACCCCAGGAAGTGGGTCTAATTGTGGTCCATCCTAGTCTCCCGTTTCTGAGTAAAGCAGCGAAGTCTCCCTTTTCCGGAAGAAGCAAGACCTGTCCTGTACCCTGACAGGAAGACAGGACACACGGTCGTGAAATGAACTTGTCCACCGAGACACTGTGTGCAGTCACGTTTTAGCAGAGCTGCTTCAAGTTTTTCTAGCAACACAAGCCATCTGCTGAGGAGTCCTCTTAGAGGCCGTCCTCTGGCCGCATAGCCCAGAGAACAGCCTATATAGACACGTACTCACATTCCCTGGCCCCAGGCACACGGTCAGTGTTTCCGAGCCGTGTCCCCCGACGTGGCCAGCCCTGTCACCCAGGATCAGGAGGCTTTTGCTCCTCAAAAATGGTCTCCACTGGCTGGTCTCTCTCAGTCCTGTTTCTCCTTTGCCACAACCAGGACTCACCTCTCTGGACATACGGTGTCCTGAACAGTCGTGGGCTCTGTTCTTGTGTGCACCTCCGTTGGCCAGCAGGAAGTATTCCAGATGACTGCTGCGAGAGCCGACTCAGCCCAAAGCATCAGCGTTCAGCGGCCAAGTTGCCCCCAGGCTTGAGTGATCAGAGCAGGGGCCCAGGACCTCGTGCTCCCTGAGTGTCTGAAGTAGCTCAACAACCACAGAAAGTTAGGAGGTCACGGGACCGTGGCTTCTGGGCTCTGCAGGAGGCAGGCCTAAGGGCCCAGAAGCCACTAGCAGTTACCAGGCCATCTTGTCATTGGATGCCCCCAGGTGGGGTGAGAGCATCATAGCAGACCTGTCGATGCCTCAGCCTCAGTGGGTGATGGAGGGGAAGCTCTGTCAATCTCTAGGGATCACGTATCTCACCTGTAAATTAGGGGCTTGGACTCAGGCACCCAAAGGACTCTTCTAGTTAAACATTAAATTCCTGTTAATCTGAAGAAGTCTGTGGATTTCTTCTTTCCACTCCCCAGATATACACAAAACAGTCCAAGAGCAAAGCTTGTTCTGTCGTGAACTGGAGTACTTCCCTGTGACATTCATTCCACACACCCAGCAAGTGATCTGGAAGCCTCTGGTGGAGTCTAAGCTGAGCCGAATTCCAAATGGAAGAACAGAGTCAGGGTACTTGGGCAGGGCCTGGTGCTTGATGCTAACTGGGGATGTTTGCATGTCGTACTGGAATGACCTTGTAGGCAGCTCCCCTTTTTACCCTATGCTAGCTTTACTTCCAGATACAAGGAATTTTTTTTTAAGTCAAATTATATTCATTCTAAAAGGTGAGTTCCTCATGCATAGGGATTCTGTCTCATTTATTGTTAGTAATTTAACTGCTTAGAATACAGTGGAGGGCACTTCCCTGGCGGTCCAGTGGTTAAGACTCCACGCTCCCAATGCAGGTTCGATCCCAGGTCAGGGAACTAAGATTCCCCCATGCCGCATGGAGCAGCCAAAACAACAAAAACAACAACGACAACAAAATAAGTAAATAAATATTTTTTTAAAAAGAATACAATGGAAAATAAAACAGAAACTACTGGCACCGTTGTCCTGTAATTTCCATAAGTAAGAAAATGGATGAATAAATATCTTCCCTGCCACCCAGCACCGTGTATAGCACATAGTAGGTGCTCAGTTAAAGTTCCAGTAACTGGGGCTTCCCTGGTGGCGCAGTGGTTGAGAGTCCGCCTGCCGATGCAGGGGACACGAGTTCGTGCCCCGGTCCAGGAAGATCCCACATGCCGCGCAGCGGCTGGGCCCGTGAGCCATGGCCGCTGAGCCTGCGCGTCTGGAGCCTGTGCTCCGCAACGGGAGAGGCCACAACAGAGAGAGGCCCGCATACCGCAAAAAAAAAAAAAAAATTTCCAGTAACTGAACCCTATTCTCATTTACCTGGCCTTCATCTCTGTTTCTCTCCCCCCAACCCATGTATATGTATTTTTTACTTTGGGCTATGTGAAATAACTATATTCATATTTTTCTGTCATCTTTTTTCATTCATTTATGTGATCTTCATTTGTTTCTTTACTCAACATTTATTGAACGCATCCTAATAGACCTACTCCTGTGATAAACACAGAGTTAGATGAAATGGACATAGTTGTTCCCTTCAAAGAACTCACAATCTAGAAAAGATAAGGTGTTTAAACAGATGAATACACTTTAGTGGGATAAGTACATTGTGCTTTGTTCACCAAAGGAGGGGGTGGCTTCTTTGTCCTGGAAAATAGGGAAGAGTTTCACTGAGAGGCAGGCCTTCAAGGAGAGATTAGTAGGAATGGGAGGACAGTCATTGAGGCAAAGGAACCAACATAGACAAAGTCAGGGCAGCATGGAAGTGCATGCCAAGGCAAGGGTATGAGAAGTAATTTAACATGGCAGCAGCACAGGATGTGAGAATGGAAAACCGCGATGTGAGAGGCAGGCAGGGGCCTGATCCTGAAGGTATTTACATGCCAAGCTAAGGAGTGTGGACTTTATGTGGAAACAATGGGTACTACAGAAAATGACATGGATGGCACAGGGATACTGATGATGTGGTAAATTGACAGTGGTAAGGTCTGGAAAATTGGGTATCTTAGATTTGCAAGGTGCCTCAAGAGAGGATCTGGTCCAACTCCCTGACCACCAATAAGTCGGAACGTTATTAAACGTTAACTGATTAGATCGAGTTCTGTTGGTTTGGGCCTAAGGTTATTGAAAGACATACAAAGTAAACATAGGAAGAGCGATGAAATAAGTTATAAAGAACGAAACACAGCTGGAAGTTGGCTTTTGAATATAGTAATATATAGCATATTAGAGTTTATTTCCTACAAAGAAAGCACAGACACACGCCATCGAAACTCTAGTGCCGTACAGTGGTCCCAAGGCGGCTGCCCAACGTGGTCCATGAGGTACAGGAAGAAAATGTTAGGACATCTGTCTACATTTACTTTTTATCTTTAAAAATAAGAAAGAATGGATGTTTACTTGTACGGAACACCAGGTTTTCTCTGATTTGCTTGGTCCCAGTGTCGGTTACGTGTCTGGACGAGCACATGAGGTGTTCTGAGGGAGATGAGGATCTAGTCCGCACAGAGCTTTACTGGTTTATAACATGACTGTGTTGTGTGTGTGTGTGTGTGTGTGTGTGTAAGATCTAGCTTTAACCAAACTTACATAAAAAATGGGGTCCAGGGCTTCCCTAGTGGCGCAGTGGTTGAGAGTACGCCTGCCGATGCAGGGGACACGGGTTCGTGCCCTGGTCCGGGAAGATCCCACATGCCCCAGAGCGGCTGGGCCCGTGAGCCATGGCTGCTGAGCCTGCACGTCCGGAGCCTGTACTCCGCAACGGGAGAGGCCACAACAATGAGAGGCCCGCGTACCGCAAAAAAAAAAAAAAAACAAAAAAACAAAAAAAACATAGGGTCCAGTGGCATAAAAGGATTTTGCAAAGTAACTACCAATCAAAGATGACAAGTGCAAATACAAGCCAGCAGTCAAACGGCAGAGCTGATATTCCTACTCCTGGTCCAGAGTTTTCCTCAACTCCACTATGAAGTTAAAAACAGTAGTGATCATTCTCATCGGATCTAACAAAAAGGGAAGCAAAAGATTCAAAATTATCAAGACTAGTTGAAATATTCATTTTTTGTCCATTAAATCTTGCACCAAGCGTATATTATGCTTTCCAATATTAGCTAATGATGATAGCATGTGTGTACAAGTTATTAATAAATATAAATACACCCATGGAGCCTTCAGAAAATGTTTACAGAAAGGGTGTGTGATCAAAAATAGTTTTCAGAGCCCTCCTCTGATGATGTTAACTCAGATTTTTTAGGCGGCTAAAACAAATTGAGATTCTGTTATTTAGGTGTGTATCTGTGTCAGATGGTAAGTAGCCTGAGAGGTGAAATGACTTTCCTGAGTTCTCATGGATAATAAAGGAAGTCCTGAATTTGAATCCTGGCTCCCCAGCCACTCTTACGAGAATGGGCAAATCCACCCCCTGCCGAGGCTTTATTTTCTCACTTCTGCAAGAAGTGTGAAGTGTGAAGAGAGATGATCAGGAAGGTCTCTTCTCCCATGTCATGACTAGTGGGTTCCCAAGAAAACGTACACAGGTGGAAGACGGCAGGCTAGAAAAGCTGGTTGAAGAAACGGAGGCAGAGCGACCAAGATGGAAAGCTCTGAAGAAAGGGCTACAGAATGGCCCGTGTTGCCAGGCTAGAAAGAAGGTCTTGGAAGCTACTGAGTGGACAGGGTCAGGCTTTGACTGGGACCCCCCTTGAATGGGGGTCGTTTGACAGGCCGTGAAGTGGGGATTCTTTGGGCCCAAGTAAGGTTCTTACAAGATGTTGGATAAAGTGTAGTTGGTGCTAGAAAGATCCCTAGTCAGTCAGATGAGTTGGCAGAAAACAGCTTAAAGGGTGGGTACGAGTCTGGCATAGAAATCTGTTTAAAGCATGTAATGCAAAGGAGTGATTTGCATAACCAATAGTGGCACACAGTAACAAATACCTTGAAGCAAAGAAGGGCTAAAGTTACCTTTTGCCGCCTAGATAGATCCCAAATGATTATTCCAGTTTCCTGAATACCAGCTTCATTAGCTGTCTCCATTTAATAACAAAAAATGTTCAAGCTGCAGTTTTTCTTCCTTCATCTTCCTCTATCTGCTCGTATGATACACAATGAATAACAAATCTAACTTAATTTCTGGCATTCTTTTTTTTTTTTTTTTTTTTTTAAGTTTTCAAAACCTTTAAATGTACAGAAGAGGAGGCTGTAGCATCAAAGCAGTAGGGCTACAAGCAGAGGCGGGTGGATCCTCCAGGGGAAGGAACCCAGCCCTGGGATGTAACTTGTGACCAACTAGAAAACCCAGCCCCTGGAGCCCTCTGTTCCGTAGCCATATCCCTGTCAAGGTCAAGTAGCTCAGAGTTCTCTGGTATCTCTCTCATCTTCAGTTACAGAAACACATCAGTTCTTTATTCATTTCGTAAATAATTTATCAAGAGCTTACTCTGCACCACGCATTCAAATTCCAGGGCGCACCCTTGTGTTGGCGGAAGCTTTCTTTTGCCCACTCAGAAATGAGCATCAGGGCTTCCCTGGTGGCACAGTGGTTGAGAGTTGAGAGTCCGCCTGCCGATGCAGGGGACACAGGTTTGTGCCCCGGTCCGGGAGGATCCCACATGCCGCGGAGCGGCTGGGCCCGTGAGCCACGGCCGCTGAGTCTGCGCGTCCGGAGCCTGTGCTCTGCAACGGGAGAGGCCACAACAGTGAGAGGCCCGCGTACCGCCCAAAAAAAGAAAAAAAAAAAAGAAATGAGCATCACCCACGCTCAGTGCTGGCAGTCCAGCAGTGAGGGGGATGTGGTCCCTGTCTTCAAGGAGCTTGTGATCTGCTGGGGGGAAAAGGTTGCCCAATAGCATGACAGCACTCAGTCTTTGCAGAGATAGCCCAGGGAGTGCGAGTGCTAGGGTACCGCTCCAGGTGGGTCCTGAGGCTAAGCAGGTGGTTTTCAGGTGAAGAGGACGGGTGGAAGTTTCCATGTAAAGGGAACAACTCAGAAATAAGTGTCAGCATTGTATGAGCTCCCTTAGGATTCTGAAGCCACGTGTAGTAGGGCTGCTTGTGCTGGATTGAGGAGCACGAAGTTAAAACCATCATACATTCCACTTTACATCTGTTTGAGAAAATCTTCAGCCTGCATGGACAGGTGAGAGAATGGAAATACAGAGAGGTCAGATGATGCCGCAAGGTCATACGGTTAGTTACCAGAGTCAGAACTGGGAACGGACCCCTGCCCAGGGCTCTTTCACCACACCCCTCCACTTGTCCCTGACAGGCGGCTGAGGTGAGTTTCTTCTTTGCTTGGTTCTGTTTCACAGTGGTTTTGTCTCTCCAACACTTTCCTCCCTTGATCCCAAACCTGGCAGGTGTCCCCAGGAAGCAGTCAGGCAGATCTCCCCTGTCACTGGCGTCAGCCAGGGCACTTCAGTCGGGCCCTGAGTATGTGGTTGGGCCAATGCCAGCATGTTTGACGCCTCGCCCCCTTGGCCTGGCATGAGTACTCCTTCCTGGCAGAGTTCACCCAGCCTAATTGCTTGTTTTGTAGCCCAGCTGCCTGACATATGCCAAACCCATGTGTTGACTCACTGGTGTCAGAGACAACTACACTCAGGCACTTCACGTTTGCTTTGGTGAGCTCTAGGCAGCAGCCGGGGACTGTAATCCGTGTACTTCTATAACCTCAGCGGCCTAACACAGTGCTTGCCTTCGAGTAGGTGCCCCGCTTTCTAAATTAAGTGAATTTTAGTGAGTGCAGGTGAATGACACAGTAGTAAGAGGAAGGACCTGGAAGTAAGGAGTCCTAGCTTTGAGTGTCAGTTCAACCCATTGAGTTCTTTGCTGTAGGACCTTGAGCAAGTCTGTTCTCTCTGAATTTCAGTTCCTTGATCATTTCTCACCTAATAAACACTTGGGGAGAATATCTCATGCTTACCTAGCCCTTGGAGATGGAAGCACATAAGATAGCTGTGTAAATGTGAATGATGTCACTGTATGACAGTCACATCATGGAGAGATACTTGGAAGGTTTAGAGCAACCTAGCAGAGCAGAGGGGTGATTAGCTGTGCCAGGAAGAGTTGGAAACAGCCTCACTGAAGTGATGACAGCTTAGATGGGACCCTAAGGATGAGTAGAAAATAACCCCATATGCCAAGACAGTGACTGAGGAAAAGCAAAACACGTCAGATATAGGACTGGTGATAAGAGGCTCATATGAGCCAGCTGGGAAGCCAAGTTGGTGACAGTGATTTGCACCCTGCATTAGTGATTTCTCACCAAGGCAGTCTTCCATTATGGAATTTCACAGTCAAAGCAGCACCTATTTCTTAGATGCACTGACCCTTAGTGTTTCAGTGGTGGACAGAAGCTGGCTCATGCCAGCTCACAGGGACTGCTTATTAAATGTTCAGGAGTTCTGCAAGCTAGTTCTTAAGCACAACTATTATTAAAAATTAAATTATATAAAATCACAGTTAAACAAATTAGATTAAAAACAAAGGTAATAATCAAAACTCATCACTTTCTAGTTATTTAGCTGTGTTTTACCATCATCTTTACTCTAGAGTTTATTTAGGTCTCTTGTTTCTCTGTGGTGGAAATACTGTTATATACTGGTGTCCTACTAGCCATCTCTTCCCAACTCTGGGTGCAGTGATATCTCATCGGTAGTGTGAAATCGGCCGTGGTGGAAGTCTTTACACCACAGAAATAGGCAAATGCCACAAATTAAAGCCACTTTTCTTTTGCAAGCCAATTGTTAAATATTCACCAGGGCACCACTGGTGGTTTCCATGGAATAACTGGTTGAAGAAAGAAAATGTTTGGAAACCCAGCAGCCACATCTCTTCAGACCTCCCTGGACAAAAACACGTGGCAGGAGACACATTTCCAGGGCCTCCTGGAAGGGCCTCCTGGAAGTCTCCTAGAGCAGACTTCCCCACCTTCTTTGTTCCAGGGAAGGCTTTACGTTGAACTGGGTTTTCTTGACAACTGAAAGTCATGGTCAGATAGAAGGAGGATGGAAGTGTTTTTCTCCAGGACTTAATTCCTGAGCCAAATGCCTGTTTTGGCAGGAGGCCTCTGTGGCCCACAGGGGTACCGGGAGTCAACTTAATCTTCTCCAGGATCCAAAGCAATCCACAGGAGCCCGGGCTAAAATTACATCTGCTCCGGGTTGCTGAGGTGGAGGCGACGTGATGGCCAAATGGTGCTGATTTAATGTTTCCCAACTATCAGGAAATCCCCAAAGAGATATTAATCAGAGGAGGCTGGCCCACATGTGGAGGAGGGGCAGCAGCCAGGGCAGCCCCCCAAAGGAAACCATCCCCAGAGGGCTGGTTAGCGTCCAGGCAGAATCTGAAGGCACATATGTCAGGAGGAGGCTGGAGAGTAGCCAGCACCAGGATATGAGATCTGTTAGTAATCCTCTGGAAGGACAGAGTTCCAGCAATAAGAAATTCAATTTTCCTCCATTAGAGAAAGCATCTCTCAGTACCGGCTGAATACAATTGACGGAATAAATCTTTCCCATTAGCGGAGAGATAATTTCACGTAAATATATCGGGAGACCTTCAGAGCAGGATGGAGAGTCTTTGCTGAGCCTCACCCGCTTAACTTGTTTGCCGTGTAATTGCATTTAGACCAAGGGCCTCGGAAGAAAACCACTGACTGAATTAACATTAACCAGATTGTGTGTGGTGAGGGGACGTGGGGTGAGGAGCTCGGTGCATTGTGGGTAGTTGTTCTTGCCTTCAGAAAGGACAAACTGACACCGGGGAGCCCAGCTGCTTACAAGCCTGGTGTTAATTGCTTTTCTCATCAAACAGAGAAAAGCTTATCACTTTCCTCTGTAGAAAGGGTAGAGATGTAGGTACCTAATAAAGCAGAGGCTGAGTTTGAGATGTTTTTTTATGAATGCCCACAGGCCTCATCACTAGCTCTTCCCCAGGCCAGAAAAAAGCCTTCCGAACTGTGGACAACAGAGCCTTTGCGTCTTTGCCTCAGATTTGTCTTGTCCACGAGGGCTGTCTCCCCAGCGCCCTGATCCCTCAGGACATTGACACCAGTGAGCATCTTCACTTCCACCCATTGCCAGTGGTGTACAGACTGGTCTAGAGTTGGACCCCGAGTGTGAGGCCTGGACTCAAGGCCTGGCTCTGCCCCTGCCTCCCTGTGTGGCTTGGAGCAAATAACATGACGTCTGTGGACCCAGTTTCAAGTCTTCTTCCACTAACTCAGTGATTTTCCAGCTGGCTTTCCTCTGGCTTCTCCAGAAACTAAGACTCTACAGAGTTGCTTTCAGAACCACCCCAAGGGGAAAGCGGGTCCCACCCCTCCTTCATCTGGAGCAGATCTTGTTTTTATTGGCTTTCCACTTGGGGATCCTTATAAAATATCATCTGCTAAAAAGATTCTGTTTCTGAAATATTTGAAAAAACATCATTCTAGATGATCTCTGATTGTCCCACGTATTTACCCAACCTACTGTTTTTGCTTTTTTAAACAATCACCTCGTACTTGTTAGGCATTCCCGGGCACTCTAGAGAGAAAAAAGGAAATAGACCTTGACCCTGGCCTCAAAGAGCTGGTGATCTAGTGGGGTATCAAGGGGTTTGTGCCAGGTTTTGGAAGAGACAGTGACTAGTTCTAATTAGGGGCGTCAAGAAAGGCTTCAGGGAAGAGGCGTCATTTGAAGTTGGGTCTTCAAGGATGAGAATGTTGGGAGAGGGGTACAGGAATGATATCTGAGGCAGATGAAAGAACATTGCACAGACACAGAGGCTTTGAACAACATTTGACTGGCAAGTTTGGGAAAAGCAGATGGCTTGTTGCCTGGAATATAGAGGGAGAATGGGAAGGGGGATGTTGGGAGAGGTGCCAAGTTCTAGAAACCACTCCAAGGGGACACCAGCATCTGCCCTTCTCCTGTCTCCAATGCCAGGTGAGAGGAAGTGCCCTCTATCCTGTTCACTTTGTTGCATGCCTGCTTCCAGTGAGACCCTTAGTGACAATAAAGATCACTGCCATTTATGGAGCTTACTGTGCACGAGGATGAAAAAACAGAGACTCAAAGAGCTGTGACACAGCTAGGGTTTGAACCCAAGTCACGTGACTCCACTATTTACAGTAGCCAGGTCATGGAAGCAACCTACATGCCCATCGACAGACAAATGGATAAAGAAGGTGTGGTACATATATACAATGGAATATTACTCAGTCATAAAAAGGAACGAAACTGGGTCATTTGTAGAGACGTGGATGCATCTAGAGACTGTTATACAGAGTGAAGTAAGTCAGAAAGAGAAAAACAAATATCGTATATTAATGCATATATGTGGAACCTAGAAAAATGGTACAGATGAACCGGTTTGCAAGATGGAAATAGAGACACAGATGTAGAGAACAAACGTATGGACACCAAGGTGGGAAGGTGGCGGTGGGGGGTGGAGGCGGTGGTGGGATGAATTGGGAGATTGGGATTGACATGTATACACTGATGTGTATTAAATGGATGACTAATAAATAAATAAATAAACATTTTTTAAAAAGAAGAGATGTGACAGAGCTAGGTTTTGAACCCAAGTCACGTGACTCCAAATTCACATGCATAACTACACGGTATAGCACCACCCCACCCCATCAGCTTTTTCTCCTTACAGCATAGTACGGTATCCATAGAAAATAACCCTCTCAGTGAGATATCTGAAAACCTTTTTCAGTAATAATTCTTTAGAGGATGCTTTGATGACTTAGATTGAGGCAATAAAAAAAAAGGTAGTGCTCATCTTGAGTGGATACCATGAGCCCCTGGGTGCCTAGATATGTCTGAGTGACCTGCCTCAGTCTTCTGACCTGCCAGCCAGGGTTCTAACGTGAAAAGTAGGTCATGTTTTTCTCTCTTTTCTACCCCCAGGCATGCATGTGTCATTCGTGGTCAAGTAATGACATCAGATGGGACCCCGCTGGTTGGTGTGAACATCAGTTTCGTCAATAACCCTCTCTTTGGATACACGATCAGCAGGCAAGATGGCAGGTAAGAGGCCTTTTGGGGACCAGGGTTGGTGAAGGCTCTGCTCTCGTGGTCTTGCCACATAGCTGCTGCTGGAATGACAACGTGCGAAAAGGATAGGACTTGGAGTCAGAGGACCTGAATCCACGTGCCCAGCCCTGCAATGCACTAGCTGTGTGACCTTGTAGCTGACTCTGGCCTAAGTCCCTTTGGCTCTAAATTAAGCAGCTTCTTCTTACTTGTTTCAGAGTAAGCATGCGGTACCTTATACATATTGTTCTGTGGCATGGCTTATGATATAAAATACTGTCGAGTGGACCATTCTCCGTAGGCCAGAAAGCTCCAGAAGTCTCAGCATTCCTGCTGTGTGGTTTCCATCTGCAACCACCCAGGTCTGTGGAAGCCACTGAGCGATCACAGAACTCTGACCTTCAGATCCCTGTGAGAACCTTCAGTTCATCAGCCTGAATGAAGTCAGGTTTCTTTAATCACTGTAGCTCCCCCATTTGTTGGTCATGTGTTCTTAGACAAATCTCCTTACCTTTCTTGGCCTCAGCTTCTTCATCTGTTAGATGGTCCTAATACTATTTATCTTACATGGTGGTGGTAAGGATTTGATTCTATGATGAATGGAGAAGCACCATACACATAGTAGGTGTTTAATAAATCTTAGTTTCCTGCCCCACTCTGATTCATTGCTGTATCTCCAGGGTCTAGCACACAGTAAGTATACAATAGATATTAGCAGTATATTAAAGTTACAACTTTAAAAGGTGATGATTACAATGCAAGCCATGAGACTGTTTTGGAGAGAAGAGGAGAGGAAGGAGGAAAGTGGAATATTTAGGCTGTCAGTGGTGACAAGTCCTCTATTTTTAATAAAATCAGGTGGTGGTGTCCATCTGGCTAAGTGTGGGCCCATAAGGTTGATTTTCACTCTGTGTTGGAAATTGTGCTCCAGCCTGATTGATTTCAGCACCTCTTTAATCCAATCTCAGATGTGAACATGTCCTGGCCGAGGTGATAATGAAGTAGGGGCTCATCTGTTTGTAGACATATGTGCCTCTTAGACGGGGCTGGCAAGCTGGGCATGGGGAGCCCTCTCTTCCCTCCTCCCCCTCCCTATGAATGGAAGAGGCTGGTGGCCAGTCCCCAGGGATCATCTGTCCAGGCCAGGCCACTGATCCCCAGAAGCACCTCAGTGCAGACTTGTGCTACAGCAGGGAGAAGTCTCCTTCCTCATGGTGCCTTTACCACCTTCCAGCTCAGGGCTGCCTGCTTTGTGGAAATAGGAGATGTGAGCATCATAGGCAACAAGTATCCTGACTACATTATCACCTGCTGTGAAACAGTCATCAAAAAGGAGCCATGGGGACCGCTCTTTTTTCTTTGCCATAAAATTTGTCCATCATTCATGTGAGATGGCGAGTAGTCCGTCCTCTGCCCACTGGGCTTGGTTAGGGTGAGTCCATAAAACACACCAGAGTCCAGTAAACTTGGTGGCCCTTGGGGAATGCCCAATTAGCACCTCCAGGCTTTGGTTCGTCCTGTTGTGCTGCCCTTGCAATCTCTACTACCTCATGAGAGGGTGGGCATCCGGGGCGGTAAGTATCAGCCATGTTTCCTGCACCGGCCAGCTTAATTACACCCGAGCAGCCAGAGCTGCTACAGCCTAAAGCTTGCGTTTCAGAACAGTTCTTACCAATGCATCAGGGGGCTTAAGTTTTCTTCCCATCTTAGACACTGCATAATGTATGGGAGAGTCATGACTTATTCTCTAATAAGTGTCTGAAGAGCCCTGTTTGTTATATGTGAATGGGTAGCATCTTGCCCATTTCCCTCCCCCTTGTCCCTGACTCACCTTCTTTCTTATTTCTCATACCCGAGGAGAAACTGTAAGGCTAGAGATATCGCCTGGAGATAACAGTGTATGCAGGTCCAGGGACCAGGTCTAATTCATCTTTGTATTCCTCACTTTCCCGGCAGGCACCATGACACTTGCCTTTGTCCAGACCTCCCACCCCGGCCCCATGCTGAAATACCAGACCTCAAGTCTTAACAAGAGCTCACAGACAGAAAACAGTGGCAGGGAAGTTAGCCAAAGAGATCATTAAAAAGATGGAGGGGCCTCCCTGGTGGCGCAGTGGTTGAGAGTCCGCCTGCCAATGCAGGGGATGCGGGTTCGTGCCCCGGTCTGGGAGGATCCCACATGCCGCGGAGCGGCTGGGCCCGTGAGCCATGGCCGCTGAGCCTGCGCGTCCGGAGCCTGTGCTCCGCAACGGGAGAGGCCACAACAGTGAGAGGCCCACGTACCGCAAAAAAAAAAAAAAAAAAAAATGGAAAATAGAAATCATGAAGAAAAATGTTTAAAGAATAGCAGACAAGGGCTTCCCTGGTGGCTCAGTGGTTGAGAGTCCGCCTGCCGATGCAGGGGACGCGGGTTTGTGCCCCCGTCTGGGAAGATCCCACATGCTGCGGAGCGGCTAGACCTGTGAGCCATGGCCGCTGAGCCTGCGCGTCCGGAGCCTGTGCTCCGCAACGGGAGAGGCCACAACAGTGAGAGGCCCACGTACCGCAAAAAAAAAAAAAAAAAAAAAAAAAAATGGAAAATAGAAATCATGAAGAAAAATGTTTAAAGAATAGCAGACAAGGGCTTCCCTGGTGGCTCAGTGGTTGAGAGTCCGCCTGCCGATGCAGGGGACGCGGGTTTGTGCCCCCGTCTGGGAAGATCCCACATGCTGCGGAGCGGCTGGGCCCGTGAGCCATGGCCGCTGAGCCTGCGCGTCCAGAGCCTGTGCTCCGCAACGGGAGAGACCACAACAGTGAGAGGCCCACATACTGCAAAAAAAAAAAAAAAAATAGCAGACAGGAGAAGCAGTTCAGGTTCGTTGAACTGAAAGATGGGATTATACAGAGCGCGAAGCCCGGGGAATGGAGCCCAGTGCTTTCCTCGGCCATTATCTCATCTGTCTCATTAATAACCTGCCAAGTGGTGATGATTGTCACCTTCATCTCACATGAGGAGATTGAGGCTCAGACAGGTGACGGAACTCACCTGTGGACTAAGTGGCAGTGCTCGGACTGGCCCTCACTGTTGGGGCTTCATCTGAGAAGCGGGCCTTCGCTTTGAGGCCAGTGTCACGCCCATGTCCACAGCAAGGTTTCCCTCCAGATGGGCAGGCCTGGCTCTTGGCAAGAGCCAATCACACCCTGCTGTTGGCTAGGCCAGCTGCCCCCACCTGGCTCACGGCCTTGAGAATATGTCTTTTCATGTTTGTCTTCACTCCCTCCCCACGCTCATCCTGTCAGCGCTCATCCTGTCACGAAGGGAGCTTGTAAGTCAGGCCAAACTTCTGTTTGACAGTTAAGTGTTCTGTCGAAGTACAGATGCTGTTCGGTTCTATTCCCTGGGTATTTTCCCCAAGCCCTGGATATTCTCCTGGAAAGCCAAAACCTGAACTCTTAGTTGAAAATAAACACCTTCCCTGGTGTTTCTCTATTATTATGTATTGAAGAACGATGGTACCCAACTTCCTCTACTCAAAGGTTATGTGGGCCTAGAAGGGGCTGAGTGAAGAGCAGGCAAAACAGATGAAAAGCATCTGCAAAGGACAGATGAGTCAGGCTTTGGAGCTTGGGGACCCAGATCTGAGGGCGTCATCTACCCCAAGGCTGACTTACGGTAATAGCCAAAGGAAGAAATAACTTAGGGTGTTTAGTATACAGTCAATTCAGAAGAAACTGACAACGCCACTCATGAGTTCATTCTGTAAACTATAACCATCAAGCACGGGACTAAGTTCTGGAAAGGCTGAGAGGAATCAGTGTCCCCAGGCCTGTGAGTGAATGTATGATTCCAGTGCAGTGTGATGTGGGCTGTTAGGAGAAGTGCACATGGTGCAGTGGGATTCTGGAGGGGAGGGGACCGGAATTCTGAGTGGGTGAGGAGTTAGCAGAAGCCCTCCATCCAAATAAGCAAGAGGAGGACAGGCCTTGAGAATGCATCCTAAAAGGAATAGCTAAAGGACTTTGTCCAAAGAGACATCACCAGGAGGTGACAGGTGGACAGGATCACTGTTTCCAAGTCCTAAAGGACTGTCAAAGGCAGAGGAAGACTAGTTTGAAGTCACCCTAGCAGGTAGAACATGTCCCAATGGCTAAGGAGCTATTAAGAGAGGGACCCAGGCTCCATTCCCACCCCCGTAAAAAAGTCTACTAACAGTCAGAACTAACCAAAGATGGGACAGTCCCCCTGCGGACATAGCAAGCTCCTCGTCGCTGGAAATGTGCAGACAGGACCCAAATAGCCCCTTGATAGTGGTTCTGTAGAAGGAACTAAAGCATCAGATTCAGAGAGGGGACTAGGTCAGATGACCTAGTGGTTCAACTGTTACTTGCTTTTAAACTTTCTGTTTTGATGGGGTGGGGGAAGGACACAAAACTCTGGTCTGAATTAATCTTGTTGCACATCGAACATGGGGTCTTAAGTAGCAACCACGCACTCTAGTTGGCAAAGCAGACCCAGCCTGCAGGACTAGTGACATAGCTGGGCTTACACCTGGGCCTGCTTTCCCATCTTCTGTAATGTGAGCTCATCTGGCCTCTGACCACCTAGCTGCTGAACCCTCAGATCAGACGCTCAGGGTCAGAAACATGGAGTGTACAAGTGGGAACTCAGTTTCCTTGGATTTTCAAAAAAAAAAGGTCCATGCTAAGGCTTGGATGGGCAAGTGCCCGGCCAGGTTTGTCTGCAGGTGATGGGAGTTAAGATGCCAGAACCAAAACCAGAGCTACCAGCAAGTTTCTGGCCATCCCCAAAGGGCAATGAACAAAGGCTGGGTGACCAGCTCTCAGGGACACAGCCACGGAGATCTCATCTCAACTGGGAGGTTGGGACTCAGTCTTCTGGTTCCTCTTTCACTTCTAAGTTACGGTGATTCTAATTGTGCCCGTCTCTAAACTACCTTGCTATTTTGTAACTCCAAAGGCCTGGTTGAGTATCATAATCAGAGATACAATTGCTGTAGAGTCATAGAATCTTAATGACTTCAGAATAATTTATTTGAACCTTTGCCTTTTACAGATGAGAAACTTGAGAATCAGACGGGCTAAAGGACTTACCCAAGGTCACACAGTAGCCCACGGCAGAGCCAGGACTAGGCTTAGAGCTCTAACACCAGGGCAGGGTTTGTTCTGCTTTATTCTGATGAATTTTCACTGGGCTTCAGCTCTAAGACGCCCTAAGTACCAGGGGCACCCGAGCAGAGGCTCATCAGCGGTCCTGTGTCCTAGCAAAGGGCTCCCCAAAGCAGGTTGTTATTTGGTTTCGGCAAGTTCTCTACGGTGAATCACTTTCAAAAACATAATGCTTTCTGGAACCTCTGTCACTGTTTGTGACCGCGGTCAAGTCTTTCAGGTTGTTTTTTTTTAGTCTTTCAGGTTTTAGAGTCTCCCTCAACGAGTGCTCAGATCCTTCGGTGTAATTTTTCTCCTTTCTCTGCCCCTCCCTCCTCCCTCTCCTCTCCTCACCCTCCCCTCCCAAACAGCTTTGACTTGGTCACAAATGGCGGCATCTCCATCATCCTGCGGTTCGAGCGGGCCCCCTTCATCACACAGGAGCACACCCTCTGGCTGCCTTGGGATCGCTTCTTTGTCATGGAAACCATCATCTTGCGGCAGGAGGAGAATGAGATTCCCAGCTGTGACCTGAGCAACTTTGCCCGCCCCAACCCTGTCCTGTCTCCTTCCCCACTGACGTCCTTCGCCAGCTCCTGTGCAGAGAAAGGCCCCATCGTTCCGGAAATTCAGGTATACCCAGATTTCTTAACTGCATTTCTCCATGCCTTTATTTCATTCGGGAGGTGGAGGAGGATCTCAGAGACAGGGGAAAGAGACAGCCCATCAGCCCACCATCCAGACCCCAGCCGGCGTGCTGTGAGGCTATGATGGCCACCCCCTTACACACTTAATACACGTGAGCCCTGTGAAGTGCCTGGCACCCTCCAGCATATAATAAATCCCCACCCCCTCTCCACTCCGCCACCCAGTTCACTTCCACGTCTCCTTTCCCCAACCTCCAGTGTCTCACCCGCTCCTCCTTATTTCTGTTAAAAATAGCGATGATAGGGGCTTCCCTGCTGGCGCAGTGGTTGACAGTCCGCCTGCCGATGCAGGGGACGCAGGTTCGTGCCCTGGTCCGGGAAGATCCCACATGCCACGGAGTGGCTGGGCCCGTGAGCCATGACCGCTGAGCCTGCGCGTCCAGAGCTTGTGCTCCGCAACGGGAGAGGCCACAACAATGAGAGGCCCGCGTACCGCAAAAAAAAAAGAAAAATAGCAATGGTAGTTTCCACCAAGAGGAGTGAGGCAGAGGGTCCCAAATGTTTGCGTCGTACTAAAGATTAAATGAGGAAATGTGTATGAGATACTTGGCACGATATCTGGCACCTACTAAGTGCTCGGTGAATTTTAAACATTATTACTATTAAGATTATTTTACACACACTGCCTTCATGCCAATTAACGAGTGCTTTGGCTCAAATCGATACACGCAAGTGCTTTACTTCGTTATCATTAAAAGGAAGTAATTTGGAAAAATGCATTTTCATCTGATAGAAACCAAGATGGATTCTTTGCCTAACAAAGCTGTGTGGACTTGAATTTCTTCTGCCATCCCAGCCCAATTTCTAATGGCAGAAACGAAGCCTGGGGAGGAGGAGGGATGGCAGTGCAGAAACTGGGGGAGAAGCCCCAGCCGTCCCGCCGGCCTCATGAGAGCTCTGGCGACGTGCAGGCTCATAAATGATCTCCGGTGCTGGCAGAGCGGGGTGTTTAGACATGTTTGTGTGTGTATTTCTTGCTGGGCTAAGCGGGCACATCTCTGCGCTGCACCCTGTTGAGTGGCTTCGGACGCCGGCCCTCAAGAAGGAAACACAACCATTTCGAAATTCTCATTGCACCCACAGGTTGAAACCTCACTCCTTTGCAGACATTCAGCGCTTGTCTCCTGTCTCCACCACCAGGCTGACCTTTCTTACGGAATGGTTGTCAGCGGAGACGGAGCTTGCTGGGGAGGGGAGAGTTGTTTCTCAGCACTGTTTTAGCTCCAGCGAGACGTCTCCCCAGGAGCAGGGACTTCGAAACAAATGAGGTGAAAGGTCCCCCTCTCTTTACGGTGCTCCCTGGGCTGGGTGTCTACGAGCCCAGCTGGGTCACAGACCTTGCTTATTATTAGATTCATGAAATACATGAAAACAAACTCTTGGGTTTTCCCAGTCCTGTCATTGGCTAGCCTTTGCAAGTACAGGGAGATGTACATTTTGAAGGGTATGTTAAGGAGAATAAATACTTATGAGAGCATCTGATGGCACTCAAGCCCAGCTTTGCCTAGAGCTTGTGAGCTGAAATTTAGGAAGATTGCTTTGGTGTAGGCCCAATCCCAAAAAATGTCGTGTGTACAGGAGAATGGGTTGGGGTGGGAGTTCACACCCATCTGTGACATGGACTGAAAGGAAGAGGCTTTCTTTGTGAAGGCCCAGTTCCCCTGTGACCACGAGGGTAAAATAATCATTGTCCTTTTAATGGATACGTTAGCCTCAATTGATTTAACGTCCCCTTCTTGAAACAGAGCCCAGAGCATCAAGCCAATAAAAGTTCTCCACTTTTGCCATGTGCCCAGGCATCTTGGCATTAATTTCAGCTTCCCATCTTGGAGCTGAGCCCATTGCACCAGTAGATAAAACACTGCCTTTCCCACCACTCTGCCCCTCTGGCACAGCCTTGGAGCACGCAGACTCCGTGCAGCCCATCTGTCTCTTTCTACTGATGAGCTGCGGACCTTAGCTGCAGGTCCTTGGCAGTCTGTGTTCCCAACCCTGCATAATGGTTCGGTCCACATCTCTAGCCTCTGTGTACCTTCCTGAAGAGGAAAGCCACTTGTAACAGATCTTCCTTTAGGAAAGTTTTGAGAGAGAAGCAGGCCTTCTCGCTGAGCCACCTGTACACATCGGTCGGAGGGAACTTCCCAGGGCCCCCTGCTTCCAGCACCAGCAGCACCGTCGTCATTAGTAACATTTACTGAGTGTCTGTTATGTGCTGGGCACTCTATGTATGTGACCTTACCCAGTCGTCAGACTAATCCAGTGAGGAAACAGAGATTCAGAGGTTCCATGAGTTTTCTGGGATGACACAGCTAGTGAATGAAAGGTGACAGTATGATAAATACTTTACACGTGTTATCCTCTCATTAATGCGACGAGATGAGCATCGCCATCCCTGCTGAAAGGAGGAAGCTGAGGCTTATGGAGCAGGGATGTCCCGAGTAAGAGCTGCCCCGGAAAGCAGGCCTTCTGACTCTCCTTTTCCTCCCACACCCCTCCCTCCCTTCTCTTCCTTTCCTGCCCTACCCTTCACACTCCGCTTCCTCCTCTCCCTTTCTCTCCTCCTCCTCCTCTGCATCCTCCTCTGCCTCTTGAACACCCAGAGTATGTGGGGCTGTGGCCACCTTCCCTCCACCAGTGATTCTGTGACCGTCACCTGCTGTGATCTGTCTCTCTAGGCTTTGCAGGAGGAAATCGCCATCTCTGGCTGCAAGATGAGGCTGAGCTACCTGAGCAGCCGTACCCCCGGCTACAAATCTGTCCTGAGGATCAGCCTGACCCACAGCACCATCCCCTTCAACCTCATGAAGGTCCACCTCATGGTGGCGGTTGAGGGCCGCCTCTTCAGGAAGTGGTTTGCTGCAGCCCCGGACTTGTCCTATTACTTCATCTGGGACAAGACAGACGTCTACAACCAGAAGGTGTTTGGGCTCTCGGAAGCCTTCGGTAAGCCTCCCAGCCGCAGGCCTCAGTGCCGTCCTCAGAGAGACAGTAAGATTTGGGGGCACGAGGCTCTTTTTCCACCTCCCTTGTTTTTTCTTCCTCCCTTTCTCTTCTCAGAAATACCTAAGGTCTAGTTGGACCTTTCAGTGACCATCCATGACCTAAAAGAAAGTACTCAAAGACCTGCATGTGGAAAACTTGACAGTTAAAAAAGAGGGTTACAAAACCAAAAAGGCCCTTGAAGAGCACTGTGGTGTTATGTGATGGGCTGAAAGAGGCTGGTGCCACAGAGACAGAGCCACGTGGACATTGCCCCAACCCTGCCCCCACCCCCAGCCGTTGGGCCTGAACTTACCCATTAAAAATATGGGAGTCTGGGGCTTCCCTGGTGGCGCAGTGGTTGAGAGTCCGTCTGCCGATGCAGGGGACACGGGTTCGTGCCCCGGTCCAGGAAGATCCCACGTGCCGCGAAGCAGCTGCGCCCGTGAGCCATGGCCGCTGAGCCTGCGCGTCCGGAGCCTGTGCTTCGCAACGGGAGAGGCCACAGCACTGAGAGGCCCGCGTACCGCCAAAAAAAAAAAAAAAAGGGAGTCTGGAGCTTCTGGGTTTCTTCGATCTTACTGAGGTGCAGGAGCTAAGATTCTTCCCTCATCAGAAAGGCTTTTTGGCCTCTTCACCTCCTTTCCAATCAGAGAGTCCCTTTGTTGATGTTATTGCTGTTTTTCTCTAAGATGAAGCAGAAGGTGACGACAGCCTCACCTGGAGTCCCAGCCCCACTCGGACCTTGGGCTTCCAGGGCTGGCTGTGCTCATCTCAGCTTCCGGGTGAGAGCAAGGCTCCACGAAGGGTTCAGAGCCGGATTGTTAGCAGTCCTGACCCCTGCAGGGCTAATCCTCCAAGCACTTAGAGTAACAGCCCAGGAAATCCCTCTCAACTTGAAGCTCACGCCAGTCTCATTCCCTCTCTAGATTCGGCAAAGGCAGAGTGAGGAAGCAGATGAGAAATAATGAAGAGAGAAAGAGCGAAAGAGGGAGGGAGGGAGGGAGGGAGGGAGGCAGGCAATAAGGGAGTGTCTGTTGAGCATCTGCTCTGGGTGATGTGCTCCCTGTACATCGGTATCTCGGTTAATCTTTACAACCACCCTCTGAGTCAGAAATTGTCCTCATATTCTGCATGAGGAAGCTGAGGACCAGAGAGGTGAGGTGACTCCCCAAGGCCACACAAGGAAGGAACTGAGCTGGATTTACCCACGATCTCCCCTGTAGGTTTGCATCCTGCCCTACCCCATAGGGTACACTGGGAGCGAAGATGCCATCCGTCACTGTTTACGATCCCTTCTGTAAACAAACTACTTCTACGGTCTCTTCAAACTCAATGAAGTCTTACTACCTCTTTAGATGAAATGAGCACATTTAAGTGCCCACCAGCCAGTTAAGGTCTCTCTGCACAGAGACGTCAAGGGCTGAGGTTTGCTTTCCTGAGATGACAGGGGACCAGTAGGAGGCAGAGTGTCTGCTTAAGGGACTCGAGGTCATAGGGAAGAGGTCACAGGGACATCTTCCAATGCATTCGCTCCTGCCATAGCGGGCCAGCAGTCTCTCAGGGCACCTAAAGGAAACTTTAAGGGGCTGCCCAATTGTTAATTCCTGTCTTAATCATGTGATAGAGCATTGCCCAGTGGAAAATAGCATCTACACAGAAAGATACGTGGAAGAAAAGGCATTCCTGTCTCTGCCAGTTCCTTTCCGTAGGGCAGTTACTGGGATTTTCACAAACCCAGCCTCAGGGAGCCTGCCATGGTTAGCCTGCCTCCCAGTGACCCAGGAGGCCTGGATTTATGAAACAAAAGCAAAACCAGGGATTTTCAAGCTTTGAGACCTCAAAGCAACTTCTAGCTTTCAAAGTTCCCTAACTGAGCTCCTTTACCATGTATTCATTATAAGTGATTTTTAATTTTTTTCTGTATTAAAGTATTACCATGTTCATTAATAAAAATGTGGTAAGTGGACCAAAAAATAGAAATAAAGTCAAACATATTTCTGTAAAAAAATACAACTACCTGTTAACGTTAAACTTTATTTTCTTTTTTCATGTATAGTTTTTTTTAACAGAGATTTAATACCGTATATAACCAGTCCTTTCAACTCAGCATTACCCCGTAAGCACTTTTCCATGTCACCCTGTGATCTTCGTAACCGTAATTTCCAGTGGCTGCATAATATTCCTCAGGTGGATACACTTGGTTTGCTCAACCTCTCACCCCCTTTGGACCTTTAGATTACCTCCAACTTTCCACTATTATAAATAATGCTGCAGTGAAGGCTTTAGTGCCTAAAGTATTTTCCATACTAAAGATTATTTCCCTGGAATCGATTCACCTGGGTCCTTCAACTGGGTCCTTCATAAAGTATTTAGAACATTCGTTTAATGTTTCCTGATGATGTACGATTGCTCTCCAAAAAAGGATGCTCAGGCCCAGCCTCCCTATTGCCGACAGGTCTGGTTGCCACTTAGGAATTTGATCCTTCTTCCTTTCCTACCAAAGACAAGCAGGGACCTTGCATGCAGATCGAAAGCCAAAGAAGAGGCTTTGCTCACCGGTGCGTTTTGTGCCTTTTGTCTTCTACAGTTTCTGTGGGTTATGAGTATGAATCCTGCCCAGATCTGATCCTGTGGGAAAAAAGAACAACAGTGCTACAGGGCTATGAAATCGATGCTTCCAAGCTGGGAGGATGGAGCCTGGACAAACATCATGCCCTCAACATCCAAAGTGGTGAGTGGATTAGTACCATTTCAGGAACCAGGCCACGGTGTGACCCTTTTCTCTCATATGCTTTGTTCCCTGCGAGGCAAAAAAACACACACTTCAAATTACGGAGTCTTATGTGTGATCAGTCGGTCAGAAGCGTTAATACAGGTAATTCCTTGGCTACCTTGTCACTGCTAGGCAGCGGGGATGCAGAAGTGAAGGGCTTCAAGGGTTGACACTCTGGGTGAGACAAACACTTCCCAGGCAGTTTCCACACTGTGCCAGGGACAGTGCCGTCACAGAGGGGAGCCGGGGACACTCTGGGGGCTGTAGAAGAGGAACACCTGACTCAGCTTCTTGGTTCAGCAGGGTGTCTCTTGGGAGAGAACTTCTGAGCTGAGTCTCAAAGGGTCTATAGGATTAGCCCTGTATGTCAAGGAGGGAGAACTTTGTAGGCAGAGAGCACAGCATGTGCCAAAGCACTGAAGCTTGAAAGAAGAGTAATTGGAGAGAACGTTCATTGTGGTTTGAGCAAAGGGTGAAATGAAGGGAAGAGCAAAAGCCAGAGCCAGGGCCTTGAGCAGCTGGAGTGCCAGGTAAGAAGATTAGAACTTTCAACTCCGTCCAGAGGCAGATCTCAAGCCTCTGAAAGGTTTAAAGCATGCAAGTGACACAGTCGGATCTGTAGTTTAGATAGCCCTCTCTGACTGTGTCCCAGGATGGGACAGGTAAACACGGTAATGATGTCAGATCTCTCCTGCCTAATCTGTAAATGCAAGAATGCTTATCAAAGCCACTGCTTTGATGGTTGGGGGGTGTGGGAGTTGAAAAACTAATTCTAAAGTTTATAATAAAATAAAGATTTGTAAATAGATAAGGCAGTCTTTAAAATAAGAACAAAAAAAAGAGGCACTTGCCAGATGTTAAGATACCTTAGGAAAACTGCAACACGTAAAACTGTGTGGTGCTGTCACAGGAACAGAGAAATAGATTCCATGGGATAGAACAAGGCATCCAGAAACTGACCTGTGAGTAGTAATTAGGACTACGTTTGGCCATGAGTGTCAGAAAAGCTAAAATAACAGAATTGCAAACAAGGTAAAAGTTTGTTTCTCACTCACCTGAAAGTCTGGAGGTAGGTGATCCGAGGCTGGTTTAGACCTCTGCAGGCCTCCATCCCCAAGGTCATGGTCCAAGGTGACTGCTTCAGCTCCAGCCTTCACATCTACTTTCCAGCCAGCAGGAGGGAGGAAACGGACTGAGAGCAAGCCCCTTCCATTGTAGCGACACCTCCCAGCAGCTGCCCACACCACTTCCACACCTTTAACCAGTTACCTGCCAAGTGTAGCTGCAGAGGGAGCTGGGGATTGTAGTCAGTTCCAGACAGTCACACGTCCAGCTAAACAGCACAGTTCTATAACTACAGAAGGAGGACAGGGTGGATAGGGTACAAGTTCCTGCCACGCACCATGTATACATGATATGTGGTAGAGGGAGCATCACACGTCAACGGAGGATGGATAGGTGTTTTAGAAATTGGTATTGGGGGAAACGGGCTCCATGTGTGGAGGAAAAAATTCAGTTCACACTGTACACAAAATAAATTTAAAAGTTTGATTAAAGAGCTAAATTTGAAAGATCTTTAAAGTTAATAGAAGAAAATACAGGAGAATGTATTTATGATCTCAGGGAAGGATTCCCTAAAACCCTAAAAAAAAGCACGAACATTAGAATTGAAAAATGGTTGATTAGACTATGTAAAAATGAAAGACGTCTGTTCAATAATGGGCAAAGCTAACAGATGACAGCCTGGGAGAAGATTCTTGTGACCATAAAAACCACAACTCACTCAAAGCTTCAGTATGGAAGGGGTGAGGCCAGAGGCAGAGAGTCCAGTTAGGAGGCTGTAGCAACAGTACAGGAGTTAAAGGATGAGCTGGGCCTGAGAAGAGACAGTATGGATATGGGATGCAGCTTGCATGCCACTGAGGTCAATCCCTTCATTTTGCTGGTGGGGAGACTGAGGCCCAAGGGCAGTTAAAGCACTGAAGAGACCCATGCAAGATCTGTGATCAGTCCATTAGTATCAAAATCAGATAAAAACCTGTCTCTTGACTCCACCTCAGTGAGAAGAGTCTGGAAGTTTCACCTGTGTATTTCTATGAACATTTACTGGTATCTACTCTGTGTCAGGTCTGTGCTAGGCCGTGGGAATACAGAAGGGAAAAGACATTGTCTCTGCACATGAAATGGTCTCACTCTAAAGAGAGAAAACAGATAAGTGCAATAAAGAATTCTGTGCCGTGATGGAGACGTAGACTAGGCACGTGAGGTGTGTTCAGTCTATTTGAGAGGCAGTGGGGCTGAATGATTCAGAGCCTGGAAGCGCTCAGAAGCGCTTCTGCTGTCATCTGTGTGATGTCAGGTCTCCCCTGTTAATACAGGGAGCATGATGGCACCTGTCTTACACACTTGTCATGGGAATTCAATCAGCAAGGCAATGTGGCCTGTCCAGGATGGCCTGGGTTTCATTATGGAGCGAGGCAGCCTTGGGAGATGAGTCTGGAAATGGTAGGCAGGGATCTGGCATGCCTTGCTTTTGCAAGGCCACCCTGTGGCCGGCCACAGGGGAGAGCCGTCTCCTGCTCCATCAGTGATTCTGTTCTTCTGTCCTTGTCCCAGGCATCTTGCACAAAGGGAACGGGGAGAACCAGTTTGTGTCTCAGCAGCCTCCTGTCATCGGGAGCATCATGGGCAACGGGCGCCGGAGAAGCATCTCCTGCCCCAGCTGCAATGGCCTTGCCGACGGCAACAAGCTCCTGGCCCCCGTGGCCCTCACGTGCGGCTCCGACGGGAGCCTCTACGTGGGAGATTTCAACTACATCCGAAGGATCTTCCCCTCCGGGAACGTCACCAACATCCTGGAGTTGAGGTATGTAAGGTGAGGCCTTCCTCACAGTTCCTAATATGTCCCTTTGCAATCCTGTGGGTCCACCTGGCGTGACCCACCAGCCCGAGAAGGGGGCAGGACAGAGCCTCACCTGTCACTCCCCAGAGGCCAAACTGTGAGCTGCGGGCTCTGGGGAAGCAGGCGCTGCTTTGCACGGGGCACTGCAATGAAGACAGACTGCCCTTGGGACAGGGAGATATCTTGGCATCCAGATGCTGTAGAAGGCTGCCGGCAACTGAGAAGCCCTTGGAAGCCCTTGAATCTTTCTTCTGTTTCCTGGCACCAAACTGATCAGAATTTATCACATGAGTCTTTTTATAAGGACAAGGGATGGTGTCACGGACTAGGCCCTGGTGCCAGTGTTAGCAAGCCTGGCCCTGTTACTTAACACACGTCGGAGTTAGGAGAAGTTCCCTGCAGCTGCCCCACACTGGGATAAGACCCACGGGCTGCTCCTAAGACGCAGAGGTGCAGCAGAGCCAGCTGTCAGCCTCTGCTTGTCCCCATTCTGACCATGAGGGATGGAGCACAGCCACACTCACAGCTCGGGGAAGGGCCTCATATGTTGGATGTCTCTGTGCCTCCTTAAACCAGATCTTTTCAGAACCAG
Organism: Orcinus orca; assembly: GCF_937001465.1. Taxonomy (NCBI): domain Eukaryota; kingdom Metazoa; phylum Chordata; class Mammalia; order Artiodactyla; family Delphinidae; genus Orcinus; species Orcinus orca. The sequence goes on along the minus strand of NC_064566.1, from coordinate 55,927,769 downwards.
ACCAGTCACAGGGTGGGTTTCAGGGTTATAGAGAAGCTGTGGTTAGAGATGGGGGAGCCTGACTCTCGCTTTCAGGAGAAATTGTACCAAGTTCCTCACAACTGTTTAGGGATTGGGGTCTGCCCATTTCCTGGGCTGGGGTCCATGTGAGTGGACGGGCCCTTGAGCTGGAAAGCAGCCAGGGGAAAAGGAAACTCTCTTTTTGCGAGGCTTCTTCTATTTGCCTAGTATAACAGTTCTGCAAGATATGTATTACTATCGCCCTGACAAATAAGATAAAGGAGACTCAGGGGATTTAAGGAATCTGCCCAAGGCCCAGCTTGGCAGGCCCAACCCAGAAGGCCATCACGCAGTCTGCCTCGCCCGAGAATCGTCACATGGCCCGGTGAGGACCACCGTGGCTGAATGCCATGCTTAGTTATTCCCGGGAGGTAGGTGCCCGCTGAGAGCCTCACCTTGCAGCACACGCGAGAGAGGAGGGGAAGGCTCGCTGGCTGACCACAGCTGTCACGGCCCTCGAGATGAGGGTGCTGGTACTCACCGACCCACACAGGCACCAAGGAAGGAGAAGGTCTTTGGCCACGAGAAAATCAGAAGCTCACGTTCTGTAGACTCACGGGAAATCAGGTGTCAGGCTGAATGAGAAGCAGCCGCTGATGGGATATTAGCTGCCTTTTCTTCTCTCTTTTATGAGTTTGACCAGTGTAGACATCTGCCAGAGAAGAGGGAACTCTTGAGTGTATTTGCTTTAGTCAGCTGCTCATAGTATCTCTCTCTTTCCCGTGCCATGATGGAAAGAGCCGTGGGCTACGGCGTCAGCCCACCTTGGCAGAGAAACTAGAACTGGACCACTTACCCTCTCTGGGCCTCCATTTTCACATCTTTTAAATAAGCGACCCCCATTTTCCCTGTCTCCCTGCCACAGCTGTGGGGAGATTGTGAAAGACGGTAAGTGGGTAAGGAAGGGAGGAGTAAATTAAATTTGGAAAGGAAAACAAATTTGTCGACATACTATCATCTTGGTATATTTTCTTCCAGTCTTTTTCCCCAGGCCTGTTTCTCTGTGTCACCCTCTCCCTTCTAATTAGAGTGTATCTCCAATTCTGTATTCTATTGCGAGGAGAATTGTGGTGGGCTACGCAGCTCTCCATTGGGCAGTGTGCACACAGAGATGCAGCTTTTTTTTTTTTTTTTTTTGTCGTACTGCTGTGGCCTCTCCCGCTGCGGAGCACAGGCTCCGGACGCACAGGCTCAGCGGCCATGGCTCACGGGCCCAGCCGCTCCGCGGCATGTGGGATCTTCCTGGACCGGGGCACGAACCCGTGTCCCTTGCATCGGCAGGCGGACTCTCAAGCACTGCGCCACCAGGAAGCCCAGAGATGCAGCGTCGAGTGTGTGTATCTCTGGGAGTGCTTCTCTGTACAGGGGAGGGGATCGACTATTCCAGCCTCTGTCTTACCCTGGTGAAAGCAGCTTGGGTCAACCTCATCCTCTTCCCGTAAGTCAGCAGTGTTGACGCAGGTGAAACCATGCCTCTTCTGTGATACGTAGCTGCTGATAAGTGAGCTCACTGACAAGTAATAGCCAATATGAAATATATCAGTGTCGGAGCTGCTAAGTTTTTATTTATTATAGTATCGTACAGGACCATTGCTGTCACGTTTTCAGGCTGCTAATAGTACTTCTAACCGTGCTGCTAACACTTCATTCTTTCTTCTATTCCCCGCTCTCCTGTCTTCTGTCAGAAATAAAGATTTCAGACATAGGTAAGCCAACCGCTGGAGAATTTCCTGTCTCTCCCCTGCCTTGTTGCATGCTGTATGGTAAGCCGCACCTGTCAATCTGAGATCGCTCAATGGCAAACGAATCCTGTGTGATTGGATCGGGTTGGGGGTAAATCAGCTACAATGAGAGAAAGTCATTAATAATGGTGGGGGTGGGTTGGGAGAGCCTGAACTCCCTTCATCTCTACCAAAGTGCAGCACTTACTCTGGTCGTTTGTGGACATGACAGACTGAGTAATAGGGGGAAATTTTAACCTTGGCATAGTAATTTGAACACCCCGGTCTGCTTATCCTCAGAATGAATGATGACGTTATCCTAACTGTGTTGAGTGACTTGGAGGGTCACAGTGGGAAGTCCTGAGAATGTCTCATTCAGGCAAAGATCCTGGAAGACAGGCTTCAGATTTGTATTTCTGTGGGCATTCCAGGTGCCTTGGCTTTGGAGGCTGGGTTGCTAGGGGACCTCTCCAGAAGGTCTGCCAGCAAGGAGAGAATGGGGGAATTTCCAGACCATACAGACCACCCAAAGGGAGCAACCCCCAAACAGGAACTTTGTCACAGAGTAGATTTGTCGTGTAGGCTCACAGTGACCCTGCGGCAAGCAGAAGTGGTCCTCGTCAGACACACCGGGAGGAATGTCTGCCTGTCAGCATCCCCTGTCATTGTGACGCTCGTCTGACTCCTGAGTGGTGGTCACCTCAGAGTCCCCAAGCCTCACACACTTCTGGGTGACTTGAAAGTAGCCATGGCAGATGGGGATGTGGCTCGCACTGCTACCTAGGTGACTCTCAGTTATTCACGTGTGGCTCAGATCAGAGTGGCACATGGGGTGGTGCTTACTTGGGATAAGGATGGTAGAAAGAGGCAGACCCAGAAATACAGTAATGTTTATGTCCATGTCTATATAGTTATTAATATAATTAATAACTATATAGATATAATTAGATATAGTATTAATGTAACAATCATATATAGTCTTTTAAGATACTAATAATAATATGTAGAGAGCATTTAATGTGTAGCAGAGAGAGGGTTAAGTGTTTTACATGGATTATAGCAGTTCACCCCCAAACCACCCTGTGAAGTAGGTATTCATGATACACCCAATTTACAGATGAGAAAACTGAAGCTCCCCAACTGTGTGGCCTTGAAAAACTTATTTCATCTGTCTGATCATTAGTTTCTAATTTGAGGATAATAACATGTCCCTTGGAGAGAGGAGCACTAATGATTTATTATTATTATTACTATTATTATCATCATCAAAACAATTATATGATGATGATTATGTCTCCATTTTTCCCCAAAAAGGAATTCAGTCCTCTTACAACCAAAGACACATGTATTAAAGTAAATTAAGTAGCGTTTGGGAATAAGAGAAAAAAGGAGGAAACACATATATGTGATGACACATCAAATAAGACTCTGAGCTTCCTGGAAGCCAGATTAAACAGGGAAACAAAATTGTTTTCATGGTTTACCTCATCAGAAGTGGGAAAATATGCCCACTTCTAAGCAGAGGAATATTTTTTCCTGACACTGAAATAGAAAAGAGATTTCCAAAGGTCTCTGTGTGGATGATACTGAACTATGAATTGATATGTGCCCTCAAGTTCAGTTTTATAGAAAACACAGTACATTTCATATGAAAATCTTGGATGAAAACCTAGCATTTATCATTAAAACCTCCAATCAGTGGTGGTAACTGCCTGGGACACAGCCGGGGTACAGGGGGACCTAGCCGGGAAGAGTTAGGAGCCAGGGCCCTTGTCCAGCTTTGCTGTGTATTCATGCGGCCTTGGGCTGGTCACTTAGCTTTTCTGGTTTCCAATTGCCTCATCTGTAAATTGAGAGAGTTGTGGGTTTGGTACCTTTTGTTTCTGACTTTTAGCAGTCTTTTGATGTATCCATGGTATGATTTCAGGGCTGGATTCCTGCCCTCTCTCGATTCATTGTTTTCTCACGTGCTAAAACCTATTTAGAAAGTGAACCGAAGCGGAAGGGAAAAACCGAATTTTTTTCTGCCTTCCAGTTTTCTACAGACAATCAGGAAGGAGAAGACCAGGGCTCCGGCTCTGATTTTAACTGGTACCTGGATATTGGTAAATCCCTTCCTCTCTCAGAGCCTCAGTGTTCCCATCAGTAAATGCCAGAAGTAGATTAAAGAAATTCTAAAATTTTGTCCTCTTCGTCCATTAGCATTTACTGTTCCAGCTGCTTCCAGGGATAGCATTTGGCTCCAGGCTGGTGCCCTTAGCCTGTGGGTGTGTGTCTCTTTCTTTGACCTTTGCAGCCTCAGTTCAGCCTACCGTACTGGACATGCTCAGCACAGAGACCCCCACCCTGGTCCTTTGGGCATCTTCCTCCCTGCGTCCCTTCAGGGAACAAGGATCCTCACCTCTTCCCAGATCTCTCCCCTAGCGTCACGGAGGAATGTCTGAAGCCTGTTGTTCAAAAGTACATTTGAACTCAGTTCTCCATCAAACCCAGCTACACAGATTATGTTAACTCTGAGAGAGACCTTAATTGCCTAGGAAAATAGGTTAGACAGACAGTATTAAGTATGACATACTTGTCTTTTCCATTGTGCAGTAACATAAATGTTCTGGAGGTTTCGTAAGGTGACCAGCTGCCCTTAATTGGGCATTTTTATTTTTTAATAGAGCAGGCACTGTGCTCAAAGATTTGCATTCTTTATAGAATTTTGTCCTGAAGTAGCCCTTTGAAATAGATGTGATTATCCCCATTTCTGAGATGAAAAAACTGAGGCTCAGAGTAATGAAGTAATTTGCCCAAGGTCACCTACCAAGTGGGTTGTGGAGCTGGTATTTGAAAACCATGTCTGTGTGGTTCCAGTGCTCAAGCTCTTCCCACTTGTTCCAAGAACCAGTGAATCAAGTTCTGCCAGGGCTGCTACATGATGTGGGCAAAGGACGCTGCTTTGCACAAGCGGATCTTATCCTGAGACAGAGGGAGAATGCTCACTCACAAGCAGGGAATAGATTGCCTTCCGTCCCAAGAGACTTCTGGGCTCACAGCTCCTACTAGGAAATTCCCTACATTGTCCAGAAAGAGGGCAGAGTGAGGCTTCACTGTAGCTCAGTAACTTCAGGATTGCTACCTTATAGCCTCTAAGGTTTTCGTAGCTTCCAGAGATACCAGGCTTATGTTTAAGGAAGTAGAAAAGAACGACCGTATTCTATACGCAGCCCTCCTCAGGATACTGGGGATCAGAATCGGATCAGATGCGGTCCCTGTCCGCAGAACCAGGCGTGGGGTCTCAGAGTTAGGCCATCTCCCGTCTCATGCATTTATGGCTTGCAGAGTATTCTAAGTAATGCCCTGCTCCTCCAAGTACAGATAAGCAGCGTCGGCATCCTCTGAGAACTTGTTAGAAATGCAGGCTCTCAGGCCACACCCAGAACTGCTGAACTGAAGTCTTCCTTTTAGCATGATTCGTGGGTACATTAAAGCTTGAAAGGCACTGCTCCTAAAGCCATGGTTTCCAAATCTAGCTGTGCCTCAGAATCACTGGAGTGATTGATGTTAAAGGGACAGATGCCCAGGCCCTTCGGATGTGATGGGTGAGGCTTTTTAAAAAAGCTTTCCAGGTGAACCTGATGTGTAGCCATATTCAGAACCATCACCCTAAGACCCGTAGCGGTGGATGTTTCCTGTCTCTAATCCCAGACAGGTGGACCATCCTTCACTCACTGATTCATAAATTCAGCAGGCCTTTCTGGAACACTAGCTCTGCACCAGCCCGGTGCTAAGCACCAGGGACTTGAAGCCAGGCCCTGCCCTTGAGGAGTCCAAGATGTCCTTGAGGAGGCAGACAACTAAGCAGAAAAGGGTCTTAAGGTGCCAGAAGTACTAAAAGTATAATCTGCTGAGGGTCTCGTGGGACCACAACAAAAGAAAGAGGGAAAAGCAGGGTCCCAGGAATCCAGGAATGGTAGGTATTCCAGATGAGGTGTTGCTGGAGCTAAATCCCAAGAGATGAGCAGGTGCTCTGGAGAGAAAGGCAGTGGAGCTTTCTAGGCCCTGAGAAGCAGTGTGGGGAAGTAGAAAGAACACAGACTTCAATGTCCAGCAGATCAGAGATGGAAATCCATCATGCCACTTAGCAGTTTCTGGCATTGCTCAAGTCACTTCACCTCTCTCATCTCATTTCTAAAAGTTTTTTTTTTAATAAATAAATAAAAAGCACCTGCCTTCTGTGGTAGCTGTGATGAAAATGAGGTTGTGCATATAAAATGCTAGCACAGTGTCTGGGACAAATTGGCACCTGGAGGTAGTAGCAGATGCTTCCGTACCAGCAGCGGGCAGCTCTGGTCGCGCTGCTCCTGGGAGAGGTCCAGGCACTGCTCCCGGTGCGGGTGGCCTGAGGAAGAAGTGAGCTGAAGATTATCCAAGAGCTCTCTGCCAACTGGAAAGGGCCGTTGAGCTGGATAATTTCATTCGCTCCTAATGACAATCCTGTGAGCAAAGCAGAGCAGAGATGCCATCATTCGACCCTGAGGGACCTACCGCTTGGACGATTTAGGTGACTTGCCCACGGGAGAACCCACATCCTCTCAGTTCAAAGCTAGTGCTTTCTCCCCTGCACTTAACTGACCCCCCCAACCGCACATTTGTCCTTGAGCACAAAAGAGGGGCCACAGGACAATCCTGACCATGCCACCCTCTTCTGGAATTCACGGACCTGAGAAACGTCACCTAAGTGGTACTTCCCCAGGGCAGTGCAGAAAGACATCAGCTGAAACCTCGGGCGGAGGCTAATCTAAGTGGACAGGGCCCCCCCACCAGACTCCCTCAAGGACCTATTTTCTGCCAAGGTGGATAGCAACCATTTATCATGAGTGTGATACGCGAAGAAATGAAGGAATCACCCCCTCCTCCAGCCGTCATCAGGAAGCAGAAAGATCAAGGCTGCCCCAGCGTTGCAGAGTAGGATCTAAGGTCACTGCATCTTATTTAGCCAGAATCAGTGCCATCTGGGAAGATTAAATCTGTGTTGCATTATAGGGCTAGTCACAGGGGACATTTCAAGATAAACAGGACCTCTCTCCTGTTACCACCACCCCCAAAAGAGAAGTAAAAAAAAAAAAAAAGCTAAGTAATTTGATTGAAAATGCTGTTTAAATAAACTAAAAATGGAGAGTCCGTCCACTTAATGGCTGCTGTGGGCTAGAAGGCACCAAGCTGAACATTGGAGATACAGAAAAGAATAAAACCCCGTCTCTTCCCACCAAGTATTTGGGAGACAGACACAAAAATAAATAGCCACAGCATTATGTTAAGTGTCCTGTAACCCAGATGTGAACAGATATGAATCTCAGGGAAGAGAAGTCAGGGAAGGTTTCCCAGCAGAGGTACCATCTGAGCTGACACCTGAAGAATGAGTAGCAGTTCAGCAGGCTAAGAAAGAGGGGGCCCGGGGTATTCCCCAGAACAGGAAGAGCAGGGGCAAAGGGGCGTGATGGCGCATTTGAGGGACTGAGCACAGGGGGTCTGTGAGGAAATGGCAGGAAAGAGGCTGGGAGGACGGAGCAGCCGCCGGGCACGAGGGGCCTTGTGTGCTGCCAGGCTGAGGAGTCTGAATGAGCCTGTAAGACATGGAGGGTCCTGGAAGGTCCTGGAAGGGAAAGCATTGAGGTGACGTGTTGGGTTTGGGGTTAGATCGGGGAGGAATGGCTAGGGGAGGACCTGGGCTGCAGGCAGAGACCTGCCCTTTGTTGAGGAGGTCATGAGACAGGCGGGTCAGGACTAGAGAGGCAGGACAGCTGGAGGAGAGCATGGCATCTTCGTCGTATTCAGGGAGAGGAAACAGGAAGGAAAGCCTTGAGTCTGGAGGCCTGGCCAGTCCCCAAGACACCGCCCAAAGCAAGGGATGGGTGTGATGAGGAACAATCAGACTAAGACCTTCAGAGAACCTGACACTGAAGATTACAGTGTCTCAGTCTCCATATGTAATTCAAAACCCACTAATCTGTAAAATAAAATTTTGTTTTTCAAAAGGACCCAAAACTTGCATGCCTGATGAGATGCAAAATAGCTTCTTTCTTGTCTCTTCTGGTCCTCTTACTTGTACCTTGCAGGGGTATAGAGTGCCCCTACTGTGCTGGGGCTCTAGACACTGCTCAGTCTGTGCCCTGAATCCCCTAGCATGGTGTGTGTCCCACCGTCCGGTGAAAGTGGCCAGTGCCAGGCCGTCCAGGCTGAACAGAAGGAGATTCCTTATTCCTTTGAATCAGAAGATTTTCCAGAGACTTGGAGTCCCAGAGACTAGCAATATTTAGATGCAGTCTGAAGCCCTGGGAATGATCAGGCCACGTGCAGGAACTGATCGTTAGCTTCCCAGGAGTTATGAGTCTGACTCCAGTACAGCCTAGACCTGGAAGAAATTGTAAATCATACCTTGTGATAGGAAAATTCAGCCTTAATAAGAGATACCTACTCTGTAGTCCTGTCCAAATGCAAAAACAGACATAATGACTAATAATTAAAATAACGATTATGATTCTTAAGTACTACGTGCCATGTATCTGCCGAGTATTTTTCATACATGGTTTTATATAATGTTCCCAATACACCAGCAGGGGAGCTGTTCACATCCCCATTTTGCAGATGAAGAAAACTTGAGGCTCAGGAGGCCAGGTAACTCGCCCAGGTTTCAGAACCAGGAAATAACAAAGCTAGACCTGGAACCCAGACTGAGCTCACCCCAAAGCCCACACAGTTTTCCTGCCCAGTGCTTAGAGGTGGTGCCTTGTCTCCATAAGCCCTCTGTACAGTCGTGGTCTAGCTTCGCTTTCTTCTGTTAGCACAGCCTTGTCTCTGTGGCTGTTTTCCAGCATCAGAGCTATCCCCAGCACTGCTCCTCTCTTCCGTTTGTTCTTCCTTGGCTATTGCTGCAAATTACAAACTAATCCTGCAATCCATTTATGTCTGTCTGCACTAGGGAGACTGCTGGGCTCCTGATAAGTGTCACATGAGCGTCAGCAGAAGATGGTATTGACACTGGTTGGTGTCCAGGCCGAGGCCTTAGCCGTCAGTCCCCAGATGGGGGTGGGGCTGCTGTGGGGGAAGTGTTGGTGTGTCATTTTGTTCTGAAGTGTTTTTTAAAGTCAGAGTCTTTCGTGTTTCTGGTCTGGATTTACCAGCCGCCTCTGGTAAGCCTCACGGATAGTCTTAAGAAAACACTTACTGAGCACCTGGTATGGGCATGGCACTGGGCATCACGGGCTTTGGCAAGAGGCATTTGCATTCATAGTTGGGTGGGAGGGATAGTTAGGCCAACCAGAGAGGTCAGAAACATTGGGCAACCATCACCCCAAATAGAGACATTGTCCCCATGAGACTTTTTTTACTTGGACTCAAGTTGTGCATCTCCAGCTGCCTGTTAGGAAAGAAGAAAGTGCTCACCAACTGCCGTGTCCTTGTTTTCCAGTCACAGCCCAGCACACAAGTACTACTTGACCACAGACCCCACGAGCGGGGCTGTCTTCCTTTCGGACACCAACAGCCGGCGGGTCTTCAAGATCAAGTCCACCGTGGTGGTGAAGGACCTCGTCAAGAACTCCGAGGTGGTGGCGGGGACAGGTGACCAGTGCCTCCCCTTTGATGACACTCGCTGTGGGGATGGTGGGAAAGCCACGGAAGCCACACTGACCAACCCCAGGGGTAAGGCCTTGCTTTTAAACATTCCCAGTAACATTTATTGGGGTATTTTCCATTTCCAAAAGACATATCTGTTTATTATTACAAAAAAATGTTGGAAAACGCTAAGAACTCTATGGAGGAAAGTTTAAATTGTCATAATTCCACCTGCCAGAAATTTTCCCAGTTAACATTTCCTGTCTTTCCCCCTAGTCTTTTTTCTAAGTGTTCTTGTGCATGTAATGCTCACCAGAAACAAACAAAATGAAATCACATTAAACAACCTGTTTTAGCAACCTACTTTTTTTCCTAAGTGATATATCGCAAATGTTTCCCCATGTCATTAAAGAGTCTTCGGTGTACTTGCTTTTAATAGCTGTATATTATCCCAGCAAATGGATGTCCCATTATTTAGTTATCAATACCCTCCTGCTGGATATTTATGCTACCTTTCATGTTATTGTTTGATAAAAACATGGCAGTGTATCATCTTTGCACATGTTCATGTGCTATAGGATGGGTTAACTCTAAGCTTCAATTCTGAGTGCTTCAAAAAGTTGGACCGCTTCATACCCACAATCACTTTCCATTCACTCATTCAGCAAGTATTTACTGAGCATGCAGTGCAATGTACTTGCATAAATAAGTTCATTGTAGCAGAAAAATAAGACTTGAATGTGAATCTCTCAGATGGGAGAGGGGGAGAAGTGCTCCCTGAGACGCGAGGAAAAAGAACTGTGCATGGGAGTCCAGAGCCAAGGGAGGTCCCTGTGTCCAAGAGACTGAGAAAGCTTTTTCGAGGAGATGCCATCATTGTCAACAGACACCCATCAGCGTATGTTTACCGTGTTGCAGGCCCTAAAGCCAATGACCTATAGTGTCTAAGCCACATGGCCCTTAACAATAAAATAGGAGTAATAGTCTTCTGTGTCCACCTCCTAGGATTGTTCTGAGGGTCAAAATTAGTATATTTCATATGATGTCCTATAAAAATGTCATGAGTGATAGTTTTTTTTAAATAGTGCCAGATTTCAGGGCGTGGTTTTGAATGAAAGCTGTAGGTTTTCAAATGAAAGCTGACTTACTCCTCCAAAAAGCCACAGTGCACTTCACACTCAGGAGTCCTATATTTAAAGTCACACATTGCCACCTAATAGCTGTGTGACTTTGGGTGAGTTGCTTAACCTCTCTGAGCCCCATCTGCCTCCTCTATGAAATAGAAATACACTGTACAGTTGTAGTACAGATTAACTATTACCAGGAATGTAAATGCTTGCTTAGGACAGTAGTACCAGGCACGTGATAAACATCCCATATGAGTAGTTCGTATTATAATTGTTATATTGTCTGTGCAGCATACAATGTATCATATTATTTAATAGCATATGTCTCTACCACATACGTGAAGTGGTCAGCTGGTGACTCCACGGGGTAAATAGTGTGACATCTGTGGTTAATCTCCTTCCTAATCGTGATTTCCTAATACTGAAAGAGTAGCCTGGAGAGGAAAGAACACTGGGCTTGCACTTAGGGACCCTGCATTACAGTTTTGCTCTGCCACTCCCGGCTCTTGTGTCCTCCTTCTCTGGGCCTCAGGTTTCCCGTTAGTACATGTGAGGATTGGGCAGATGGTCCCCGAGAGCCCTTTTGGTCTCAACCTTCTGTTCTCTTAGAATTAAAACAGTTTTTTCTGAGAATTTTTATTTTCTCAAAATCTTTTCTCAGTTGCTCTACACATGTGTGTTCTCCACCCTCCCCTCACAAGCACACACACACGCACAGATGCAGTGACAGTGAAGTCTCCCCAAAGCCTGTAATTAACCCAGATAGAAATGACAAGGGTGCCACAATGTGCAGACACTGTGCGGCAGGGAGGAGAAAAGATGTCCGTCTATATAGCACAGCAAAAGGAGGACAAAATGAAGTAATTAATCAGGGGACAGACTGCTTCTATTAGCCTGTGCAGCCAACTTTGTAAACAAGAAACCCAATTGTTCCTGTAGCACTCATCCGTCCTAGCAGATGGAAGAGAAAGACTGAGCATAGCCAGGCAGACAAGAAAGCTCCTGTCTCGGTGCTTAAAGAATATAATTAATTTACGTTCTAGGTAGGGACAGAATAAAGGCTTCTTCCCCCGCTTTGAGGCTGCCGGGTCCTCTGTGTGAAATCAGTCGCCAGCCCTGAACAGCCTGAGGAGGGGGCAGGAAGAACCACAGCTCCCGTGGGTGTTCACGCTCAGAGGCCCTTGGGTGTCTTAACTCCACCCTCCTGACCGGTCAGAGACACGTGGGCCCTGAGAGCAAGCACAAAGTGGGTTCCGTGTTCTCATAATTGTAAGTCCTTAATAATTATTGAGGGCGAACTATTACAGGTCAGACATTATTGTCCACATTTTATCCATGAAGAAACCGAGGCTTGGAAGTAAAGTGATTCCCCTGAGGTTGTACAGCTGGAAAGCTTTATACTTCAAGTGTCTCCACCTCTGTGAAGCTTTTGCTGATCCTTCTTTCAGTTCCTGCCCCAGAGAAAACTGAACAGAATGAAACTGACCTGAATCTCCTTTATTTTCCCGTGAACCTTCCCGGCTTCTGTCACTCCCTGGGTCCATTCTCATTCCCAGGCCTCCCCATCTAGAATGTGTGCTCCTCAGGGGCACATCCTGTCTGCCTCTCAGCCCCAGGACCCCTGAGCAGTTCACATTTTGAGGGGGCATGTCTGCCTGTCGTGATTCTCGACTTGGGGTATCAATATCACCCATGAGTGTTTTTAAAACAAGACTTGGTCCCGGTCCCAGCCACCCTATGAACTAATATTTCCAGGAGTGAGACCAAGCAGGTATATATCAAAAAAAAAAATCTTCAGGTGATTCTGATACATATCACTGGTTAAGAAGTACTGATTTGGGCTTCCCTGGTGGCGCGGTGGTTAAGAGTCCACCTGCCAATGCAGGGGACACGGATTCGTGCCCCGGTCCGGGAAGATCCCACATGCCGCGGAGCGGCTGGGCCCGTGAGCCATGGCCGCTGAGCCTGCGCGTACGGAGCCTGTGTTCCGCAGCGGGAGAGACCACAACAGTGAGAGGCCCACATACCGGAAAAAAAAAAAGAAAAAAAAAAAAGATTTACTAGAGTGGTCCTCAAACTTTGATTTGTATCATTATTACCCAAGGTGCTTGTCAAAAATACAGATAGATGCTCAGGCTCCACTTGAGATTCTCTGAACCAGGTACCTAGGGGGTGCATTTTAGCAAGCTCCCAGGTGATTGTCACACACATCCAAAAGTGAGAAATATAGATCTAGAACAATCCCTTCCTTTCACAGCTGAGAAAACAAATGCAGGGACATCCAGTGACTTGCCTGAGGTCACACAGCTGGCTGGGGAGAGTCAACAGGTGGGACGGTCTAGCAAATGGAGGAAGTGATGTTGAATAATAATTATGACTTCTCCTTTCAGTGTGCCTTTTTTTAGAAATTAAATTCACCAGTCTTCCCTACACAAATCCAAAGGATTGTTTTTTTAGGCTCTATAATTCTGAAATAACCAATGAAACTAAAACAGTAATAGGAAACTCCCTGGAGGTCCAGTGGAAAGGACTCCACACTTCCACTGCAGTGGGCCCAGGTTCCATCACTGGTCAGGCAACTGAGATCCTGCAAGCCGCATGGCACGGCCAAAAAATAAATAAAAAAAAAAATAAAACAGTAATAGACTAGAAAAATGTGAAGGATGATTATCTTGGAAGAAAAGAAAAATTGTTGCCAAAAAGGGATTTGATTATTATAATTACAGGTCTTCAGAAGTAGGTTAATTTAAATAATCCACAGTTTTGACATTGAAAAAGTTCCTCCTTGCCACTACCTCTAGCGCTTAACAAACTCCCAGAAGTTATGAGTCCATATGTAGTGCATGGCTAAGACGATAGGTGAAATTCTCCAGAGGCAGCAACGTGGAAGGACCAGAGGGCTGGAGAATCTGAACACCTGGGTTCTAATCTCTGCTTTGTACAAGCCTCTGGGCAGCTGTCTTCTCGTCTTTAGAAAGGGCATGAATGTTGTTGGAAGAAGCTAATCAAATCACAAAGGGGGAGGTGCTCTGTCCACCCGCAGGTTTCCATGAGTATGTGTGTTGTTGCCACCTCAAAGGCTGAATCCCCTGTTTTGGCTTCTCTACCCCAGGCATCACGGTGGACAAGTCCGGGCTGATCTACTTTGTGGATGGCACCATGATCAGACGCATTGATCAGAATGGGGTCATCTCCACTCTGCTGGGCTCCAACGATCTTACCTCAGCCCGGCCCCTGAGCTGTGATTCTGTCATGGATATTTCTCAGGTAAAAGGAGAAAGCTTCGTCTGCTAGAGCCCTGGGTCTGCACACTCATCCTCTCGCCGGCCCCCAGCCAGCCTGCTGGCCGTTCATCTTTATATTGCACAAGGCTGTAAGCACACTCTCGGTGAAGTGCACTAAGGACACGCAGATGGTTAGGGCACGGCGCGGTGCTCTGGAAGTTCACCATCAGAGGTGACAAGTGGGTGACAGAAGGAGGCTCGGGGGACAGTGAAGAAATTTGCCTCAGGAAGCCTCGAAGGCAGCAGAGCCTCACACAGTGTGAATTTAAATCCATAACCTTCTGAATTCCCACTTTGGAAGCACTTATAGATATTTGAACATTGTCTGTTCTCTTTCTAGACTGTAAGCTACATGAGGACAGGAATTCTGTCCATCTTTTCCTCTACTGTAACCAGGGTACCTGGTATGCACAGGAGCACAGCCAATATTTGTTGGTTGATTAGTTGGTTGATTGACTGATTGAATCCCAGCTTTGCCATTCACTAGCTGTGTAACTTTAGACACGTTGCTGAGGTCCTTTGAGCCTCACTTTTCATATCTGTAAAATGGAAGTAATTGGCATTGGCCTGGCAGGATTGCCTTAAGAATATGTGAAACGGTGTACGCAGGCCTCCTAGCACTGCTTGACACTCTGGAGGTGACCGATAAACAGAAATTCTAGTCCTGCTTTCACAAAGGAGGTGACATTTGTGCCAGGTTTTGAAGGTTGAATAGGAGTTTGTTGGAAGAAAGGAGACATTTCACACAAGGAAACAGCATGTGCAAAGGTACAAAGATGTTAATGGGCCTGGAACGTTCAAGGAACATTGGAAAATTGGACACTGAGCATAGGGTTCTTGGAAGGAAGTACCAGGAGTTGTAACTGGAGGCATGCTTTGGGGCCAGTTAGGGAAGGACTTACCTTACCATACCAGAGTTTGGACCGTAGCAGGTGGGTGCTAGGATCCCGGTGTAGACCCAAGAAAGACACAAGGTTCTGGCTGTTCAGCATGTCCCTGGTTTGTCCTGCAGTGACTTGACAAGGGGTGTGTCCCTTATTGCTAGATCCTTTAGCAGGACCTGGCTGGTGCCGAATCAGTGAACATCCATCTTGCCAACATTAGCAAAACCAAGGAAATAAGGAGGCTCGAATCACACTAGATTTTGAGTTGGTGTCAGCAGTGGGCACACTTAGCTTTTTAAACCCCCTCGCTTCTAGGGGAGCCTGCACACGGGCCCTTTGCCACTGACCGCAGACCTGCTCCCTCTACTCAGCGGGCGGCAGCTGGGAGACCTCTCTGGTCATGCCTGTCCCTACTACCGATGTGTGTCGCAGAGCCCCTTCCCCAGAACTCAGGGCTGCTGCCGACGGCCCAGCAGCCATGTCCCTTCCCTGTCAGATGCTGGTGTGCACCAGCTAATATAATCGTTATGCTCCAGTGTGGAATCTGTTCTCTGCCACCTGTCTTTCCAGTATGGCAGGCCTCCCCTTGCTGGCTTGAGAGTTTCCCTCTCCAGTCTGTAAGCAACCATGATTTATCCATCAGGAAGCTGCCACGGCCTGAAGATGTGCGTCCAAGTATTTTCAGTTCTCAAAATGGGCCCTCCACCAGCCAGCAGAGGGTGCTGAAAATTTTCAATCTACACATGGGAAAATTGTTTAACTTTAGCTAGAAGTACTGCCAAGCAGCCCGATCAAAGGCTTGCAAGACAACGGGCATAGAGTGGAGGGGGGAAAAAAAACCACACTTAAATTCAGAAATCCTGGACTGAAATCTCTATGGCCATGGTCCTCAACACCCTCCTCTGAATCTAAGCATGGGATCCTTTTTACCAAACTCTCCAACACAGGCATAACCTCTTATACACATGTACGGGAAGGGGGCCTGGCTTTCATTCTCAGAGATTCCTCTGTCACAAACACGCAGCTGCTTTACTGTGCCCTGTGGAGCAGGGAGGTAAGGCAGAGAGATGAGAGCACAGCTCACACAAGGGTGCAAAGGGGAAAACCAAGGAACTCTCTGGGAGGGGACGAAGACCAGGCCAGAGGAGAAACTAGAGGGAGGCAGAGAGTAGAGAAGGAACAGAAGATGCTGCAGCCTGTTCAAAACAGGATTAGTGCTCAACTCTGCAGCCTGTGGCCACCACAGACAGAGTATAACTCTGTCCGTAGAGTCCAAAATGACTTCCTGAGAATTTAGTATGTGCCGGGCACTGTTAGAAATGGGGATACAGAAAGGTTACGACTTCACTTTTCTTGTTTAGCTGTCACCATAATCTGTCAAGGTAGGTATTACGTACCCCATTTTATAGATGAGGAAACTGAAGCTCGGTGAAAGAAAATGTGGTTATAAATGCAGAGCCCTGCGCTAGGTTCCCTCAGGGGTATGGAAATGAAATTTTTTTACGACATCACGTAAAACACTTCGAACTTCTTTCCCCATATGGAGAAGGTGGTAATAAATATTTCATAAGAGCCTAGCACAGTGTCTGGCAGCTAATAATAGCTCTTTATAATTTACCAAGAATTTCCTTGTGAGTTGTCTCGTTTGATCCTCACAACTTCTCTTATGTAATATTTATTACCACCTTCTACATATGGGGAAAGAAGTTCAAAGGGTTTATGTAACTTGAGGAAGATCACACCTGTGGACATTGGCGGACTGAGCTAGGAAGTGTGCTGTCCTGACCCCAAATCCCTCGCTCTCTCTATGCCATTCACCAGTCAGTCATTCGTTCACCCATTTGACAGTCCATTTTTGCAAGTAACTCTGCAACAAGGTAGTCAGCTCAGAGGGCTTTAACAAAGGCACAGAATGCTCTGGAGGATGGGGCGAGGGAGCTCCATTCCGTCTCAGGACGATAGAATGTGGGAGCTGGAGGAACCTCAGAAATCGCAAACTCTCATCCCTCCATTCTGGTGATGGGAAATGAAGCCTCCACAGGATCATCGCTAACAGGGAGGTAAAATCAAAGAATCGTAGGTACTTGGTCCAGAATCATCATGCAGGCACTGTGACTCCAAGGGCACGGCTCCTTCTTTCCCAGGTGCCTGTGTGCACATGGGCGTGCAGGAGAGAGCAGGAAGGGCTTGCTCTTCCCTCCTCCCCTCCTTCCTTTCCCTCTCCCTCCCCTGGCACCTCCGCCCCCCTCCCCACCCACCCATCAGGGCGCCATCGTCTTTTGACCATAATGACAGGCGGAGGTCTCAGCAAGTATGTCCCCAAGGTGCCACAGGACCAGAGGGCATAAAAGATTTAGCAGCCAGTGTTGACAAGAAATGGGCTTCAGGAAACTGAAAATTCCCCTGTCGCTTTCAGGTGGACTGCGTTCTTGATGCAGCCGAAGGCACTGGAGATGCTGTGCTCCAGAGACCATTGGGAAGGGCGAGGGAGGCAGCCCGGCTGCGGGGCGGGGCTCTGGGCTTCGGGACGGGCCATTGGCTGCCTCGGGGGGCCCCGCCCTGGGGAGCAGAGGGACCCAGGCTGGGGTGAGGGAGCAAGCAGACTTGGAACAACGGCCTTGGGCCGGGGCCTACGCCATTCTGAGAATGGCCCTGAGCTGAAGGGGCAGATGGATGAAGGTGGCCACATCTCATATGTGTATTATCTCTGGAGCTTCTTTTTACATTAGTAAACTACCACATGCACATTGCAGAAAATATAAAACATTTAAAATGACATAGAAGAAAGTTAAAACTACCTCTCATCCAGATAACGGTTAACATTTTGATATATACCCCTCAAGCTTTTACTCTCCCTTCTCTCCATAATCTATCTAATTGTATTTTTTTCCCCAATTGGGATCAAACTGTGCTTACAGTTCTGCAGACTGTTCTTTCCACTTAATACATAGCAAACATCTTCCCATGTCATTAAATATTCATCTATAACATCACTTTGAACTGCTACACAGAGTATTCTAACTTAAATGTATGAACTAAATGTACTATAATTTATTTGGCCAATTCTCTGTCATTGGGCATCTGGGTTGGTTCCAGTTTTTTACCATTATTAAAAATGGCTGTGATGAGCACCTCTGTAGACAGGGGTGTACAAGAGTGAATTTCTGGAAGCGAAATTGCTTATCCAAAGGTTTATACTTGCTTAAATAAGCCCCAAATTGGACTGAATGTCAAGGACTAGAAGGGGGCTCAGGAACCTAAGGCAATGAGCCCCCAGGGGTGGGGTAGAAAAATCAGCTGGAGGGAGCAGCTGGCAGCCCATGTGCACTATGGCTGGATCTCGTGGGGAACACAATTGGCAAAGGGCTTCCCTTAGTGCCAGCACCTCCCAGGGTGATGTACCCAACGTCCCAGCCTCCACGGCCACCCAGGCAAGAAACAAAGCATCCTTGCCTCAGACCTGCTGGCTGCAATCCCCTGCCTGCCCACCTGTGATCCCTGCCAGCTTCCTGACCTGGCTCAGAGGAGGCTCAGACATGGGGCCCAGGACCTCTGAACCCCTCACTCCCGTAGCCGCTGTTGTTAATCTCTCCCAGGTGGACCTGTTCTCTGAGGTGCTAGAAACCATTATCGAGAGCAAGGTTTCCCCAACTTCAGTGTGTACGGGAGCCTCCCAGGGATTTTGTTGAAATGCAGATTCGGATTCAGTAGGTTTCAGGTGAGGCCTGCCATTCTGCTTTTCTGACCAACTCTCAGGTGACGCCAGCGCTGCCAGTCCAGTGATCACCCTTGAAGGAGAAAGATCCAGTTATGATTTCCAGCCCCACGTTAGAATCGGCCAGGAAGCTTTCATGCCTCTGCCCAAGCCCCACGCCCAGGGATCTGATTTAATTGATCAGAGGTGGAATTTGAGCACCAGTGCTTTCTTAAATCACCATCGGTAATCTGAATGTGTGGCCAGGTTTGAGAATCACAGGTCTGGAACTATGTCAGACAAGAGCCAGTGTTACTTTCTCTTTACATCCCCAGCACCTAGCCGTGTATTAATCCATGAACTCAAAGAATTGAGAAATCATCCTTCATGCGTGTAGCAACAATGCATGAAGCATCTTTCTTACTCCTACTTCAGCCTCCAGACTCCATCTGCCTTCCCCTCCCCCCTCTGCAACATTAGCTGCCATTATCTGAGCGCTTATGGAGGGTCAGACTCTCTGCGCCACTGTCATTCCCGTTTTACAGATGTGAATATTGAGGCTCAGTGAGGTAAAGTAACTTGCCCACGGTCGCAAGTAGGGGGACTAGGGTCTGAACCCAGGCCGGTCTGACCCCAAAGTCTCTCTTCTCGCCTGCTTTTTTTGTTTATTTGTTATCCCCTTATTCGTGTTTTTGTCAGTCAAACGTAGACCACCAGATGTCTCCGTGAGGGCTCTTGCATGCTTTCTGTCTGCTCGGGGGCTGATATCCATGGTGGATGACAGGCTGCTGCGGGGATCAGGCAAGACTGCCATGTGCTGGCACTTGGGACATTGTTATGGGCTCTAAGGGGTGTGGGATGATCAGTGGTGGGCACCTGGCCAGGCGTTTGAGTGTCTGTCTCTCCATTGTCAGGTTCGCCTGGAGTGGCCCACAGACTTAGCCACCAACCCGATGGACAACTCCCTCTATGTCCTGGACAACAACGTAGTCCTGCAGATCTCTGAAAACCACCAGGTTCGCATTGTCGCCGGGAGGCCCATGCACTGCCAGGTGCCCGGCATCGACCACTTCCTGCTGAGCAAGGTGGCCATCCACGCAACCCTGGAGTCGGCCACTGCCTTGGCTGTCTCTCACAATGGGGTCCTGTATATCGCTGAGACCGACGAGAA
This sequence comes from Orcinus orca, assembly GCF_937001465.1. Taxonomy (NCBI): domain Eukaryota; kingdom Metazoa; phylum Chordata; class Mammalia; order Artiodactyla; family Delphinidae; genus Orcinus; species Orcinus orca. The sequence continues at coordinate 55,908,226 of NC_064566.1, read as the reverse complement.
GAAGATCAACCGCATCAGGCAGGTCACCACCAGCGGAGAGATCTCACTGGTTGCCGGGGCCCCCAGTGGCTGTGACTGTAAAAATGATGCCAACTGTGATTGTTTCTCTGGAGACGATGGCTATGCCAAGGATGCAAAGCTGAACACCCCGTCTTCCTTGGCTGTCTGTGCTGACGGGGAGCTCTATGTGGCTGACCTTGGGAATATCCGAATCCGGTTTATCAGGAAGAACAAGCCTTTCCTCAACACCCAGAACATGTATGAGCTGTCCTCCCCAGTCGACCAGGAGCTCTACCTGTTTGATACCAGCGGCAAGCATCTGTACACCCAGAGCCTACCCACAGGAGATTACCTGTACAACTTTACCTACACTGGGGATGGCGACATCACGCTCATCACAGACAGCAACGGCAACATGGTAAACGTCCGCAGAGACTCTACAGGGATGCCCCTCTGGCTGGTGGTCCCAGATGGCCAGGTGTACTGGGTGACCATGGGCACCAACAGTGCACTCAAGAGCGTGACCACACAAGGACACGAGTTGGCCATGATGACGTACCACAGCAACTCTGGCCTTCTGGCAACCAAAAGCAATGAAAATGGATGGACCACGTTTTACGAGTAAGTACCAAGACCAGGCTGTGTGATGGTTTTGTTTCATGGATGCATTGTAGGATTAGAGGTGAACTGATGAAGTGTTAATTTGTGGATGTGTTTTATTTTAATTCACTTGGGATGCAAACCATGACCTATTATATGTTCTGCATGTTAATAACCCAGATGATTACTCCTAGGAAGGAACATGGTGTAGTGGAAAAGGCGTGAGCTATTTGGAGTCAGAGGAGTTGGGCTTGAATCCAGCTCCACGATGATCTTAATCTCTCTAGGGCTCAGTTTCCACCTCTGTAAAATGAAAACAGAGGATACCTGCCCAACATACTACAGGGAGGTGATGTAGATGAAAAGTATCAGTACTTGGTTAAGTGCTAGCATCTTCATATGACCACTGTCCAGAAATGTGGCAATGGGAGAAAGAACAGTTCCATGTGGAAGAATTGTCCACGTAATCAAAGCCCACATCTTTAAGTTTCAAAAATTTTCTTTCGGGCTTCCCTGGCGGCGCCGTGGTTGCGAGTCCGCCCGCCGATGCAGGGGACACGCTTTCGTGCCCCGGTCCGGAAGGATCCCACATGCCGCGGAGCGGCTGGGCCCGTGAGCCATGGCCGCTGAGCCTGTGCGTCCGGAGCCTGTGCTCCGCAACGGGAGAGGCCACAGCGGTGAGAGGCCTGCGTACCGGGGGGAAAAAAAAAAAAAAATTCTTTCACTTTTACCATTTTGGATGGAGTTTATGAAGTGCATTACATGCCTCCCTTCTCAAACACATTATACAGACATAATGAAATCTTTCTTTTATGAGTCAGGGTCATTAATAGGAAACAACAACAATGCATTTGATGCTGCTGTTTGAAGATAGTTGCCAGGAAGTGAAGAAATGAAGCTATAGGACCCTTCATCCCTGCCCGAAGTGATTCTAAGCTGTTCTTTCATTAGCTCCTGTGCCTAATCCACAGATTTACCACCTCCTCCCTCAGTGTGGCGCTATCGTGTCAGTGTTGGTTTCAGTCGTGGGACCGACTTCAGTAGCTCACTTCCCTTCTCTTCATCCAGGGTAGGGCTTCTTAACTGGTGTAGTCATAGAACCAGACATTCAGCTTATTATAATCCTCGCCAAAATTAAATATATATATCCACGGTGTTCCTCTATGAGGTATTTTAATGAATGGACCTTGTAACATCTATTCTACTTGGATTTCTTTGGTGTCTTTTTGAGGTCTTAGCCATGTTCCACACAACTGAGACTGGCAAATACACGACCCTTAGATAAGTACGTGGAAGGTGGGGAAGGAACTAGCCTTGCTGCCCGTCACTGATGGGCTAGGAACTGCATTATTGCATTCAGTCCTCACAACAGCTCTGGAAGATGGGTGACAGTATCTGTTTTACAGAAACAGAAACTGAGGCTCCGAGAGGCTCATTTGTTCACTGTTCTGTAGTGAGAACACAGCAGAACAGGGATCACAGCCCAAGTCTGTCTGATGCCAGAGCTCATGTGCTTTCAGCTCTGCCCTGCTGCCCCTTGGCTGAGTTTGTTAATCCCAAATGAACCGAATGCTTGAGCTCTAGGTTTTTCTCAAGCTTGATCAAGCATCAGTTTCTCACAATCCCAGAATCCAAAGCAAAGGGAGCTGTAATCGATTTTTAAATATAATTTGCACACACAAAACAAGTCACAGCAGCTTATACAGAGTTCACGGGCTAAATTCCTTTCTCCAAACAAGGGCCTTGTAAATTACAAAGAAAAGACAAAGATCCAGGAAAACAGAAATTATCTTGATTAACTAATTGAAATGGAAATACGTTAAATAATTCAATTTTCCCCCCATTGCCCAATGGAGATCTCTAATTCGTTATTTAGCCAATACAGGGGTTTCTTTGTCTGAGCAAGTGGGTACACTCAATTAGTTCCCAAGGTCATGCCCTCAAGTCCCAAACTGAATGCTTACACATCACTGCAGCCATTACTCTCAACCAGCCCTGAAACTGAAAACCATTTCCTACATCTCTACCAGAAAGCATCCTGTTCCTCCCTCCCTGTCTTCCTTGATGAAATATACGGCCATATTTGATGTTTTATGAAGAATTCCAAAGTATCCACTTGATAGCTATACTCAGGAGTAGAAGATAAAAGCCCTAAAAGAAAAAAGTGAAATTCACTTTTTTTTGAGATCCTACTGTGTGCCAGGCTCTTTCCCATTTAATCTTCACAGCAACCTCAGATGGTAGGAATTATCAATTCCATTTTTTACAGATGAACAAACTGAGGCACAGAGAGATTAGGTAACTAGTCTAAAATCACACAGTGAGCGCATAGCAGAGCCAAAACACAAGTCCATGTTCTTTTAATTACACTAACTGGGTTCACCTAAATTCTTTGCAACTTAACTATATGGTTGGGATTAAAATAGTACCTTTTTCATAGGGCTAGTCTAAGGTTCAAAATTTCAATGAGATAAAACATGGAAAACTCAGTGTCTGACTCATCATAAGTACTCAACTGATAGCTGTTGCTGTTGTTGTTATTACTTCAAGCAGTATTAATATTAGTATTTCAAGCAATATTAGTGGCAGTACAAGTAATTGCAGAGATGATGTTTGGGCATGGAAGGTACCCAAGGCCTCAGAGCAGCTGTGAGTCACCTAATCAAAGGAGCAGACAAAAGTTGTAATTGAAGTAGGTAGAAATTAGAGGGCAGTCCAGAAGAGCAGAATCAAGTGTCAAGTCTGAGGGATCAAGGTATGAACTAGGAAAGGGGTTAGATCCTTGAGAATATCAAAAATGGGCTGGAAAAAGACATGCAGAGTGGGTCAAAGGTTGTGAACATAGCAAGGATACCAGATATCTATTTTCACTGGATGTTTGCCATGTGATTCAGGGGCAGACTGGCTTCCAGACCCAAGTCTCAACCAGACAGAAATAACACCTGATCTACTCCATTTCAGGGCCATTATGGGGATCAAAAAACTAAATAAATACTGAAAGTGAAAATACTTTGCAAACTATGATGCTCCCAAGAAGTAACGGTCTGATATTATCATCATTACGGTAATTCTCAGCACAGATTTGGACAGATTTTGCCAATGCACATTGCTCCAGTGAATTTCCCACTTTTAGCTCCATGAGGCAGCTTAATGGATTCCAAACCCAAATGCTCTAATATTCTTTTTTAAAAAATCAGCCCAGGCTTCCCTGTTACATGGGCTATTACTGAAACAAGTTTCAAGTTGGCTTTATCGATCCTCTCAACAGATTAATACATCTAACATAAACACCACACACTTTAGAACAACTTGACTTAAGAGTTTATAATTCTGGGGAATCAAGGTTACTTTTCTTCCCTCAGCCCACAGGTCTGCTGGTAGGAAACCTCAAAGGGGTCTGTAATGCCTTCTTCATCTCCAGCGTGTGGCATCATTAATTTCAGGCTTGGGCTCCTGGGCAGATGACATTTGGTGACTAAGAAAATGGCCTGATGAGCTGAGGCGGGTTCCAAAATTGTCTTGCTGGTTAGGCATGAGTAAGTTTCATAGGGGCAAGTGGCTCTGGCATCCCATGGTGCCCTGTGACAGCCCCTGTCATCCTTATGCTCGAGCTAACCACTCTGAGATCCTAACTAATGTATCTCTGTACAAGCTTGGGGCTTGCCACCTAGTAGATGCTCAGTAACTATTTTATGAATGAAATTCACATTCAGGAGAGAAGGGGGATAATGAAGGGAAGAAAAAAATATGCTGTAGCGAGAAAAATACTAGGTTTACATCGCAGCTCCAGCACTATCAGTGCTCCCAGCGGGAAATTGAATTCAGTTCAAATGGTTCCAATGAAGAGACTTGGCTTCCAGTTTCTGCTTGAGGATGTAAGAGCTAGAAAGAGCATTGTTCCCAACCTTACAATGAAAATAAGCCAAACAAATGGCAAATTCATGAGTTTTCCTTGAACTCCTTCTCTGAAGTCACAGGGCAACCAAGTGGCCAAATCCGAGGAGAGACAGAGTGTCACATCGCAGACAAGATGTGAGCGCTAACTTACCTGGTAGATGCAACCAGTCCCTGGGAGGAGAAGTTCAGCTTGGTGAATCTATAAAGGCTCAGTGTGTACTGGCAAGAGAGTATGAAGCCCTTGGAGACTGCAGAAATTGGGAGAGTCCACATCCTCCGGAACTTTTCTCCACAAACCCCATGCGGTACTCACAGAAAAGACTAGGGAAAGATGTAAGAAAATATACCTTGTGGTAGACCTGGGGGAGGGGTACAGCAGCTGCTGAGGGAGGGGCACAAATTTCTGCCTGCTCCACCCAGACCCCTCTCACCTGATCTCCCACATGGAATAAAAGGCTTAATCTGTGGAGAGGAGGGCAACACACACTATTCTACTTAGGTACTGGTGGAAAACCATAGCAGCTGAATGAAGGAAGAAAAAAATTTCCAACTACTGCTGGAAGAGGAGCAGGAATATGTAATGGGCCCAGACGGACAGCCTGAAAGGGGCAGGAGCATTGAAGAGGCCACACCCCTGAGACTCAGGGACACGTGCAAATATAAGATTGAGGCTTAATCAGAACAAAAGAGAATTCTCTCAAGCTCACCAGCCACCACCACTAGCTAAAAAGCTAAACATAACAATGAAAAGCAGCCTACTACTGGGAAAGAGATACAAGAGGCTAAAAAGAGACCCTTTCTAAGGCCCGGCACAAAGAGGGGACCTGAAACTGAGAATAGAATAGACACATTGAAAGAAAACCCTCTGGCAAACCAGTTTCACATCCTAAACTCAAGGTATTGCTGGAGGAATGTAACGCCTGTGATGCACTAAGGTTAAGCGTAGAAGTAACAAATTTCAAAGCCAGCCCAAATCCTACCTAAATTAACTTAAACTCTCTCACTAAAGTTTGAGCAGAAGGAAACTCATACTCATACCCCAAATCTATTACCTCATTGTCTACTGTGTTACACAAGATGTCACACTTTCAACTGAACATACAAAAAGGCAAGAAAAAGCAATACACTCCCAGTAGACAAAGTAATCATCAAAACCAGACTCAGATATGACACAGATGTTGAAACTGTCTTTCAGGAATTTAAAATAACCAAAAATTATGTTAAAGGTGCAAATGGAAAAGGTGAACGGCATGCAAGATCAGGTGGATAATTGAAGCAGAGAAATGAAAACTAAAAGAGAGAATTGACTGGAAATGCTAGAAATGAAAAACACAGTTACAGAAGTGAAGACTGCCTTTGATGGGCTTATCAGTAAACTTGACACAGCCGAGGAAAGTAGATAGGTCAATAGAAATTATCCAAACTAAAACACAAAGAAAAAAAGAATGAAAAAAATACAGAAAAGGGCACCAAGAACTGGAGAACATCAACTGCTCTAATATACATGTAATTGGAATTCCAGAAGAAGAGAGAAAGAACAAGGCAGAAGAACCATTTGAGGAAATAATGGTCGAGAATTATCTGTATCAAACCACAGACCCCAAATCTCAGAAAACACCCAGCAGAATAAACACACACACACACTATACACACATAGATCTATGCGTATCATATTCAAACTGCTGAGTACAAAAGAAAAAGAGAAAATCTTGAAAGCAGCCCCCCAAAAGGCATTTTTTACAGAGGAGCAAAGAAAAGAATCACAGCAGACTTCTCATCAGAAACCATACAAACTAGAAAACAGAAATGCTGAAAGAAAAAATCTGTCAACCTAGAATTCTATATCCAGCAAAAATACCTTTCCAATGAAGAAGTGTTATTAGAGGTATAGGCAGGGATAAGGGAACCAAGAAAGGACAGTGAAGCATCCAGGCACTAAAAACAGTGAACAACTATTACCAACCCTCAGGGTGAAGGGCAAGGCAGGGAAGGAATACGATATTGTTACTTACTAAAGCCCAGTGGAAGCTGTAACCATGAAGGAGAAGGCATCTGGTAGAAGCTGTAATTGTGGGTGGATGCACCCACTGTTAGAAATATGACACCAAAGGACATGGAGAGTAGGGAAAACTCCTCCTTTTGACCTCCAGTCTCTTGCCATTTCCTGCCATTGACTGAACCCAACCAGAAGCAAGCTATCAAGGGGCCCCAGGGATGCAGTCTGCAGGGGTCAGCCCCTCTGAGCACAGAGAAGGGCAGAGAATGGATCTGAGGAGGGAACAGAGAATAAACAGCACAGACATTGACTGGCTCTGTGACATTGTACACATAAGTGGCAGAGCCAGGGTTCAATATCAGATCTACCTGAATCCTAAGCACTTACCACCAGATGCATGGCCTCAAATATAACATCAGTGAGAGCTAAGACCTGAAGTGATAGGGTGGACCAGATCTTAGAAATCCTGAAGACTACAATTCATTGTTGGGACTTAATTCTATGGGAAATGGGCAGGAAGGACAAATTTTTATTGCAGAAGGCAACAAGTAGCCTGGTTCTGCTGCAGTTTTGGAGCAGCTGCAAATGGTTTAGTGATGCCAATCTCTTACAGTGACCTGGGGTCAAGGGAACCGTTGGTGTGCATGGGCTGTGAACTCTAGTTATTCACAGAGGTTACAGTGGCCATTTCCTCCATTTCCTCTTGTTGGTGATGGTGTTGTTTGAAACAATCATAGATGAAAGTCGTAAAAATCAAATCTTTATTTTCAACTAAAAAGTCCCTGATCAGCAAAAGTTTAGTATCAGAGAGGCAATGTGGCATTTTCCTCACCAGCCACGCATAGCAAAATGGCTCAAGATGTGAAGTATTGAGTGTGAAGAAGAAAGCTTTGCAGTGTATGTGAAGATACCCTTTAGTGGTCCTCTTCTGAGAGCCAAGTTCACAGCCACTCTATGAATCTTTTATGTGTGTTCTTTCCTCGTGCTCCAAAGATCCTTTGGGAAAATGAGTGAAGAAAAGTCAGTGAAAGGCAATCGTAAAAAGCCAATCACCTGGCCGTCTCCATCATACCCCCAAGGTGGGGCTCAGCATCACTGCAAAGTCAGCTGTAATGGTAGCAAAGCAAAGCATCTGGAAGAGAAAACTGTCAGTTTTCTTGACCCAACTTGAGATTTCCAAACCCAATTTTTTCTTTAACATAGTTGAACAGAAAGGTTTTGATCTGAAATGGCACCATCTTTATGGGAAGCTTGATGAAAGAACACAGACTTTAAGGTCAGACAGACCTGACAGAATCTACGTTCCTCTGTCAGCTGTGTGAACTCACTCAAGTGACTTATCCTTTCCAAGCCTCGGCTTCACCAGTTGTGAAATGATGATAATAATGCCCACTTTCAAGATTGGTCGTGAGGGCCTCCCTGGTGGCGCAGTGGTTGAGAGTCCGCCTGCCAATGCAGGGGACACGGGTTCGTGCCCCGGTCCGGGAGGATCCCACATGCCGCGGAGCGGCTGGGCCCGTGAGCCATAGCCGCTGAGCCTGCGCGTCCGGAGCCTGTGCTCCGCAACGGGAGAGGCCACAACAGTGAGAGGCCCGCGTACCACAAAAAAAAAAAAATGGTTGTGAGCACAGTGCTCAGTACCTAAGATGTACTCTATGAATATTAATGAATTTGCGCTTCCTCATATGGAAAGTGAGAGGTAATAGGGATGGAGTTCTTAGTTATTCTCATCCCAGGTCTTGAAAAAACAACGTCTACTATTTATTTATTTATTTATTCATTCATTCATCCAAGAATTATGTATTGAGTACCTTTTATATGCTGGGTCCTGCTTTAGGCACTAAGAATACAAACAAGGTCCCTGTCCTCATGGAGCTTATATTCTAGCGGGAAAAGAGAGACAACAGTCAAGTAAACAAATAAACAAGATGATAAGTGAAAATGGTAAAATAAGATAATGTGGTAAAGATGGGAGGACCCATCAGAAAGGGTGATCAGGGAAGGCCTTGCTGGAATAATAACTTTTGAACTAAAACATGAGTCATAAAAGGAACTAGCCCTACCAAGATTGGAGGGAAGAGCATTCCCAGCAAAGGGAACAGTCAGTGTGAGCACCCCAAGCCTGGTTTGAACTCAGTGTGTTTGGAGAACAGAGGCAATTGTAATGGAACAGAGGAAGTAGGAAGGAATAGGGTTCAAGGTGAAATCAGAAGGAGGCAGGAAAGAGCAGATCATTCAACCAACACTCATTCACATTATTGAGCATCTACTATATGCTGGGCAGTCTCCTAAATTCTGGGGATACACCAGTGACTGAACAAAGTCCCTTCCTTCAGGGAGTTGATAGTCTGGTGAGGGCAGTCTCATGGGGTCCTTGCAGGCCCTGGAAGGAATTTGCATTTAAATATGTTACCGTGTTTGATCTTCAAGTACCTCTCTGAGACAGGTATTATTACCCTCATTTTATAGAGGAGAAAACAGAAGCACACAAGGTTATGTTATATAACCTACCTGAAATAGCATCATTTGTGATAGGAGTTGGATGGTTAGCAGAAAAACAGAACTGAGTGCCCACCCTCTAGGGTTGCATTGCTAGCAAGTGTAGAGCCTGGATTCAAAGCCTAGACCACCTGGCTCCAAGGACCTTCCCACACCAACATGTTCCTTCTGTTCCTCTCCAACGGAAAGGAAGAAAATTAGCCAGTAATTTAAGTAAAGCTGCAACAGACTTAACTAAGCCATTGTCCAGAAGTTGTCCCTCATGGGGCCAGGGTTTGAGGCAGCCACTTGTAATCCAGGGAGCGCAGACAGAGACCTGTCCCCAACACCCTGTTGGGGAGCACCAACATCCTTTCCCTTAGCAGCTCTGTAGCAGGAAAAGAAAGGGCCCCACCAAGGGGGCCACAGGGCAGAGGTCAAGGTCCAGAGGATGGGCAGCTCCAGCTCCTCCCCGCAGAGGCAGAAGCAGCAGCGTTCTGATGGCATAATCACAGGTATTGATCAGGCGGCAGAGAGATCCAGTGGCATTTCTCAAGCTCCAGGAAGTGCTGAAATGAATGAATAAGGGACAAGAAAATTCTATAAATTGGCTGTTCTGTTGGATGTTCATTTAATTAAGACATTCAGTCCTTCTAATGGAAAATGTGAGGAATGGAAATTACTGTTTTTGGCCATCTCATATAAAATAAAAGCAGATCTTGAAAGCAGGGGGCCTTTTCATTGTATCGTCTTCAGGCTCAATTTAATTATGTATTACAGGCCACCTTCAATAATAATTACGATTGTCTGCCTTTATGTAAAGCCTCTTTCTATCTTGGAGACTAAAACTCTGGGGAGATGCCTGCGGAGATTGCTAAAGTATCGTTTAGTGAAGGTGCTTGTTTCCCTATTTGTGCATTCAGCAGATGTTTATCAGGGACCTACTGTGTGTCAAGCCTCTGTCAGGTCCTGCAAGGGGTAGCGTGTGAATGAATGACAGTCTGTCTTCTCCCGCAGAGCAGGAAAGAGGCCTCACACGTCCAGTCATGCATTCGTTTATTCGTTCAGCCAACACTCCCTGCCCGTCTTCTCTCTACCAGTCCCCATGCTGGGGAAGCTGAGGCGAACTAGCGGCCAGACCTCCAGGGTGGTGGACTCGAGATCCCCAGTCTAGCTGTCTGACTCCACGACCCTGTCCTGACTCAGGCACTCCGAGGCCAAAGTAAGAGACAGGCTGTGCGTCAGCTCTTATGATGCAGGGGACACATTCTGTGATAGAGCTGTGCCGGAGTGTAACTGGGAGAAGAGCTGGGGAGACCAGGGAGGGCTTTATGAGGCGGCCTTTGAGCAAGGCCTTGATAGAAGTAGTATCGAGCCGACATCTGAGCCCTAATTAATAATCTATTCAGTCTTATTTGTAAGACTCCAAAACTCCATTTTAAGTATCTTGCATGGTATAATAAATCTTTTTTATCCAGTTAGGTCAGGAAATGAGATTAATAAAGAGTGTGTACATGGATCACAGGTGTTCAAAGAACCAGACTAGAACAGCATACTCATCCCATGAAACTGTTGGACTGAAATGGATCTTCCAGTTGATGTCAAAGATGACTTGGGATCTGACAGCACTCAGCTTACTCACAGACCACAGATACAGTTAAGGTGACCAGGGCAGAGCCAGTTTGGCGGGGGGCGGGGGGGGGTCTTGATTTTTGGCTCAGAAATTTGGGATGCCCTAGTAATATTTTACTGAAAAGGCCTAGAGATTGATATTGGCAGATGTCCTATAAATGAGATGCTTCTATAAATGCCAGTAATTTTAAAAGTCCTCTTCCGCAAGGTGGCCATGCTTATGAGGCATTACTTGGTTTGTCACAGCACTCTTCTGATTATGAAAATAATCCATGTTAATTATAAAAAAATCTTGGGAGTATAAAATGCATATAAATAAGCAACTAAAATCACCTGTAATTCTACCTCCCAGAGATAGCCACTGTAAACATTTTTGTGAAATTCCTTCCTGTTCAAATTTCCAGCAGCCATGACGGGTTAAGAAGGACACCAGCCTCTCCCAGAGTTAAAGGGAGCAGAGCTGTGAGCCTCTCCAGGTGAGAGAGGCCTCAGGACAGACATTCCAGATCTTTACCCCAAGACGCTCCCTCCTTCCTGCAGCAATCTCTCAGAGTTGCTCCCTCACCTGGCTCTGAGGGGCACTCTGTACCTTTCCCTCCAGTCCAGGTCAAGTCACGCCACCACCCTCCGTTAAGCCAGACTGACCTTTCCTTATAACAACCTGATTCAGTACAAAGGAAGAAAAATGAGAAATCATGACAGGAAACAGGTTTCCAAACCCCTTAACTGCCTCTAAGAGAACCCAAAGGACTAATACAGCTCCACAGCCTTGCCTCACCGAGCTCAGGTCTGACGTATGTGGTCGAGACCCCTGCTTTTCTCGCCATCTTGGAAAGCGCTTCCGTTCCCCTTCCTCAGGCCTCAGCACCAAAGATGCAACTCTCCCAGAGCCCCTTGGCCCTTACCCCAGAGTCGGTCTCAGGCCAAGGACTTGAGCAATTCATTCCAAAGACCTTCACCCACACCTCCTCTGTGGCAGACCGCACCAGGGACTATTACCATTTGGTGTAAAGCGTGCCGTGATCACTACCAGCCAGAGGGACAGAAGGAGTTGGCAGATGGCAGAATCCATGCGGCATTCATCTGACCTTGAACAGAAAATTGCTCCGCAGAGGCCTGCCCAGTCTCACCTACCAAGTCTCACCTGAAACCACAGAAGCTGTGGGACCCCAGCGTCCCATCAGGAAGCCAGGCCCAGCCGAAGGCATCACAAGAAGAGCAAGGATGGAATCGAACTTTCAGGCCTTTCATTTCACCATGATTAAAACCCTCAGGGGCCAAGAGGACAGCTTTACCCCAGTATTAAAAGCCAAGCAGGAAAAAAAGCCCAGTGGGAGACCCAGAGTACGTGAGGGAGACGTATACAGCTGAACCCACGCTATAAGCTCGAGCCTGAGTAGAAGTCAGAAACCCTGGCGTCTGGGCGAAGAACTTTTTCCCCATTCGCACGCAAGGGCAAAAAGGCTCTTTAAAACCTACCTTTTTACACTTCAGCCTCCCGTAATTAGGAAATGTCAGTAGCCCGCTCCCCGCTCTCTCCCAATTACTCTGCAGCAGGTAAGAGAGCACACGTGATGGACACTTGCAAATAGACAGTACGGAAATGCTCCCTGAAGACGGAGAATCAAGCGGTGGCTTGGAAGCAGACAGAGCTGAGTTTGAATTTCGACTCTACCACACTTAGCTGTGTGACCTGGAGCAGGTGACCTCACTTTTCTGAGCCTCCTCCAAAAAGGAGCTAATATGTACCTTTTAGACTAGTTGTGAAGATTAAATGAAAGAATGTATGAGCATTGTGCGACTAGCACCATACCTGAACAATATGCACGCCATAGTGTAGGTGGTGAATAATTTCAGGTATTTCTTTTAGTCTCATCAGGAGAATGGGAAGGAGAATTAAGATTCAATTAGGGGGCTTCCCTGGTGGCGCAGTGGTTGAGAATCTGCCTGCCAATGCAGGGGACACGGGTTCGAGCCCTGGTCTGGGAAGATCCCACATGCCGCGGAGCAACTAGCCCCGTGAGCCACAATTACTGAGCCTGCGCGTCTGGAGCCTGTGCTCCGCAACAAGAGAGGCCGCGATAGTGAGAGGCCTGCGCACCGCGATGAAGAGTGGCCCCCACTTGCCACAGCTAGAGAAAGCCCTCACACAGAAACGAAGAGCCAACACAGCCATAAATAAATAAATAAATAAATAAATAAATAAATGAAAAAGATTCAATTAGGATGCGTCCGAAAGACCACCCCAGAGTGAAGCTGTGAGTGTTGAGCGCCACAGATACATAGCTGCTTGGTGCCAGATGTGAAGAAACCTAGATGTGAAGGGGTTGCTAGAGCCCATCTGTCTAGCCTGCTTACGTGGCAGCAGAATCCTGGTTGGAATTCAAAGTCCCCTTTTCCCAGGATCTGTAGCTTCCTGGATTAGGGTTAGGGTTATCTCCAGTGCTGCTCAGAAGAAACCTACAGTTCCTGGGGGCAGGGAGGGGGGTGCGGGCGGTGGTTGAGCCAGTATTCAAGCAAGCAGTTTGACTGCTCGCCTGTGGGAGTCACCCAGCTCTAAGACTCTGGGTCTCATATGGGCACCATCATCTCACCCTTCGTGGGTGGCACAGTGACAGGGCACTTCCACATCTTGCTCACAGGAATCCTGGGTGGTGGGTAGGGCAGGGGTTATCATCTCCACTCTACGGAATTAGGAAAGCAAGATTCAGAGAGGTAAGTTGTTTGCCTACAGTTGAATATCAGCGGGTGGAGTGGTGTCCAAGGAGATGCAGGAGACGTGGAAATGTATCTGACCAGAAAGAAAAGCAGAACATGCAAAACCATGGCATAAGGTAGAACTTGCCAAGTTCCAGCAATGGCACAATTATATTTCTGTTACTCAGAGCCACCCCTTGGATTTCAGGTACGACAGCTTTGGGCGCCTGACCAATGTGACCTTCCCTACTGGCCAGGTGAGCAGTTTCCGAAGTGATACAGACAGCTCAGTGCATGTCCGGGTAGAGACATCCAGCAAGGACGATGTCACCATAACCACCAACCTGTCTGCCTCAGGTGCCTTCTACACACTGCTGCAAGGTAAGCCAGGTGGGGGCTTGGGGTCTTGGAGACCATGGGGTGGGGAGACCCCTTTGAAAGAGGATGACACAAGAAACAAGCTGCTACTGCAGCTGCCCAAGAACAGAAAAGCATAACAACTGGTTTCTCTCTGTATTGCCACCTAATTTGCAAAACACACCAGCCTGAGCCCTGTAAATTCTCTCCCTCAAGCTTCAGAGTAATATTTCATTGTCTCATTCCATTATCAGCAGAACAAAGGGTAGAGAATCCATTAGCTGCTAATCCAGGTGACCTCGCTATCCTGCCATTCTAATGGCTCCCGGATTAAAGACTGACTCTCACTCTGGTGCAGATGAGGACAAGGGACAAGAATAATTACACCTAATTATGAAAGGGATTTGGGCGTGGAGAAGGCCTCCCTGAATCTCAGGTGAGAGCGCTTTGTTACTCTCCTAGGATTCTATAAAGAAGAGCCCCTTCTCTGTGTCCATCAAATAATCCCTGATATAAGTTGATCTTTTAGCTTCAGATAAATCACAAGGATGAAACCTCGCTGTGAACTGTCTGCCTCAGTTGTTCTCATGGTCCCTGGTGACCCAGAATGGCCCTTGCAGCTTTGTTGGACTTAGTAAGCATGAGAAAAAAGAAGCCATCACTAGGGAAAGCCTTGCTTGATGTTTTTTCCCAGCCTCCAGATAGCTTTCCATACTCCCAAAAGCTTTGACACAAAGTAGTAAAAACAGCCTTGGCCTGGGATTCAGAGGCCCAAATTCTAGTCCTAACTCTGCCACCCCATCACCATGGCCCTCAAGTTTGTACTCTGGGAAAAGAAAGCAAGTTGAAGCCACATTGAATGGTGCAGGGCAGTGCAAAGAGCAGCAGTTCTAGGGCAGACACACTGGGACCCCTGTGCCTGCTATACCAGCTCCAACCTGTGTGAATTGGGTGGAGTTACTCTTCTCCGATCCTCAGTTTCTGGGTCTGGGAAATGGGGCTGAATTACAATTCCTGCTTCCTAGGTTTGCTCAGACAATTTCTTTCTTTTATTTTTTTTTACTCTTTCAATTTCCAATTTTTTTTGAATTTTATTTTATTTTTTTATACAACAGGTTCTTATTAGTTATCCACTTTATACATATTAGTGTAGACATGTCAATCCCAATCTCCCAATTCATCACACCACCACCCCTACCCCCGCCCGCCACTTTTCCCCCTTGGTATCCATACGTTTGTTCTCTACATCTGTGTCTCTATTTCTGCCTGCAGACTAGTTCATCTGTACCATTTTTCTATGTTCCACATATATGTGTTAATATACGATATTTGTTTTTCTCTTTCTGACTTACTTCACTCTGTATGACAGTCTCTAGATCCATCCACGTCTCTACAAATGACCCAATTTTGTTCCTTTTTTATGGCTGAGTAATATTCCATTGTACATATGTACCACATCTTTATCCATTTGACAGTCGATGGGCATTTAGGTTGCTCCCATGTCCTGGCTATTGTAAATAGTGCTTCAACGAACATTGGGGGCATGTGTCTTTTTGAGTTATGGTTTTCTCTGGGTATATGCCCAGTAGTGGGATTGCTGGGTCATATGGTAATTCTATTTTTAGTTTTTTAAGGAACTTCCATACTGTTCTCCATAGTGGCTGTATCAATTTAGATTCCCACCAACAGTGCAAGAGGGTTCTCTTTTGTCCACACCCTCTCCAGCATTTGTTGTTTGTAGATTTTCTGATGATGCCCATTCTAACTGGTGTGAGGTGGTATCTCATTGTAGTTTAGATTTGCATTTGTCTAATAATTAGTGATGTTGAGCAGATTTTCATGTGCTTCTTGGCCATCTGTATGTCTTCTTTGGAGAAATGTCTATTTAGGTCTTCTGCCCATTTTTGGATTGGGTTGTTTGTTTTTTTAATATTGAGCTGCATGGGCTGTTTATATGTTTTGGAGATTAATCCTTTGTCCGTTGATTCACTTGCAAATAATTTCTCTCATTCTGAGGGTTGTCCTTTCGTCTTGTTTATAGTTTCCTTTGCTATGCAAAAGCTTTTAAGTTTCATTAGGTCACCTTTGTTTATTTTTGTTTTTATTTCCATTACTCTAGGAGGCAGATCAAAAAAGATCTTGCTGTGATTTATGTTAAAGAGTGTTCTTCCTTTTTTTTCCTCTAAGAGTTTTATAGTGTCCAGTCTTACATTTAGGTCTCTAATCCATTTTGAGTTTACTTTTGTGTATGGTGTTAGGGAGTGTTCTAATTTCATTCTTTTACATGTAGCTGTCCAGTTTTCTCAGCACCACTTATTGAGGAGACTGTCTTTTCTCCATTATATATCCTTGCCTCCTTTGTCATAGATTAGTTGACCATATAGGTGCATGGGTTTACCTCTGGGCTTTCTATCTTGTTGCACTGATCTGTAATTCTGTTTTTGTGCCAGTACCATATTGTCT
Source organism: Orcinus orca (assembly GCF_937001465.1). Taxonomy (NCBI): domain Eukaryota; kingdom Metazoa; phylum Chordata; class Mammalia; order Artiodactyla; family Delphinidae; genus Orcinus; species Orcinus orca. Next base: position 55,892,106 of record NC_064566.1, on the reverse strand, counting down.
TGATGACTGTAGCTTTGTAGTATAGTCTGAAGTCAGGGAGCCTGATTCCTCCGGCTCCAGTTTTTTTCCCTCAAGACCGCTTTGGCTATTTGGGGTCTTTTGTGTCTCCATACAAATTTTGAGATTTTTTTTGTTCTAGTTCTATAAAAAATGCCATTGGTAATTTGATAGGAATTGCACTGAATCTGTAGATTGCTTTGGGTAGTGTAGTCATTTTCACAATGTTGATTCTTCCAATCCAAGAACGTGGCATATCTCTCCATCTGTTTGTATCACCTTTAATTTCTTTCATCAGTGTCTTATCGTTTTCTGCATACAGGTCTTTTGTCTCCCTAGGTAGGTTTATTCCTAGGTATTTTATTATTTTTGTTGCAATGGTAAATGGGAGTGTTTCTTTCATTTCTCTTTCAGATTTTTCATCATTAGTGTATAAGAATGCAAGAGATGTCTGTGCATTAATTTTGTATCCTGCAACTTTACCAAATTCACTGACTAGCTCTAGTAGTTTTCTGGTGGCATCTTTAGGATTCTCTATGTATAGTATCATGTCATCTGCAAACGGTGACAGTTTTACTTCTTTTTTTCCAGTTTGTATTCCTTTTATTTCTTTTTCTTCTCTGATTGCTGTGGCTAGGACTTCCAAAACTATGTTGAATAATAGTGGTGAGAGTGGACATACTTGTCTTGTTCCTGATCTTAGAGGAAATGCTTTCAGTTTTTCACCATTGAGAATGATGTTTGCTGTGGGTTTGTCGTATATGGCCTTTATTGTGTTGAGGTAGTTTCCCTCTATGCCCACTTTCTGGAGAGTTTTTATCATAAATGGGTGTTGAATTTTGTCGAAAGCTTTTTCTGCATCTACTGAGATGATCATATGGTTTTACTTCTTCAATTTGTTAACATGGTGTATCACATTGACTGATTTGCGTATATTGAAGAATCCTTGCATCCCTGGGATAAATCCCACTTGATCATGGTGTATGATCCTTTTAATGTGCTGTTGGATTCTGTTTGCTAGTATTTTGTTGGGGATTTTTGCATCTATATTCATGAGTGATATTGGTCTGTAATTTTGTTTTTTTGTAGTATCTCTGTCTGGTTTGGTATCAGGTTGATGGTGGCCTCATAGAATGAGTTTGGGAGTGATCCTTCCTCTGCAGTTTTTTGGAAGAGTTTGAGAAGGATGGGTAACTCTTCTCTAAATGTTTGATAGAATTCACCTGTGAAGCCGTCTGGTCCTGGACTTTTGTTTGTTGGAAGATTTTTAATCACAGTTTCAATTTCATTACTTGTGATTTGTCTGTTCATGTTTTCTATTTCTTCCTGGTTCAGTCTTGGAAGGTTATACCTTTCTAAGAATTTCTCCATTTCTTCCAGGTTGTCCATTTTATTGGCATAGAGTTGCTTGTAGTAGTCTCTTAGGATGCTTTGTATTTCTGTGGTGTCTGCTGTAACTTCTCCTTTTTCATTTCTAATTTTATAGATTTGAGTCCTCTCCCTGTTTTTCTTGATGAGTCTGGCTAATGGTTAATCAATTTTGATTATCTTCTCAAAGAATCAGCTTTTAGTTTTATTGATCTTTGCTATTATTTTCTTTATTTCTATTTCATTTATTTCTGCTGTGATCTCTATGATTTCTTTCCTTCTACTAATTTTGGGTTTTGTTTGTTCTTCTTTCTCTAGTTCCTTTAGGTGTAAGGTTAGATTGTTTATTTGAGATGTTTGTTGTTTCTTGAGGTAGGATTTATTGCTATAAACTTTCCTCTTAGAACTGCTTTTGCCTCATCACATAGGTTTTTTTTTTTTTTTTTTTTTTTGTGATACGCGGGCCTCTCACTGTTGTGGCCTCTCCCGTTGCGGAGCACAGTCTCCGGACGCGCAGGCTCAGCGGCCATGGCTCACGGGCCCAGCCGCTCCACGGCATGTGGGATCTTCCCGGACCGGGGAACGAACCTGCGTCCCCTGCATCGGCAGGCGGACTCTCAACCACTGCGCCACCAGGGAAGCCCTCACATAGGTTTTTGATTGTCGTGTTTTCATTTTCATTTGTCTCTAGGTATTTTTTTGATTTCTTCAGTGATCTCTTGGTTATTTAGTAACGTATTGTTTAGCCTCCATGTGCTTTTGTTTTTTATGGGTTTTTTCCCCTTTAATTGATTTCTAATCTCATAGCATTGTGGTCAGAGAAGATGCTTGATATGATTTCAATTTTCTTAAATTTACCAAGGCTTGATTTGTGACCCAAGATGTGATCTATCCTGGAGAATGTTCCGTGCACACTTGAGAAGAAAGTGTAATCTGCTGTTTTTGGATGGAATGTCCTATAAATATCAATTAAATCTATCTGGTCTATTGCATCATTTAAAGCTTGTGTTTCCTTATTAATTTTCTGTTTGGATGATCTGTCCATTGGTGTAAGTGAGGTGTTAAAGTCTCCCAGTATTATTGTGTTACTGTCGAGTTCCCCTTTTAGAGCTGTTAGCAGTTGCCTTATGTATTGAGATGCTCCTATGTTGGGTGCATATATATTTATAATTGTTATATCTTCTTGGATTGATCCCTTGATCATTATGTAGTGTCCTTCCTTGTCTCTTGTAACATTCTTTATTTTAAAGTCTATTTTATCTGATATGAGAATTGCTACTCCATCTTTCTTTTGATTTCCATTTGCATGGAATATCTTTTTCCATCCCCTCACTTTCAGTCTGTATGTGTTCCTAGGTCTGAAGTGGGTCTCTTGTAGACAGCATATTTATGGGTCTTGTTTTTGTATCCATTCAGCGAGCTTGTGTCTTTTGGTTGGAGCATTTAATCCATTCACATTTAAGGTAATTATCGATATGTATGTTCCTATTACCGTTTTCTTAATTGTTTTCATTTGTTTTTGTAGGTCCTTTTCTTCTCTTGTGTTTCCCACTTAGAGAAGTTCCTTTAGCATTT